>NC_136532.1:2821106-3166106 GCF_910591455.1 Pholis gunnellus
GGAAAATAGAAGTTTTCAGATTCATTAAATGTTTAGCCGTCTGGGAAGAACGCCTGATGGATGGTGTTTGAGTGCTGCGGGGTGTTCATTGTTGACCGACGAGACAAAGGAGAAGTTCATTCCCTTAATCAGGAATGGACGGGGCTGGCTATTCAATCTCATCAGTCATTAACCACTCCAACACCTGCTCTCTCTCTCACTCTGCCTTTCATTCCCCTCCTTTCTTGCTATCTCTTTGTACACAAACACACTCAAAGTCCTGTAATGCAAAAACATCAGAGCTGGGACTCACAGCTAACGCCTTTTCCTTCATTTCACCTCAGGTTGTTATACTGCAAATGGAGTGGATCCGGATACTCAGTAACAACAAGCATGCACACACACACATACACACACACACACACACACACACACACACACACACACTCTTCTGGGAGGAAGAGTGTGGAATAAAGTCAGCATGAAGGCAGGATGAAGAAGCTCCAACATCTCGTACCGTTCTGTTCTCAGATCAGATCAATATTCTCTAAACCACTCACTGTTGTATGTTGCATGTTTTTGATCACCAACACAATTACAAACGGACACGTTTTAGGTGATGTCGCTGACTCACTGGCGGCCATATTAGATTATGAGTCCCCAGTCTGTGAGTCCTCAGCTTAGGAACACATACAGTAGACGTAATGGAGTTATTTTCATGCGATTCATCATATAAGCAGCAAACATCAATATCTCTTTCAGAAAGTAACAAGTCGGTCTGAAAAAAGCCAAAAACAAGACGTTGCACCGAATGTTAAAGGGTCAGCTCACCAAAATCACTTTGAAGGTTTTGGGTAAAGTGAAGCAGACTTTTTATTTTGTGGTGCTCCTAGCACAAAATATTGCTTGAAAACAGTAACATATATTTGACAGATATTAATGCTGGGCTTCATTCTCACTCTTCTGTCCTAATGTTTCCTGTATTTGCTCTACAATTCAGTAGTATGTCAAACCTACCACAAAGAACAAAGGCCTGTGGTTCATTAAATGTTATCTATAGTTACCAAACATCTTGTCAGCATGGACAACCAAGCATGAGAATGCCTTTCTGTATAGTGTGTTTATGGTCTTAGTGTTGCAAATAGATGATTACAGAGAGCATTAAATAAGACTGTACAACAGACATGATGCTGTGAGTGTCAGGTTTTCAGAGATATTCTGACTTGAGAAACAAGAGGCACATGTTCTGTTGCCTCTCTTCCTCTTATCTACACTATCTTCTCTCAAACTTGTGAATGCTTCAGACACTGCAGAATTGTCTTGTTTCTCCCTTGTTCTGTATAATAAAAGCAGCAGCCATTTGATGCACTATAAGCTAAAGGCTCAAACTCTTACAATGTGCTGAATGTCTGTGAGAGGGTGTGTGTGACTCCAACGCAGTCACCAGAGAAAATACAAAACCGTGGGATATGTTAAGTGTGGACGTTTCTCAATACATAAATTACTCTTTGTACTGTCACTTACTGCAAAAACGTCCACATTCAACAAATGCACGGTTTGCAGAATGTTCAATGCCAACATTTCTTCCTGGCGACTGAGCTGGTGACTCCGTTGGGCTTGTACTGTAGACAGCCTGACTTGACAAGAATCATGTTGTAGTTGCTGATGTTTGTATTAAAATAAGAATCACGATTCCTGGTCTTTGTTACTGTATCTGCTGTAATGGTCTAAAATGGGTTCTCTCTGTCGTGGTGTTAGGTAGTGCCGTTTCTTTTGGTGGAAGAAGGCAGACTTTCCAATTTGTGATAATTCACATCTTTCATGGTGGTTGCAGTTCATTTTCTGAATAAAAACAAACATATTAATACTGACTTGTTCTTCAAAAGACAACAACAGTACTTGGCAAATAGCAAATCAAATTGCAGTGAGTCAACAGACATTCAGCCCCACTTGGCTTCACATTGTTACTGTCCGCTGTCATTGCCAAAAGCTTTGGGCACGTGTCCTGTCGTTTTCCTTCACTCTGGGCACTTTACATTGTGAGGGTGGGTCCATCCTCACGTAGCAGCATCTTTAGTCAAGGACAATTCAAATACCATTTTAAAACTATTCAGTAGCCTTAACTTGTAGAATAATGATATATAACAGCAGCAACCAAGGATTTATAAATAATGCAATAATCCAGAATTTCCAAGTTACTAAGTACTACTCAAGACAGACTTCGTTGCTTCCAGCACATGGGGCTTTGACCCAGGTGACCGCTCACCTACAGCTGTCACACATGGTTGAGTATTCTTCAACAAGAATCGCATGTTCTACACTGAGACATTTTTGTAAATGGACATTTGAGTAATAAATTAATTTCCCTTTTGAGAGTTTTGTTCCACCATGAAATGTAATCAGTCCTTCAAATATGAAAAATGTATCATAGCATTAAGAAATCATTTTATACATTACAGATGTCACAGTCTCAAGACTAATGTCTATTTGAAGAGATATTAAATGGTGATTACTTTCCAGTATTTGTTTCTAAAACGGTGTATTGTTTTAGAATGTAACTGATAATGTGTCTGTGTGAGCCGGACGAGGCTAAACAACAGCCACACTATGACTGATGTGAAGAAACGTCTGTTTATGAGCTCTGTATCATTTGTGCACACCTGATGAATGTTGTGAAATCATAGCAGACACACAAGTGGAGCTTTACTTCACTGAAATTTATTGGTTTGATGCTATTACAATAAAATATATTTAAAGAAAAATGTTTTGGTCACTTTCTCTTTTAAGAGAAAAAAACACGTTAAGTTTAAGACGGGACTGTCAACTCACAGGAAAATAAAAAGTGAACAAAGAGCAAAAACAAAGGCAATATCAAGAGAATCAGCTCCACAACAGTAGCGATTTGACCTCAACATAAAGCGGAGAACTTTTTTTCCGTTGAAATGTATCTTCATCTTGCAGTAGATAGTCACTTCACAACATAAATATACTGTACAGAGTGATAACGCACAGCTATCTCAACTGGGAAACCAAGGTGTGTGTGTGCATGTTGTGCAGGCAGACATTAAGTTAAGGCAGGCGGAGTGATTGTCTACGATACCTTGAAATGGATGAACAAGGAATGATTTTAAAAAGGTCCACGGTGAGAAAGTTGAGCTGCACAATATTACAAACATTGCTGTGACTGTGTCTTTGTTTGTCAGTTGGTGGCAGTGAAGATCCGTTACATTGTCAACATCGCTGAGAGTCATGTACTTTAACATAGGGTGTGCCACTTTTCAAAAATCCACGAGTTCAGTTTGGGGAAAAACATCGGTGTTACTTTTCAACATAGTAAGTGCCACAGATACATCACTGACTGCTACAAATACACAGCACAGCGTGGAGGTTTCTGACACTGTGTCTGGGGCCGATAGGGCCTACAGTGTGGTTCATTGGTTTTCTGACAAGATATTTTGTTCAAAATATAAAAAATATACAGGAATATGTCAGATATTCTAATCAATGTAGAGTATTACTGACCCATGATGTTTACACTCATCAACCTGAGAACAAAAGTCTGTAATAAACACTAACTTCTTTATTTAATTAATTATTTATAGGGGACATAAGTTGGTCAAATAATAAAGAAACTCTTAACTCTTAATTTGAAAGAAAGGTCTGTTGTTGTGCTCTTTGACGACTAATTCCGCCTTTTTTTTTAGAAACAATCCAGCTAGCTACCAAGCTACACCAATGAGAAATAGTGTCAGAAAAAGAATATATGCCAGGTGTGGATGAGATCGAGGCGACTGTACAGGTTGCTGTTCAGCAACTTAAAATCAACACATTTCTCCATAAATGTGCTCCACCTCTCTGACGCTCTGGAAGCTTCTGTGTTGACTAAAAATGATGCCGGCAGGATGGATATGTCTATCGCTACTGATTGTTTAGGGCCAACCAAAACAAAATAACTCCCTCTTCCAAAGAAACGTTGGCTAACATTACCATGAACACATGTTGTTTCAGCCATAGAGATAGAACAGGAGTAGAACATATTCACATAGTTTATGTGTATGTTGCCATTGCTACCGTCGTAACAAGCTAACTTCCGTATAAACTAAATAGTCAAGTCGCGGACTCACTCAGGTGAGGTTTTAACTAAAACAGGTACTGGAGTAGTAACGTTACAGAGCGTAGAGAATCTGAGTAAATGAGTACAACTTTCATTTTCAAGCTGAACTAAATATTGGTCTAACCACACGTTTAATTTAGGACGCAGACCCTAATTTCTATGTCAATATTCTGCACTTCGTATGAACGCAATTATAAAGGGGGGCTGGGGGGTAGATGGAACCCTAACAACAAAAAGAATGAACAGCCATCCGCACATCAGCACATGAAAATACAGCGCTAACGGGTAATGTTCATGTTGCTGATCTGGGTGATGAAGCTGTCGGTACTCGCTCTTGTTTGTATCCAAATGCGCACAAACCTGACATACTCTGTATACAAGCTCATTGTGTAAAATGATCAAACACAAAGTATTATGTCTTTAACCAGCAGATACACGTTGGATGAACAGACAGGGCAGAATGATGAGGGTCGTGTGCCACAGACAAGGCCCACTGCACAGGAGTAACACCCGTGAGCGTGTTTGTTTTAACCACCAGCACAACGCTAACCTGGTCGGTTCACAGTGATACTGTTAAGTGAAAAATCAGTGTACTAAAGAATAGTGACTGAGTAAAACTCAGCCAGCTAGTTACAGGGGCAAATACTGTTTAAACACTGGTTTATATTTAAAATGTGCATATTTAAAATCAGTGATGCTGTGAATGAAACAGACCTGTGTGTTGCTGGTTGAGATGAACAACAACATGAAGCAGGAGGTGTTCAGTGAGCATCCAGTGTTTTTTGGACACAATATCTAGGGCGAAAGGAAATCAGCTTTCCTCAAGTTCTTGGTGGCATTTGGTCGTTACAAATATTGGGGGGGACAAAATTAGATTTTCATTTACAACTGTCGTCCTGCACCAAATATCATCAACACATGCACTATTTCCAACGGGCTTGAGGCAGAGGCACAGACAGGGTCGGAAAGTCAGAAAGTGTTGGCACATTGATGGTTTTGGTCTTTTCATGGGATTTGTTGACAATAAGAAAGAAAAATAACATTGACATTATTTACAGAATGTATAAGTTTGGAAAGTCATTTTCATAATCGAGAGCCTACTAAAAACCTACAACTCTACAGCATCTCCAGTCCAACACATATCACTATCAGCACACACTCAGATCATACAGTACAGTGTGTTGAAAGGTGACACAAATGTGAGAGTGAACATGACTCCTTCATTTTTTTGAGGCACTGACTCATAAACAAATCTAATTTGACAAAGAAACTTGAAACCAAATGTTTGGGATGCATCTTATCCCTCCTTGTGTCGTCTGTCTGGCTCCTCGGTGGAAACTGAAGGGCAAACACTGACATATGCGTTGTTGTTGCTGTTGTTATTCACACCTTTACTTAAGGAAGGAAACATTCTGTCTTTGCCATTCACCTCTCCCGTATCCTTTGCACATTGATGTCTTTTTTCACTCCTCTTTCTTTCAGTTTTTCATCCATAATGCTTCACTGTGTACAATTTTTCCCCTTTTTTCATTCTCCCCATTTCATTGTCCGTGTCCCTCTTTCTTATCTCTCTTTTTCTCCCTTTCATTGTCTCTCTCTTGGTAAGGGTATGATGAATAACTGAACAATAGTAGTTTTTTTCTTAACATGTCTGGCGGCTATATATCAATATATTAACATCTAAATAGATTAAAAGTTTTTTAGATTGGTGGCAAAAATGAACAAGTGTAGCGACAGTGCTAGTCTAGTCTGACGGGACCACAGTGTGTTGTGTTATCCTGAAGTCTGTCTCCATCTGAAAAAATTCAATAAAAAATAATCTAGGAACAGTGTTGGTGAACTTGGAATCATAAACTTGCATTTGACATTTGGATCAAAAACGACTCATTTAACACTAAAAATTGTGAAAAGTGCACATTAGCTCACCCAGCAAGCATTCAATAGATGTTTCCACGCAAATAGTCCCATTCTGTAATGTGACAGTTCAACATCAGCCCACCCAGCACCAGATTTACAGATTACAATAGAACTCCTGAAGTGGCGTTGGAGACAGTTTTACAGTCTTATCAGAACGATATTTATGGATGGATGTTTCAAAAATTATGCAGATTGCAGCTATGGACAGATACTTCAACAGTCACAATGTTTTCATGACTGTTCAGCACTGATGCAGTTTGAAGCCTCGTCCTCTGAGTCTAAATGGTTGCTGGGCAGCTCTGTGGGACGTAGAAATCTTGTCGTGGTGTTGGATTCATGCGATATTGGGTCAAAGAGGATATAATGTAACTCTACAGGCAGATCTAATTTTCGATTTTTGAAAACAAGGTAGAAAATCCAGTTTATAAAGGTCACATTAATGTAGCTCTGCTTGATATGAAAACATTAACATTCAAAATGTAACTACCTTGAGTACAGATGGAGCTTTATAATTCCAAACTCTAAAAAACATTTTCTCCTCTCCAACTCAAACAAAAGTCCTCACGAAGACGATCCCATATGAACCTGTCTATCGCCATTCCATTTTTTTTCATCCCACTCACACTTTCCCTCCCACACACACAGTTTCACCTCGAGAAAAAACACATGACGGGGGCGCCACCTGTGTGTATCCCTCAGACGCACGCTCGCTTGGCGTGCAGCATCTCGATGAGCAGGTTGTTGCAGGGCACCTCTCCGCTCAGATGCATGTAGCACAGGTAGTCCTCAGCCTGCGTGCTGAGGGAGCGGAGCTCCGGCAGCCGCACAACCAGCTGGCTGAACTTCTCCTGGAACTGAGGGTAGGTGGACAGGGTGTACTCCAGCAGAGCCCCGTTCACCTGCTCCTGGACGCCCTCCACGAATGCCTGGTCCTCAAGCAGCTTCACATCTGTACACACACACACACAGGATCAACAGGGATCATGACTCAGTGAGGGAAATAGGAATCTGCTGATAAGTGGTCCAACACATTCTCACTCCCAAGACGTCAAATGCTGGTGCTTCAGTGGCCCTATGCTTTAAAATATGACGCTGTACGCTAGTGTCAGATTCAGACGTGTTAGGGCTGGCATGTCAAATTACGCTCATCACATGCATACAGTGTCTTTTCAAAACAAACGCAGGTTTACTTAGTTCTTAGTTTTTAGGTTTACTTACCTAACGTAAATACTTGGTTAGGTTTAGGAAAAGATCATGGTTTGGGTTAAAACAAGTGTGTTTTTATGTAGAATAACTACGTAATTGCCTTTAGTTAGGTACAGAAGTTACATTAAAAAACTACAGTGAAATAAGTCAATGTAATGACTTGGTTTCACAAGGGACACCGACAGCAGTCTCCTGGGTGAAAGTCCTGTGTTTGATTGGCCCATCCATCCTTGATCCCGCCCACCCTATGTAGACTCTTTATGCTACGTCAGTGTGTCTGACGTCTGATACTGACGCGAGTAGGTTTACATTGGAGTTAGTTTAAAGTCTGGGGCGTCTCATGAAGAGTGAATTTTGCTCGCGCGAGACGGACTTTTGCTCGCGGAGTGATATAAAAGCGCTCGTCAAAGTAAAATACACGCGCGCATGGATCTCATTTGCGCTCTCGGATTTTGACAGTGATTTGCCTTCATACTCTTTCTGTTGCTTCCACCTGAGCCGTGATTATATTGTCTGTGGGTTCGTCCGGCATACAATCCCATATAAAAGGGTAACCCTGGACTTTGAAAGGTTAAAGATTCACATGGAATGGAGTTTTTGTGCATTTGAGAATATGTTAAAATATCACAAAAGCTTGACATATTAACAAAGACAATTTATTGAAGGGTGGTGTGGAACCTGCTGGTTTCTCCTCTACTATTTAGTGTCGAGTAGACGCAGATGTCATTTACGACAACCTTACAAATTTAACAATAAATTGGGATCTTTGATGAGCAGGAAACACAGGAACGCATTTTTCTTTAAATATTTGCAAAGCAGTTCCTTTTTGAACATGAACGTTGCTTTCCTTGGAAACAGTAATTTGACAATAGTCTTATCTTGAGGTTGAGTTAATGTTCTAGGTTTTGTTCCAGAGCTTTCGGGTACATCTCATGGTCATCAGGTAATGGAATGTTATACTCGGGTCACGTTTTAACATGTGATTTATCTCTGTCACAACTGAGCAAACGCTAGTTGAGATCAGTTTCTAGAAGGTTCCTGTTATGCTTTGCAGATTCTTTTTACCAAGCTTCAAATCTAGATATTTGGATACAAACTAAGGTTTTTGAAGGCTGTTACAGATCATATATTTGTGCTCAAGCTGCTCATAGCCAATATTAAGTGTAACATTTGAAAAGTTTTCTTTAGAGAAAGTTTGTTGGTATTGTTGTTGTTCGGTTATAGGTTTTATAGCAGAAAGTAGAAATAAAACAGTTCTAATGGTGCATGTAAACCATTCATTTTTGATATTAACGCTAGCTACTAGAGTTGTTTTGTATGCTGTATCTATACGTTAAGTATGAAATAGAGTGAGTACATGGAGTGTGGGTGGCTGTGTGTATGCGTGTTTGTGTGAGACAATAGCCAAGCCCTCCGGTGGACCGCCATTCAGCATCAGCTGAGCCCATCTTGGAGAATCCATTCACACAGTAATTAAATGTTTTGAATCAATGTTCTGAATCATCTTTTCATACTGCTTAAGGGCAATTAAATTACCCCCGACAAACCTGACTCTGAAGATGAGGGAGAGCGAGAGCAAAGAAGCCGCAGGCAAAGACAGCAAATACTCTCTGTCTATGACAAGTGCTCTCCCCATTCAAAAGCTCTTTGTTCCCCGCTTGCCAGCGCTAAACAGCAAACACTTCTGAGAATCTGGGCAAGCTACATCTATGCTCTCTCCATCTGCACAAGCCGCCACATGAATGTCGGTCCTGCCATCGAATGATAGACCATCCATTACGCCTCGTTTGAATGCCATTAGTGGACAATGGTGGAGGAGGATGTCTTTGTTAATATTGGCTTTTGTCAACCCTCGAAATTTAATTAAGTGAATTTATTGGAGGGAAAAAGGCCACTTTGGAAAATGCTTGTAACCTTACAGATAAATAGGTATTGCAGATAATCTGCAATTGTGACTCTTTTTTTTCATTAAAATGTCAGTGTTGCTATTCAAATTCCGCCGAAGCACAGCATCAGTATGACCCCGCAGCCCAACCAAGTTGATTGATTTTTACATCAAAACACACCATTCTTCTGAAAACACACAATCTACACATGTACGCTCAGGCCTACACTCAAGAACACATTCATTTGTAGATAGGTCAATCAAAGATCAATTACTCTGACTAATGCTAATGTTTAAAGGAAGAGGCTCTATACGAATAGAGTTTTTCCTGTTTTAGCTGTTTTAGCCCGACAAACAATTTGGGCCTCATGCATCAACATTCTCTTAAATTCCTCTCATATTTTCTCTTCATTTTCTGTAGAGAGAGACGTCATCTCCAAATGCACCAAATGTTCTTAACCATCCAAATCTGCTCTTACCAGGGGTGCTGAGTGAAGAACCCCCTTGATCATGAATGGTGGGCATGTGGTGGCTGTATGTGTTTAGATTACACCCCCCGAAACATTATATAAGGGTAGGTGTTGTGCTATGTGCAAACACTCTGGCACATGCCCACAATTTGGATAGATGTGACCAAAAACAGGCTGTAAGAAGAAGAGTTTCAGCAGTAGTGGTATAAACTGCTGTTAAATATATTTACACAAAGTCAACATGTGATTTTCAGTACTGGCTTTACAGGAAAATCAAAAAGCATTGAAGAGCAGAATGTTAGCTGTTCAGAATCATCCAAGGGTTTTGATAATTGGATCAATGGACCAATACTATTTAAAAATCGAATTAACATAACATATAATAATCTAAATGTTATTGTGTTATATTAATGTATTGTTTTAGGTTCCTCAGATTAAAAACCTGCTTCCTTGCGTTGGACAAACATGGATTGTGAAAACAAGATGTTTTTTTCCTATCTTGGTAAGAGTTCTCTCGACTCATATTTTTCTCTGTATGAGAAGAGCAAAAATAAGAAAACATTGGTGAATCCCAGAAATCAATGGGTACTAACAAAATAAGAACACATTGTGGATGCGAACACAAATTTGTTCTGATCTCCGTTTTTTGCATGAGACCCAATGATCCAGATGTTAGCTATGAAGACAGCATCTCTTCTCAAAATATAATCTCTGTCAGATGATGATCACTGGCCTGGTTTCATTATTCATTATTGTTCCTCTTATGTAATACTTCATCTCCAGCCACACCATATTCACATTCATCACAGCGACGCGGCACAAACATGAGGCTGACTCACTGGGGTTGAAGAGGAGAAGGAATTTCAGACAGGCGATCTCTCTGCGGTCCAACTGCAGCGCCCGCAGCCTCGCCGCCAGCTCCTGCCCTCTCTGGACCAGACTGGACAGAGTTGCCTCAGCTTGGGACAGGATGAACGACAGCTCCACCTGAACACACAGGCTCCTGGTTATTTTCCAAGTCCTTTGTATACATCAGACGTAGGTCAGTTTTCTCTCCTTCAGTTATATCATTTGAGAAATGAAGTCGATTACTCAATATGATTTGTAGTAGCAGTGGTTGTAGTGTAGACGATGCAGTGTGTTAAGGTATGTGGTTACATGGTGACTTAAGTCATGTATGTGCTTTTTTAAAATGAAGGCTGCTTCAAACTTAAAAATCATCTCGTAATCTTCCCGCCTATATATTCCAATGTCAACTAGGTATACAAGTATACCGTATACGAGTGTGAAGCCTTTCATCGCCACCTATACTGTGCAGTGTATGGGTTAAACAGTTCATATTAATTCATAATTATTTTATTAAGCTGGAGACATCTTCATGGAGCCAAAGAGCTGGTAAAATGGTTGGAATGAGACAATGATTTAATACTATAATGTGAGTCTTGATGTAATGTTAGAGAGGCAAGTAAAAATGACATTTTGCTGATGACCTAACGAACACATTGAGGACAACATTATGAACTGATGTGCTGCTTTATTACAACACGAGGGCATGTCTGGAAAATGATTCAGTTTTCATCAGAAACAAATGTTGGCGCTGTACACTTCTACAAACCACGGGATCCATTGACTGTGGAGGACAAACAACCTTTCATGAAAATGTGTAACAATTGTGTGAAACGATTGGTTATGTTTAGGCAACAAAACTACACGGTGAAGGTAAGAAACAAGATCATGGTTTGTGTTTCACAACAACAGACGGAACAACAGACGGAACAACAGACGGAACAACGTGACGTTTTTCACCCATCCAGCACACCGTCCAGCTGCCCGGGCTGAGGGGAGAATGCAGGGTCACTCCAGCCGTGCTTATGAGAATGAGGTTGTGTTGCAAAATCAAATCCACCACTTTCACATGTCTTTCAGGTTTGAAGTATCGGATGGGTCATATTGATGTCAAATGACATGTCATTCACTGTCAGTCCACCTTTTATATAATAGAGTCTTCTCACGAGCCACAACAAATAGAAAGAATTCAATTGATTTTGTGCTCATATGAATGCAAATCAATTCTTGGTTTTAATTTTCATCTGTTTCAGAGGCTGAAAGATCACACATATCTGAAGGAAACATTACACCGTATGGCACGTAAATGAGCAAATTAAAAAATATTTACAATTTGTGTGCAAAGTATGGACGAGTGGCTTCAGTATAAAGATATCAGGCTTTGCTGTCGACCCTGAAGCCTACAAATGACCGTACATTGAAAAATAAACAAAAAAGATCCGTAAGTCCTTAATTCAACTGGTTTTACAGCTGGTCCATTTGACAAATGAAGCTAATATTTGGGCTTTAACTATATTTTGAATGAAGTGCAGTGCAAATGAATGCAGCGGACAGTTCATTGTGCTGATGGGAAGTTGTGTGTGAGGGAGTCGTTACCTCCTGGCCGGTCACCAGCAGGATACTGTCTTCCTGTCCATGTTGCACTTGTCTGAAGATGTGATCCAGGACCAGAAGTTCAGACCAGCAGTTATGGAGCAGCTTCATTTGATCTCCCACCTCCAGAAAACACACACACACACACACACACACACACAGAGAGAGAGATGAAAAAATACATTATCTTAAAGCAAATCTACAGTCAGCGGTTCACTCTCTTCATACATGTATATACTGTAGCTTCTTTCCTTCTCTTTGTTATTTACACACTAAAGACCCGGATCAATATTCTTTCAAACTCAAATCGTGTTGATTACTGTCTCCCCCAGCATCTGTCTTCATGTTGTATGGAAGTGGAAATCAATATCCTCTTTTTTTATTATTTATAGTATTTTTCAAGTGTATTTTCCATCATTTTGTATTGTTTATTATGGATCATGGAAACATTGCACATGGCTGAATTCCTTTTATGTGTAGACTCACTCGGCCACAAAACTTGATTCAGATTTCAATTGAATTCAACAATGCAATCAACTCTCCTGGCATGCTGTTAATACGGAGCCAAATGTCACCGAAATATGTTACAAAAACAGATCAAGTGAGAAATGGGGAGACCATAAAAACAAGGAGTGACGCTTGTTGGTGTGCGTGTGTGTGTGTGTGGGCTGCTGTGTTGAGAGTGTGTGTTACTGCCATGCCCCGTGTTGTGTATTTACGAGCATCGTCTGAGACCTCTACAACCTGCTCACTTCTTCCTAACCACCACCCCCCCAACACCACCACCTCTCCCAGTCACATCTGCTCTGCTCTGGGGGATGGGTGTGTTTTTAGATTGAGCCCCCGCTTGCTGCAATATTGTCTGCAAACTGAAGGACACGACAGTCAGTAATTTTGCAGCCACAGCTGCTAATAGCCCAGACACACATTCGCCTGACACCAAGATGACAGAATTACTCTCCATCTGAATGAAACTATATATCAGTCGCAGAGGGGTGGGTCCAATCTGGTTGGTCACATCTGGGCTGGATCAGAGGTGGGGGTCTGGGTGTACAGTGATAAAGGATGGGGTTAAGGAAGCAAGAGGTCTCTGTGACCTCCTGTTCTTCCTCTTCAAGAGGAGTCGGACACTGCTGCAGCCAAAAAATCCCTCTAAAAAAAATCCTGAACGTGAGGAGAAGGTCTTTATTTCATCTCCCACGTGGGTTCTAAATGTTTTTTTCTGTCCATGTTAGAGCGTGGAACTGGGTTGGATTGATATGTCAGGTTATCATCTATCAAGTGTCATTTGACCCGTCAGAGCCATATTCTATTTTACAGCCATGAAGTCCAATTCTCAGGGATTGTCACCAGAAATAAAAAGTGTGCATCGTAATCCTGTCAACACTGATGACTCTGTCAGCTGGCCAGCAGTGGAGGAAAACAGCCCAGTCGGCAGTAAAAGACGTTAGCGTCGTAGGCTTCTGCAAACCACACGTGTTTACATTTGGTCTGACCAAGTAACGTAGTGCAACAAGTAAAGCGCAACGTAAATGACGTGGGATATCAAGCATTTGTTGTTTACTTAAAGTAGTTACGTTATTGTTTGAACACAAATCATGATCTTTTTTTGTCACCACAATGAACTAGTTTTTGTGCCTTAAACTTAACCAATTGTTTCACAACGTTGCATGTGGCATTGTGCATTTCTGCAAGAGTTGATGAAACATATTCTTGGTTCAGAAACAGTGATATTCAACATATCTGCGGCTTGCAGAAATGCAACATTTTCTCTTTCTAACTTGGTTAAGGAAGATCTACCAGAGCAGACTAAACTAAGGAGAGAAGAGTGTTGGTCCTGAGCACTGTTTCTTTTTATTTCACATCCCCCTTCTTACCATTTGCATGTTTGTATGTTAACAGGTATGCATTAGGTCCTCCAAAACTAAAAACAAATCCCATGAATTATATTATTATTATTCCCAATAACTGAACTCTATATTTGCAGCATTTGCAGCATTTCATCACGTCGACATGATAGATCAATCGACATTGTTAGAGGCCTCAATATCAACCCTTGCCGTCACACTGACCAATGAATTAGCAGCATTTTGTGCATATTTGTACGTTATAACAATTTAGCAGATAGGGCAGCCTCTATAATCTTTTTACTGACATTTCAGATTTTTTGGAAACCTTTTAAACCTTAAGTTTAGACCCCAGAAACAGTTTTACATGTGTGAAGTTAAAGCTACCACAGCTGGTGGAACCCTTCTTGTGGTAATAATTATAAGACTTCACTACCTATACTGTACAATACTTGGTGTGTCTTACTCGCTGGCCCTTTAACATGTTGCTCCTCTTACAGACAGTTTCAGTCCACTAGCTTCCACAGATGACAGTTTTCCATTTTGAGTTACACAGGCAGATGTTGTTATGTTATGTCTGGCATTAGCACACAGATATGTTATATTAGTATCAACCTTTAAAATATATATAAAGTAACAACCCTGTGTGTAAAAAAGACCAGCAACAACCATTTCAATTCAACAGGTCTGGATTGAGCTTGATGTAAGTAGGAAGACCGTATCAGAGAAGACATCTTTATATACTAATCAGCTTGCTGATCAATATCAATTATTTTTATTTTGAGGGATTATCGGCCGAGGCTAAATATGTGCGTTGAGTGGGATTTGCAGAGGTGTGACAGTTTCTCCTCACTGTGTAGCTGTGTTGTGTCAGTGTTGTGAAATAAGGCTCCGAGTGCTGCAAAGCTGTGTTCGGCCTGAGGGGACCAATGGCAGCAGATATAGAAGAAATGTTTGGAGATTTAACTAAATCGATGCATTATACTTCAAAAATACACCATACTCTGGTAGCCTAAGGACAAGCTACAGGCAAACTACCGAGCACATATACAGACCCAAAACAAACGTAACCTGTGCTGCCCTCATCAACAAACCTGCAGGGTTGCATGGCAGGAATACAACACAGATACATGCAACAGTGATGCACCTCTCTCAGTCTCGAAGAAAGTTTCCCCTCAGCCAATCCCCGGTTTAACTTGACTACCTGCGAATTAATACGTTAATGCGTACTAATGCAGCACCGGGAAAGATTTAATGTAACCAAACAAATACAAACTCCATATCTGAAAAGGGGACGATTATCAACATTTCTCTCAGTTCGGTCTTTTAACTGTTTCTCCCATTTCAAATAGTGTTTGTATTTTCAAATGTGTGACTTTTTAAATGTAATGTCTCCTGTGTACTGCCTTTAGTAGCTGAACATTTGTGATGCTCATTGTGTGTGCACTTCCTCAGCAACATCTTCCGTGTTCAACAGGTGAATGGAAGGTCAAATACAAGACACGACAAAGACATCCTCTGGGGAACTGCAGAAATCAGTAGCTTCCATTCTGCTCACAAATTAGCAACAATGTAGACGAGAGCAGCGAGAGCCGAGCAGTGGAGAGCACACATTTTCCCGTTATCGCCTGCATGGAATGTAATTATCCAGCCCAGCTCTTTCTGTGCGAGGCTTTCTTGGCAAAATATGCACAGCTTTGTTCTCACTGTCTGCATCCATAAGAACGGTCTGACTGTCATCAGAACTACATCTCGTAAAGCACAAGCTTCTGAGGAGGCAAAACTGCCAAATTGCAAAAACAAATGTGAAAAAATGGAAAATGTGGAAATGACCTTATGCACAATATGCTGGTTTATATTCTACCTGTGTTTTCATTAAAGGGATTTTCATTACTGCTAAAGATCACTTTATTTTGAAATAAAAGAGGCGATTACTGTTTGACTATTTTCTTTCCTTTGAAGCTAAATGTTTATTCCTATTTTCTGGCATCTGAGAATAATGCATTTCCAAAGCTACAATACCATCCCATTTCCCACACAAACATGTAGCCGTTCTGCTTATAAATACGTCAATTTACTAACAATGTCCAGTGAAATCATTCAGGAAGAAAGGATTTTGCTGGTTGTATCAAACATTTGACAGATTCTGTTTTGTGTCTAACCAGCTGTCTACTAATGAAACGCATATATGCTCATTTAGGTAGCACATTAGAATCAATTTATAGCTCCGTATAATTATAGTTATAAGCACTAAATATACATATATAAAGCATTTTATAATGACTTATAAGGTCAACTACCGTAAGACTTCATAATTGCTGATCTCTCACTGAGTCCCTTTTTTAGTAAGAAATGTTGTTGCATAGATTTAATGATATTTGTTCACTTATTACATTATAATGCATTATAACAGTGATTATGTTTTATAAAAAAAGATAAGAATCATAGATTATACATGATCATCCCCCGAACTATGGGAGTTATAATATTCTATGATCCTTGTCATTATGATACCTGACCTTTATAAAACACGTTATAATGTGTTATGATTATTGCTATAAATCATTACGAATATTTATGAGTGCTTAACTATAATTATACGGGGCTATAAACAGATTATAATGCATCAGGAGTATGTTTATAATGCATTATGGTTAGAGAAAGTGTTACCATAATTTAATAATAGGAAACCTTTTTAATGAACGTCTAGATTCTCTCAAATGTTCTTACTGAATCAACTGCTTGTAGCAACTACAGCATTATTACAAGTTCCGTTTACCGTTATGTTCAGACACACAGCTCCTAGTTAAGGAAACATTACATTTCTGCTGTAATTTAGTATGAAAGAAGTCAACAATTACTGTTGAGACGGGATATGTTTACTTAGATTGACATTAAACTCAAATCACCATTCGTCACAAACCTTCACCAACATGCTCTTGTTGCTGACACTGAAACTGAAACTACGTTTCTCGTACTGACTCGTACGCTGATCTCCGCTGTCTTGGCAGCAGTTATGTTTTCCTCTCACCGTAACTGGAAAAACAAATGAGTAGTGAGCATCATTTAAGGGAGACGTGGCTAGTCAAGCATTGCTGTAGCAGTGGCATGTTCTCTCAGTGGATTAACCAGAAAAGAAAGATGTCTTTTTTTAAATAAATGATAATATTCTCAGTGCTTGTGCAGTGGGTTAAGAAAAGTGCATCCACAGATCATCATTCATTACTGATTACTGGAATCATCACTGTGTGTTCAGCTGTTGTTGAAGTCATGTGTACATGTGTGAGAATGAATGTGTTCTGAGGGTGAAGGGACCCACTGAGACTGCATATGACGGCGGTCACCACTTTTTGTGCATCAGTGTTGCAACTATACTGCACATGACAAAAGAAAAACACGTTAAACAACATAATGAAGTAGTAACATGCATGAAATAGGAGTTGTGACTATGTTTTAACGCAGAGTTTTAACGCTTTTGACAGAGAACGTAAAAGCAAATGAAAACTAGCGTCAACGGGCGTATTGGACTTTTGTGTACATAAAGAATCTGGATATTTTGGTGAGGTTTCAAAGAAATGCACTATTAAAATATATGTTTATGTAACACTTCCATGATAATGAAAGATGAGCAACATTTATGCTTCTGCACCAGTAATGCAGGGGAGTCATTCAGCCATGTCCACATACAGGCAGAATAAAGATACCTTGTTGTTGTTGGTAGTCTGAGAAGATACAACAAATCTCCTCAGCACCACAATGTGCTCTTTGTTTTTGAGACAAGGAAGGTACAATAGTAACAACAGAAAAGACTAATCCTCCTGGATGTTCTCACAAACTAAGAATTCTATCACCACTTTGAGTCGTTTTCATACTTTGGTTTGGAATTTGGAAACTGAGAGCAGATCAAATGTTGTAAAATCCGTTCCATTCTTTCAACAGATGGTTATCATACAGGAAAACAAAATGCCAGGATGCACTGATGATTAATGCGTATGTGTTCTATCAGAGTACTTTGCTGTACCAGGTGGTGTTGTGTGAATGACCTAAAATCTAAAATATTGTTTGAAGACAGACAATGGCTGCCTTTACTACAAACGTCTGAGCAAATTATTCAGTGAAGGGTTCATGCACTCAAATCCAAAAAAATAAAAACACACACGTGTTGAATGTAGCCATGAGGAGAGTTTTGTTTGTAATCAGCCTGAGATATCTGAACAACTGGTTTCATGGGAATTACTGTCAGGAAGCTCTGACGGTGCTCTGGGGAGGAACAGAGATACTGTTTCTGGAAAGAGATATTGCTGCTGGAAATGTTTAATGTTACAAACAAATTCCATTCACCTACATCATCCTGATCTCGTTTGCTTTATTTTACCTTAGTTTTTTTTTTGGGGGGCGGGGGGGGGGGGGGGGGGTAGGCAACAAAAGGACTTGTTTAGGAAGATGATCGTTACACACAGGACCTGTTCTGGAGCGAGCAGAAAAACCAAACTGTTGCAGGAATTTGAAACATTGACAAGTGATCCGTGCAGCTCTGTTGATCAGGTTCTGTTCATTATGGTTTCAAGCGAAAAAGAGGGGCCGTGTGCAAATATCTGCCAAAATGTGGTTCTGAACAGATTCTGAACTTGTTATTTACCTAGCGCCCAGCAGTAGAAGGCCACATGTGTGGCAGTCCCAGGATAGAAACATGTGATATGAGTGTGAAGTAGGAAAGGAGCAGACCTGCTCCGACTGTACCTGAGTAAATAAACTCTATTTGATCCAAATCTCACCAAGGCCAGAATCAACCTTGTGTTGCTTGGTAAACTAATCGGTTGAATCAGTTTGAACACGGCTTGTCGACAGATGTTTGTTTGTCAGCACATTATGTGATGACTCACACAGGAGGGTTTTCTTCATCGTTGTGTAACCACGAATTCTGATTTGTCAGAATCCCCTATTTTCACTCGGAGTGGTGGGCGGATCCAGCCTTACTGTTCACTACAACAACAGTATCGATTTCTCCATCATGGGACTGTTACTAAATCATCTCTTCTGTCCAATACTACTGTGTCTGTGGCACAATCACAGTGCTGGAGATGATAGAGTAGGACACTGATGTATGTCCAATCATTATCCCCAGATGTGTCTGTGTGTGGAGCAGCATTGAGGAAACACCAGCCAGGAAGAATCGCCTTACAAGGCTGAAAGTAATCCAGTACTCACTCCTCATTCAAGATAATCAATTAGTGGTATCTGTAGCAGTTGCCATGAATAGAAATAAGGAAAGTTTTATACCTTAATTTCCATTAAAACAGTGTGTGTGTTTATGTGTTCATTAATATTCATGAAGCTTTATTTATCTTTTCCTTCTCTTCCTGTAAAGTACAAAAATAAATTAAATCTGGACTGTTTTGGTTCAAATCATGTATAATTATCTCATGGAGGATCATTCCATTGGTCGAGTGTGCGCCCATGAGTCAGTCCGTGAGTGAGTGAGTGAATGTGCAGCTCGCTAGTTTCAAGTCTTCTACAGCATGATGTTCATTTAGTAGATGATGGTCCATTTAGAGTCAAAGCAGAGGATGCTTTAGGGCGGGGCTACACAGTGATTGACAGGTCGTAACCCCAGCGTTCCGCTCTGGGAGTGGTCTGTATATTCATCTTCCTGCTTTAACCCTTTCAGTGTGTTTTCACTTCACAAGAAATAAATGTAACAATTTGATCGCCGGAGAATGTATTATTTAGCTTTTGGTTGTACTTAGCTCCGCCCTCTTGTAGCCCTTTTGGTCTAAAAAAAACAAGACGGAGACGCCCAAAAGGCCAAACTAATGCTTCAATCTAATGGGTGAAGTCACAGTGACTACGTCCACTTCTTATCTACAGTCTATGATTTTGGCAAATATCAAATCTGATTCTATATTTACATTAATTACCTCAAGCAGGTCTCTTGTCTCTGCAAGTTATTTTTCACAAATCAGCATTTACCAATTGTCCCTAAATAAGCTAAGTGGATTTTGAATGAATTGTGAGTCAATTTCATCAACTTTAAATGCATTCATTTACTTGTTCATACTGAAAAGGCATGGAAGACTGTGAATGTACAGGCTGTTCTCATACAGCGTTCTATACCTACAAAGATGAATGCACTTAATTCTTAGATATCCCGTGGATAATAAAAAAGCTCTTTGTTGTTCATGGGAACTGTTCGTTCCCCGTGTGACACCAAAAGTCAACGTTGATTTCTTTGTCACGTAACTGGCGGACTTCAGTTATGGCACTTCTGTAGTTATTTAAACCCAAACCACAATAATTTCCTCAACCTAACTAAACAGTTTTGTGGCCTCAACCTGACTAAGAAGTTTCTTGTTAAGACTGAAGTTTATTTTGAAAAGACCGTATGCATGTATTGAGCAGAAATTGACAAGTGTTGCTGGACTTTTGTAGGAAAATGCACAAAAAATGAGGAGTAACGTTTTGTAAAATATTATACACTGTATGAGATTGAGTGGCTTAAACTAGTTACCTGGTCTTAAAAAAAAAGTCTTATTCCTTTTTAGCAAAGTAAATGTCATGTACCCATGTTTTTCTTATGTTGGCGCTATTAATATGTTGTGTTGTTAGAGAAAAAGAAACAAATAGTAAATAAAAGACAGGAATAAAGGAAGAACAACATGACGAGTCCCTTTTGCAACATCCAAAATGGCAAACAGAACATCAGTTATAGCTGTCCTTTAAAACCTGTTAACACCCCGACGGCTCTACATCTGTGTCACGTACACAACTGCTATGTATAGGTAGGTACTGATGCGACATATCTTTGGAAAGCTAAGATTCTTGTGATTCAATTTGAAGACAGTCACAACAGCAGGTACGATCATCGCCTCTGTCAGACCACCAACCAACAAACAAGCAGTTACAACATCGAGGCAACTCACCGATGAAGCTTCATAAAAATCCTCCCCTCGATAATATTCCAACAAAAACGGTCTTGTTACATTGCCAAAGGTCCAGACGATCTAATCCAGTAAAATATTTAGTCCAAAACACATTATTACGTCAATAAATAACCACGGCCTAACTTAAGCCTAACTTAAGTTCTGCAACGTAATGTCATCCTGGGAAAAAACTTGTTCTGAACGACACAAAAAAAACACTTTGTGTCCCTGTACACAAAACCAATATGTGACTATTTTGTGACGATTTCACGAACTGCCTTGAGACTTTTTTCTTTTTTTCCTTTTAATGCTAATTTGTCTTTTTGTGTAGATTACTCCTAAATCCCCCAAGAGTTAGCATTAGATAATGCCTAATTCAAACATAACATTTCTGAGAACTTGTAATACAAGAAAAGAATTGTCTTCATGTAAGTAATCAATTCACCTGTAGTGTCTTCAAAATGTCATTTTAAAATACATCTTTAAAGGTGTTTTTTTCTCAGACTCTGAGCCAGAAATCTCCTCCAGTTTCATTGCGATCTACTCTGAAGGTTTTTACTGAGGGCTTTGTTATTTTATCATTCATAACTTAATTATGCAACATTTTATGTCTGTTGGCTGCATTTTCTGATTTATGGAGTAATACAAAGAAAAATTCCCTTTGTAAAAACCTTTACAGGTTCAAAATTCTTGTTTCATTTTGTTGAAAGAAAATGAAACAAGAATTTTGAACCTGGTTTTATCCAGTATTCACATTTCTGTTCTGGAAATATATGCATAATAGAAATAATGACTAATTTGCATATTTAAACATATATTATTTTTAAGTAAATGTAAAAATAATTGTCTTCATTTAAGTGATCAACTATGGGAAGTTTCATGATGATATGTATTAGTTTCTCCTATTTACCTGTAGTGTCTCACATGAGTAGTGTTTGGGGATTCATCCAAGTTTCATATGTTTATACAATTTGAGGCATTACATGAGACTACTATTTCTACATTAAAGGCTGACTTGAATGTTTATTTTGTTCTATGTGGTTGATTGTATTTTATTCTCCACATGTTTGAAGGGAGAAGGTATTCAAAGGGTACAACCAGAGTTCACTGCTGAGGGGACATTTATTCATCATTCTGATTAGTGCTGTGTATGTAGTGTATGACCAAAAATGTGTGTCACGTTATTTTTTTAAGATTCTGGCGGTTTCATGGTATTTATTTTTCCCTTGACTGTGTTTTTATAGGTTTATAGTGGCTTATTCTACTGTCAGAAGTACATAGAATATAAAAACATTTTAATGTCATGTATAAAGGCTTTGCTTACTATAGGGTGTGCTCGTCTGTTCGTATAATGTTGGGATAGCAGTTTAGCTGAAGTATTGTCGCCCCGGTCAGACGTACCTTGAATCCAGTGTTTTAATCATTGCTCTGAGTCTTTCTCGACTGTCTGTAGTGGGACCATGTCCTTGCATCGCTGGATCGTTATTGCGTTTGTAGTGTCGCTCCACCGCTTGCTTTTCTTGTCATATGCTGCCTCCAGCAAATGCCTCTTCAAGGCTTCACTTTCACTCGCGCTAACGTCACTCACAGCTCCTCTCTTAGGCACAGATTATCGGTCTATCTCCGGTCTGTCTTTGTTCATCCTGCATCGCTCCTTTCTGTTCTTTAATGTAGCGTTACTGTAGCAACGGAGCCTCTCCCATCTGTTAACAGACTGTTGTGCGACCGGGCTAGCTAGCTAGCTAGCTGTACCCAGCATGCCGTTCGGAGGTGTAATTTTATAAATGTACAATTATTAGTGTTACAAATTGTTTATGTGTCACAAACTGTTGTGTCGTGGTGTTTTGCCCTGTTAAAGAGCGTTAGTTGTGGGTTATTAATTGTTATAACCATGACTAGGGTCCCTCGCAATACAAGACAACTAGCTCCAACCGTAGCGCTCACAGCGGCGAACAATATATTTAGCTGCCTGTTGAAGAGTGACAGCAGTTGTTTCGGCTATGTATGACGGAGTGTGAAAAATTAATATCATACGGGAAATTAAAACCGGTATACCGCCCAGCACTAATTCTGCTATCATTGTTGCTGTGATGGATTATGTTGTAATTTCATAATGTTGTTTATGACATACTGTATATTACGCCTCTGTCCATCATGGGAGAGGGATCCCTCCTCTGTTGCTCTAACTGAGGTTTCTTCCTTCATTTCCCTTTAAAATTAAAAAATAAAAATCTTTAAAAAAATTAAGTTTAAGGACAGAGGATGTCGCATGAAGAGCAGACTGTAAAGCTATTTGGGGCACATTTTTATAAACAAATTCAGTTTTGATTCGTAAATTGTTAAACAGATGGGCACAGATTTTGATTGTTAGGCCACTTACAGTTTTGATACAGACATCACGAGCAATTTGTACCAGGTCTGTTCTTGTCTGAGCACACTGGCTCTGCAGGGAGAAAGAATTTGAATGTTTTGCCTCCCGAAGCAGTTGATTTATCAAAACATTTTTCACAACATTTTTATGACTGAAATCAGAACCATAGATGTCTCAAGGTGTTCAGGAGAAACAAAAATGAAAAGAAGTGAGAGGAAATAAACAGAACGAAGCAAACGGAAAAGGAGAGAGGATTATTTTAGGATCAGTGCAGAGCCACAGCTCAGTGTGGCTCTCATCTTTCCATGCAACACGTCATCCATTTGTAACTTGTTTCCCTTTATCTTCTCTGTAAAGTGCAGCCTAGCGGCAGAGCACCAACCCTTTTTGACGGGTGCCCATGTCTGTGTTGGTACAGACACACGAGAATTGATATTTGGCGGTTTGGCTGCATTCTAATTTTCTAATGCCATGAAAATAGGACTGTAGGACATAAAACTGTATTTGTAGGACATAAAACTGTATGGATAGTGTAGTGTATATATAAACCAGTGTCTTTGGAAGGGAGACAAACCAAAGCTGTGTTGTAATTTGTGATATAGACTGCTCTAAAGAGCAGTTTCACATCTGTAAAATGAGACGTTATCCTCCACCACGTGGAGTATGTACATTTGTGAGCATGAGGATATGATACAGGGTTTGGGACTCACCCTGAGCTCCTTGAAGAAGATACAGCTCCGAGCCCACTCCACTATGGAGAATAGAGTCTGATCTGCCATGCGACACATGAGGCTGAAGGTGCTGGGCTTGTCCAGCCGGCCCCGGCCACTCTGCTCCTGCTGCAGATGAGCTACGATCTTATTCTGCACCACCAGCTCGTCTGGATCGCAGCGCAGCAGCTCCAACACCAGCGGCGGCAGGCTGGGCGGCTGTGGCGAGGCCGAGGGGTACATGTCTGGGTAGGGGTATCCGGTCAGAGACTCAGGAGAGCTGGTGTAGTCGGGACATTCGGCTTTAATCGCCCTGCCAGGGAAGGCTGTGTACTGGTACTGAGAGGTGAGGGGCACGTGGGACTGCATGGCCATGCCCAGGGATGGCGGTCCATAGAGGTTGGCCTCGTACTCTGTAGGGGTGATGGAGCTCGGGGTGGAGGGAAGCAGACTTTTGGAGATGGTGGGCAGGCTGTGTAGGGTGCCGGTGAATCCGTAGTCAGTCTGAAGAGGAGAGGCCGGTGGAGGGGCCGCGGTCTCCAGCTTGAACCCGTTGGATCGTATCAAAGCCTTCTTCTGCTGCTTCAAGGCCCTGTCTCTCTTGTACATGGGGCCAAATTTGTTCCTCCCCCCACGCATGCGGTCTGCACGCACCGCTGTCACACAAGAGACAAGAGGTGAAAAACAGATTTACAGATGAAACTCCAACTCTAGTGAATGTCCTGCACTGCAAAGATCCCCTCCGAGAAAACTCCTTGGTAAGCATTGAACTGTAACAGTATAGAGTAAAATCATAACTTGTATTTCACCCGCATCCCCAACTATTCCAGCAGAGTAAATAACAGACATGTTGGTCATTTATACTTCCCTATTTAGGGCTGAGAAGAATCCTCAGAGCCTGTGCAGCTCTACTCCTTCTTGTAGTCTAAATAGAGCTTTTGATTTAAAACAGGGGAGTCTCTGGTTTTATCAGTAAGTCAAGAATGTGTCCTTTTTCTGCTACGGAAGCAGGTGCTTTCCTGCATTGCTGTCTGGGAATTAATCCCATCCCATGTGTGTAGGGAACAACATGAGAGCCACAATATCTCAAAGGTTTTTATCATAGTAATCATGTAATAACAATTTTAATTTACATTTAAAATGAATGCACACAATTTGTGCCTTTAGATCATTGTTATTATAGTTGGAATCAAAATACACAATGAGAAATGTGCAACAATGGCCAAAATATAAATATCTACAATCTTATTTTTTCTCCCAAATAAATATAGTGATATTATTATTATTGTTGTTGTTGTTGTTAATATTATTATACAGGCTTGAATCAGTGAACTCTACCTTCTAGCCGCATCCCGACGTTGAGGCACTTTTGGAAGCGACAGAAAGGACATCTCTTCCTCTGGGTTTTGTCTATTTTACACTCCTGGTTTTCCGCACATGTGTACCTCTTGTTGTTCTGCACTGTCCTCTTGAAGAAGCCCTGGACAACAGAGACACGTTGGAAACGGCAGGTTAGCAGTGTATTTAACATTATAGGATGCAATCTTGCGCCCTGGAAATAAAACGTGGCGGGTGAACCGTGACTGTGTTCCAATAGTTGTAGAGAAAAAGAAATACTCGACAATGCAAACGGCGTCTAAAGGACTTTATATATTAGCTAAATATATATTAGTGAGTAGTCTGTGTGCAATGTAGCGTTTTTCTATTTCTGTATTTCAAAGTACACATTTGAATAATCAAGAAATATTTTGAATGCCAAAATATTGTAGGAGAGGTTCACTTTAAAGTCTGGTGTGATGATTTATTATATCGAATATCATGACAACATCCGTTTGGATTGGTTTCGGGTTGGTTTATTTCCATGTGTTACCTTGCAGCTCTCGCAGGTGAGCAGACCGTAGTGGTATCCAGACACTTTGTCTCCGCACACAGGACACAGCTCTTCCAGGTCATCATCATATGTGTATTCCATAATCTTCAAAGTGACACCTGGTACATACGCACGTGCACATACACACAGACAGACACATGCATCCACCAAATGCAACACGGCACACTTAGTGTAGCTACAATGCGAATAAACACGGCGTGCAGAACTGTCTTCCGTTGATTTAAGAGAAAAATCCGAAAATCCTCCAGGCCTCCAGGAGTGTTACCGGACGCCTGAACACACTGTTCTTCTATCACGCAAACATAATAATGTGCCGTCTGTTGTTTCTTCCAACTTAAATTACATTTCTCAGTAATTTGCCTTCATTTATATGCAGTTGACCATTTGAAATAGTTCCAGTGCTGTCGAGTTGTTGTTTTTCACATGTAATGCAATTTAATCTGACGTAAAAATAAGAAAAATTAGATAATTTTTTAAAATTCGCTTTAACTGTTTATTTCGAAATGCCCTAGACAGGAAAAAAGTAATATATTTATATATGTATTTGATCGACATTATAATCATTACAATAATGATAATACATAAACATATATATACATTTCACAAAGAAAGACTGTTTTATATAATAAGGCCTCACATACGTTGTATAGGCCTATCTAAATAATAAATAATCAAAATTAATGTAACCGTTTTAATACACATTATAACAATATAAATATGTGTGCATACATTGTAATACGGGCTAATAAAGCCATATATAATTAGTCATCATAGCCTCTAAAAAAATACATCTATTAATAAGGAAGTTATAAGTCTCCACTCGTGTAGTACTGGAATTAATAAAACCAACATACTACTGAGAAATGTAGCCAAATATGTTTGTAAGACACCTATTTTCCTTTCCGTGGGTTTGAACCCGCTCCATTTTTCCGTTAGAGTGGATTCATATTACGGAGCCAAACTAACTCTCGGTTCGGTCCCGTCGCACGGAGCATTGATCAGATGGGAAATATTATATTAGCCTTTATTACACTGCTGCCGACAACCGCGAACAAGAGGCGTCTCGTGCCCCACGAAGCAGTCCAGGGAACACACACGCTACGTGGGCTTTTGTGTGTCGCCGCGTGCCATTAGCACCACGGTCATCAGAAGACAAACTACATCTTGAATTAATATTACTGTTATTGTTATTAGTAGTAGTAGTAGGAGTAGTAATAGTAGTAGTAGTAGTAGTAGTAGTAGTAGTATTAGCAGTAGTAGTAGTAGTAGTATTAGTAGTAATTATATTATTATTATTATTATTATTATTATTATAACTAATATTATTATTATTATTATTACTAGTAGTAGTATTATTATTATTATAATCATACGCGTTTTTACATTCTAAAACGATTGACCAATTTATTTATAGTATTTTGCTGTAGCTTTACTAAATTATGAATTAAGAGATTTTACGTTGAGTTTCTAGGCTACCAAATATCATATGCTTTTATTCTATTGAATTATTTTCTATTTCATTTTTGTAAATTTGGATCAGTTAAGTTTCACAATTCATGGTGTCATTTTAAAATATATTTTTGTAAATCGACCTACTTTAGAAAGTTACTGCTGGTTCAGTAATTTGCTATTTTATAATGAAATAAAACTGTGTTTGGCGACAACAAAAGGCAGACAATTATTAATCTTAATAATTAAACAACGGGTTATGGATCTCTGGATGAGTTATGCAGTGCCAGGCCATCTAGCCTGTACGTCAAG
This sequence comes from Pholis gunnellus, assembly GCF_910591455.1. Lineage (NCBI taxonomy): Eukaryota > Metazoa > Chordata > Actinopteri > Perciformes > Pholidae > Pholis > Pholis gunnellus. The sequence goes on from NC_136532.1 coordinate 2,848,617, forward strand.
ATGTAGGCCGACCTGAATTTATTGGGATTAAATTGGTTTCTTGACTCGAACAAAACAAAAGTCATATCTCTGATGGATGTGCAAGCTGTGTTCTGAATGCAGAACACAGAGTGTAGAATACGGACTGACTTACCGTGAGCCTTGTCTCCCAACATTTGAACAACAGCCAGCAGCCAGTCAGCGATGATTGTCTGATAATTAAAACCTGAATGGGTGTTGCTGCCGCCGTGCATGGGCTGCTGAGGAGAACAGTTTCAAAAGGACCAATAGCAATCCGGATGGTCGGTGTCTAGAACACAGCTGGTTTAGTCAGTGGGGCCGGTAGTGCGTGAGTGATGATGACCATTGAAGATCTCGGAGTGAAACTCCTTCAGTCCACTCGCTCTTTACTGCGCCTGCCTTATCACAAAAGTTAGACTACCGTGATGCCATTGGTGGAATTCAAGTCACGTGACGGATGCTCGCTGGCGCTGCCTCCTCCGTGAAAATGCCTGGACAGGAGCGCGGAGCGGTGCTGATGGAGAACCCACACTATGCACGTGTGAACCGCCACAATTACAATAATTGTGCTTCAACACAATTTGAAATAAAAAAATAAACAGCCGTAAATGTGCAGCTGCAGAGGAGATTTTCATAGGAAGCTGAATAAATAAACTCCAACGGATACGTTTATATTGGGAGGCCTTCAAGTTCTGCCAACTGTATATAGCATGCAAATACATCCCTATTATAATATTGTTAATTATAACCTAAAAATATTATTATGTCAACGATTGTGATTATGATTATTGTGATTATTGATTACGATATATTTACACGTTATATATATGTTGCAAATTATACATACAGTACATAATGTACAACATTTTTTTATTTGCTATATATATATATATACTGCTTGTCAGTTTATTTTTACCTTAGCTATTGAAACAATGTAGCCTGTTTTATTTGGTCATTCATTGATTTCTATATTTATCTGGTTGTACACATGTGGAGCAGTCCCAGGACATATGTTTCAGCAGACTAAAATACATTGGCATTCATATTAATTGACTGTGACAGGGCATTTTGCTTGGTAAGCACTGTGGAGAGTCAAACTGTCTATTGTTAGTTGAGACAGGAAGCAGTGGGTGGCTGCTGAGGGTCACTGTGTGGAAACACGAACAAAGCTGAGGGTCCTGCAGCTATAGACCAGGGCACAATTTTAAAGACAGGAAATACAACAATGACTGAAGTCGACACAAAACATTCACATCCAATCACTGTCTTTGATTACAGTCACGTTCTAGACTGTCAGCTGAGTTCAGTCTCTGCATAGAGTGACGGTCTCTCTATCTGTGGGCTCCCCTCCCTCATGGTCTTATAGGGTGACCGCTCCAGACCACTGGCTTTCCTTGAGGAGGTGGGTTCCTACTCATGTTCATTTAGCTCTAATTCACCAGAATAGCCCCACTCAGACAATGTATCAGAATGCACTTTATTCCTCGAATGTAAGACAGTTCTATAATTCATAATATAATTGGATAAATAATCCTTTTATAACCCTGAAATGTCTAAATCACATTTTACACATGTAAACTTTGCATACCAGCCTTAAATTAGGTCTTTCACAGATTAGAGGATTGGCCTCTGAATTATATATTCCATTCACTCAGATCTTGTAATTATTGTTGTATGAGCAGACCGAGGAGCATACAATACAGTTAGAAATGCTCAGAGGGTTTTGAGGATCTGGAATTAGCAACTAAAACTGTCTGATTGATCACAGATATAAGATACCAAAGGAGCTCATTCATCAAATCCGACCTCCTCTACCTGATATGTAAAGGGAAGAATACAATTTTGTCGCTATCCTTAAACTGAGGACATAATCAGTTTGTCTAACCAATTACTCCATTCCATGTCACCATAATGTTATGATAAAAAATGTAGGAGCTTTATTTTACTCATATCTGGTCACTCTCTGCTCAGCAATACGATAAAAAGGATAAAATGTCCTAAAGAAATAATAAAAGAAATCAACGAAACAACTGATCTTTCCAAAGGCTCCTGGATAATAATTTGATCACCAGGGAACTAAAGTGTTTAAAAATGATCATATGAGACATTTGCACTAAAACATATTCCTAAATTGCAAATTTTCACATTTCTTGAGAAAGATGAAGATATATGCAGCTGTCAGGGTACAAGAAGTTATAAGTGGGTAAGACCCTGGCCCTGCAGTGTTTTCTGGCAACAATTAGTTGTGTGACGCGTGACTTGATGTTGCCAGTAAAAGCAAAAATACAATAAAATACGAAGCTGAATATTTCAAGATAATATAAGGTAGAAGAGTTTATCTAAAGCAGTGGTCCCCAAACTACGGCCCGCTGGCCGGATGCGGCCCGACTCCACATTTGGTCCGGCCCCCTGAACAATACCAGAGACGCATTATGATTTTTTGCCACGATTAAATGAGCATGATCGTCTGCGATATTGACGTTTAAAATACGTGCTCTGCTACATATCAAATCAAACGCTTCCTGAATCAGCCAACCACCAGGGGGCGAACGAGATGAGAGCTGTCATGCGCGCTCCCTGTAGAAGTAGAAGAGTAGAAGAAGTAGAAGAGCAGCGAGACGGGAGGTTGAAGGACGAGTACTTGTGCTTAATTTATTTACACGCCGGCATGTCATGTCTGTCACTACATGGTCGCGAGTTTTCAATTCCCCTGCTCTCTGTATCGCGCACGGCGGTGTTCCGCCCCGATCCGCACGCACGATGCAACAGTCGCTCACCTGCGAGTAGCACGCACGTAGCACCCCCCCCCCCCCCCCCCCATAATCGTGCGGCCCTAGGTCAAACGATATGTTCAGTGATGTGGCCCTCACAGGAAAAAGTTTGGGGACCCCTGATCTAAAGGGAAATTATTGTGCAGCTGTTGCAATACAAAGTATCTAAATTGCAGTGGTGGGCCGTGCATTTTATACCTGGGCCTTCACTGCTGTCCTGCAGCTGAAACACAGCTACGGTTATTATTTGTTTCGTGTAAAAATTAAGCCAACACCTAACTGCAGAGAATACGCCGAGAGTGTGTCTCCTCTCTGCTCTGACTGCAGCTGGGACTGCTGCGCGAGGCTGCTGTGAGAGTAGCCGTCTGTGAGTGCTTTGGGGCGGCGGAGGGGCTCATGGCAGCACCCGCTGCTCATTCACAACAGTAACTTCTGAACGGTACGTGCTTTCACGTCAGAGTCAAAACACCAGAAACATCTCCAACAACACCAGAACAAGTCGCTAGATTTGTCACTATAGCTTTTGACAAAAATGTCGGTATGAGGGTTTGGAAAGTTGCCAGATTTAGCGGGAAAGATGCCAAGTTGGCAACACTGGCACCGGCTAAATATGTCCCCAGAGCAACATTGGACGTAACAATAGTTCCTATCACATATAAAACCAAACAAAAATCCATATTCATGAAAACAAGTTGTACAAATAATAATATATTAACAAGCATATTAAAGCTACTGCAGATGTACAAACAAACGCAGTTCACTTACCAGAGCTGCTGTTCACTATTTAAAGACAAAGCCATCCTCCTTTCTTTGTTAATAAAGAGTTTAATCTCACGGTTGTTCAGTACATCCGTGCGTTTTAGTTCCAGTAAGAAGTCCTTCTCGATTCATGGACGCCAGTGAAGACAGTCGAGCCTCCCCAGTTGTATTTCTTGAATACGTTTTAATGCGTTTGAGGCTGAAAATGTCCGCTCCACAGAGGCAGCAGATATTGGGATCGTCACCGCCAAACATGTCACACTAGTCCACTGACCAATCACGTATGGCTAGGCCAGCTAGCAGCTCTGACACATCAAAGAATATGCCCAACATGTCAAACTAAAGATCTGATTGGTTGAACACTATGACAATCAACAATATCGTCCCCATTCACTTAAACTGCACATGGAGGCACTGGTGAGTCTGCAGGCCTGGGGCCTCTCTTCTACCTAGAGACACAGAGGTGAAATCTGATTGGATAAAAGCTCTACTTAAAACAAGCTGCACTGGAAGCAGAGCAACTGAGGAACACAGTAGCTGTGCAATGAGAAAATAAGATAGTGGGAAAAAAATTATAATACATGTAGTGTATTTATGAAAAACTATAAAATAGCTCTAACTTTGTGATTCTGTCTAGGCCAGCAGAGAAGGCTTTGCAGGCCCTGACAGCCCACCACTGCTAAATTAACAATAACAACAAACGTGCCCTCACACCTTCCTGTGTGTCAGGGGTCCTGTCGGGATACAAAGTGTAGGGGCGGGGCTAATGGTCTCTAATGAAACTGGAAGTCTCATCTGAGTGCAGTGATATCTTCCACAAGATTTAGGGCAGATTGGACAATATAAAGTACATTTTTACAACAACTTGCAGTTCCTGGCTAAAAACTACCTCAAATGGCCATGGAATTCAAAATGTCTGACTTTCTGTCTCAACATGTTACATCTACCAAAATTCTTACATACTTGTGTGAAAGTTAAAGGTGGAGGCTTTTATTTAGCAAACTGTTAGGGGGCGCTAGTGAGACATTTTATCACACCCACGCTAGAGGCCTCTAAAATTTTATTTGATAAATTATCACATTTTTCACTAGTCCTGACAAGTGTGCAAAAGGCCTATACAGCTATAGGGCCTCCCTTGAAAAATGAATTTATTCTCATTAAATTATCACTTTATTCTACTTTAATCACAACTTTTTTTCACAAAATGTTCACTACATCTCGGAGAATACAGATATGTGAGGTATGATTTACATGATCAGAAGTCTTGCTGAAACACATTATTAAAGAGCTTTCCAGGGGTGAATTTATTGAGTGTATCTTTTCTTAAGATAGCTTTTTTGTATTTCAGCTTTTTATTCTAAGTCTGAGAGAGACAGACAGGAAAAACTGAGAAGGGATGACATGAAGGGTCCTGTGCCAGACTCCAACGCAACCTTAACGGTTTCCTTAATGGAGCCCCAATGTATCATTGACATGAACTGGTGCCACATGCATATTTAAATGCAGGAACTTTAGAGCAGCTTAATGCAAAGATTCATAAGCAAAGTGAACCCATGTCAAAGTTGCCCTGGCTCTTTAAAAACTTGCACAGCAAATGTCATTAGATTGTTTGCTCAGCAGAAGGTGCACACAGGGAGAAAAGTTCTATCGATTGATCTGTTTCACCCCTGACCTTCCAGAGTCACTGCAAGGTCCTCGATTAGCCAATATCTAGCCTAAATCTGTTCATCTGATTATTAGGGAGCACAGGCCAGAAAACAAGCCAGGCTGACTGGAGCAGGAGGCCCCTGCTGAGCCGGGCCCTCTGTCACTGGGGCTAAGAAATATGGCCTATCTGCTGTTTGTCTCTGGCAAGATTTTGTTTTGCAAGTGTGCTGTGGCTACAGGTCAGAGGAGCCCCATCATCAGACAAGCTCTGTCTCTGTCTCCCAGATATATTTGTAAAATAAATAAAGGGGAAGGGCTGAGGCCTGGCTTGTGTTTTGACTCCATCAGTAATACCCCCACACGACAACCATTTTGTGCTGCAGTGGCAGGATCTTTGTGGATGAAAGAAGATAGCGCTGCAATCACTCTGGGTGAAAGATACTGGAGGATTGGTTTCTATGTGTAAAATATGACCAGCATTTGTAAGATTTGAGATTCAGACCTTTTTGATCAGCTGCCTCTTGCTCTTGGGCGACTGTGGCTCAGTGGTAGAGCAGGGTCGTCCTTCGATCAGAGGATCAGTGGTTCGATCCCCGGCTCCATTAGTCCATGTAAATGTGTCCTTGGGCAAGACACTTAACCCCAAAAGCTGTGCCTACGGTATATGAATGTTGCATGAATGTTAGTTAGAGTACTGATGGGCAGGTGGCACCTTGCATGGTAGCCCCTTCCATCAGTGTATGAATGTAGTGTTAAAGCGCTTTGAGTGGTCGGAAAACTAGAAAAGTGCTAGACAAGTCCATTTACCACTTCTATTCTGCGATAAATTCATTAATGCTACCTTTTTTTACCTTTAAAACTATCCGAAAAGCCGTATTTGGAAGCTGTATGGAAAAGGAAAGGCACTTTCAAAAAATACTTGGCAGGTGATTGGAAGAACTCAAACTCTTATTGAAGCGTGAAAATGTCTTTTCCATGGACAGAAACCTTTCACTGAAGAAATACTCTGATAGAGCTGATGCTATTGCAGCAACTATGCAAACCTCTTCAGGTTCTCATGTGATCTTGTGACGTCGTGAGAATCCAGCTGTCCTACAAGGTAAGACTTGTGCTCCGAGGAAAAATTAAGTTTACAGTCAGTGTTCTCACCTAAATGCGTTGGGTTTTCTTGAGGCCTAGCCAACGTGCTGAATGTGTTTCTGCCCTCATTAAGCATTTGTAGAGCTGACTTTTAAAATATTTGAAATCCTGCATTGTGTGCATGTATGTTTGCTTGCTAGCAGTCTTCTTTACTGTCTTTGTTGGCAGATTGCTATGTTTGCCGATGTGTTACTGTCACCATCTGTTGATAAGTGGAATAGCATGAAACTATACCTTTATTCGATAGGAAATAGAAAAAATGTCAGAGCTACCAATTTATGGGCGTTTATTAATGATAAAACTAATGAGCAAGTGTTTTGTAAGATAAAATGAAACAGTAGCTGCTGGATTTGAAAGTAAGCAGCGACAGGATCATTAGATTCATGCAAGTACTAAGTATTGAGTGTCACAGATATTTTGTTCCTACCAGAGGTAGATTTGAGCAAGCAGTATTGTTTCCCTACTGCTTTCTCAGCTCGGTCTCAGATTTGAAAGTTTGTGTCCATTCTATGCAAACTCCAGTTTACAGGTGAGTTTACTTTGAGTGAGCCATCGTGTTAGACCAGGGGTCGGCAACCTTTACTATCCAAAGAGCCATTTTGCCCTATTTTCCACCAAATAAAATGTGTCTGGAGCCGCAAAAGCTATTTGATGTCAAATTTCTCGCCACATATCAAGCATTCAGGTAAGCCAGCATCGTTGGCAGTGAAAGCAAATTAATACGTCCACGCAGAATTAAACTCTCTATTTTCCTCCGTGACTTTTCTTCTGTTGGATTTATCCATCGATAGTTTACCGAGGGTGGAGGTCTGCAAATCATGTTCAGTCACCTACAAGAAAAGGCGCATTATGATGTAAGATGCAAGTGGCGGATCACGTAGCGTGGCTGTTTTTGAATATATTACTATTCTGCTCGACTGTTCGAATCCAGGTTGATGCGATCTTTCCATAAATATATTTTCTTTAATGTATTTCTTCATACTTGGCTGTGATGTAGTGCTCACTTATACAATCGTAATCCCCGCAATATATATGAGATGTGGCTTTTAGATCTCCAGATCTCTCTTACGCGAACACAACACACGCACGGAAGGAAACCAGTAGGTTTGAAAACCAGTAGGACCGGCACCCACTGCATGCCCAGTGTACGTGAATAGTTACGTGATATTTGTTTTCAAGCGTTTAAGTCTGGACGGAGATCATCTCGAAAACAATGCTTAAACGCTGTGTGGACGGAGGACTCAGGGAGCCGCAACAGAGGGGCCAAAGAGCCACATGCGGCTCCGGAGCCGCAGGTTGCCGACCCCTGTGTTAGACCCTGCCTGCTTTGAGACTTAAGGCTTTCTCATTTGCCAGTCATGACTGTAAAATATACAGTATATGACCTCCAAGGATGATTTACGATTCCGCATGAGTTTATGCGATGATATTGTTACAATGTGAGTATTTTTTGGTTCATCAACCATATAACCTATTTTGAAAACCAGGGTTCTGATATGGAAATGTCCCTGTGTGCTTTGGCTAATGATTAATTAATGTGGCTTTCCCAGTCATTTTGACACTAATAATCTTCTATACACACCACCTCATATCATTGAAAACATTACCAAATACCAATAATCCCATTATTGACTTTAGCAAATGATTTTCAAAAGAAAAGATTTTCAAATCCTCAAGAAAGGCCTGTCCTCCAAATATTCATACACAGCCACAACCTTTATATTTAACTAATTGGTTAATCTATACCACAGCTGTATGAACGGGTGAGAGCGCCAGGGCATCATGTTCCACAATAATTAAAGAATAGTGAGATTTAGGGCTAAACAGCCTGCATTCAGTGTCCTCGTGTTTGTCCTTGACCAAGCTGGGGCACAACCACAACAAACCACTTAGAAAAGGGAAATTAAATAGAACAAATACAATAGCATGGAAAGAAATCAGACATGGCAGGGGTTTTCCTCAGTGTCATCCTACAAGGTCAAAACAAAAAAACGAATTTATCTCTCTGATCCTTGAACAGCTTGTCAAAATTTACTCAAGAAAATAAGTTCAGTCTCCAAAATGACCTGCCTTACCATTGCACTGAATGATATACTGTTTGAAGAGGATAATAAATCATAGCTGTTAACTCGTCTTATTGACTCATGCCCCCTGCTGGTATAATTTAAACACTGACTGACTATGTGTCTTTTCTTAAATTATTGAACCACAGGGTAGTACAAATGCAGACAATGTACATGTTTAAACATCTGCACACCACAAGGACACAAGTAGCCTACATACCACTCGTTAATAGTAAGACACGAATAGTAGACTCCCCCGTAGACAATAAGTAAGTAAACAAGTCAAATTGTCAGGGCGGCAATAATCAAATGCTGTTCACCCTAAAGATACCCTTTTCTGATACAAGTAAAAAAAGAAGAAGTGATTTGACCCAATCTAGAGTGACACACACTGCCCCGTTCTAAATCTCTCAGTAAGCATTGTTTGATAGCAAAGTGTCCTGGCTCAACTCATGATGCTTTCACCTTAACACAACGAAGTGTTTTTGTGAAGTTCCCAACCTACCGAGACAGCTTATTAACTACAGTATAACCTTATGACCTTCATTGCGTGGTCTTCCACTGGGCCTTATCTCAGTAAATGGAAAATGCTTCACAACATAAACCCCTATTCTAGTCTCTTGGAATAGCATTACAGCTTCACAATATTCTGACCTACATTGTTTAGCAGATAAAGTGGCTTTTAAACATTTTAGGAGATACATTTTTTTTATATGTAGACTAAATAGGGTTACAGACAAGGAATATAGGCCAACAAATGGCCAAGCTCTCAAGCTCTCATTGTTGGTAGGAGATATATTTGGGCCAAATTACATTGGTGATATGGTAACACATTTTAAAGTTATTATTATTATTAGTTTTGTAAGTATAGATGTTTCCGTTTTCGGCAATGCTTTACATTTAGACAAACACACAAAATAAGAATTAGCAAGGGATCATTTATTTTCTTAGTTATCTCTTGTCTTTATACTTTTACTTTACACTTAAGCATTTATCTGCAGTGAAAGCAAGGTTAACCTGGAGGAAGAAGGCCTGAGTGGATGGCTGCTTGGCCACTCTGGGTATCCTGTAAAGCCATTCCTAATGACTCCAGCAGGAAGCAAACGCACGACTGGCAATATGCGGTACAGTTTTATTAATAGGCTTACAAGTATGGAATTAGGGAGTATCCTGAAAATAAAGGGAAAGCAACAAAATACGATTCTGGGGCTTCCTGCCATTCTATTTTAAAGTATCAAAAACACCCCCTAATAGACCAATCAAAACACTTTCTGCTTGACAAATTCTTTTCAAATGTGATTATTCTGATCCAAATTCCGTCTATAGCTTTACAATTTGTTTTAAACTTAATTTTAAAATGCAGCAGGGTCCATTCATACCACCGTAAGACCTAAGTTCCTGTGCAGATGCAGCAAGCCTAACCTCAGTCTACTCGAGAGTGCCGTGGTGAGCATTCAGATAAGCAGCAAAGAGATCAAACACCATTTGAAATCCCTCTGTCCAAGCAGCAGGAGCAGCAAACAACAGAGACAGATAGAGAGCTTGAGACTTCTCAGCCGTTTACAAGTTTGCCTTCAAGAGCAGCTATGATGTGCTAAATGCTCAGAAATAGTCAAACTCAAAAGTTCATACGTGATCAACTTCTAACAAAAAAGTAATCTTTTCAAACGTATCAAGAGGAACAAATTCAAGACCATGTCTTCCACCACACCTAAAAGGAAGCTTGTGGCATCAAACCAAATGAGGCCACAAGATCCTGGTGAACTTCTACCGCTGCACCATCGAGAGCATCCTTACAAGCTGCATCACAGTTCGGTACAGCAATTGCTCTGTCTCAGACCGGAAAGCACAGCAGAGGGTGGTAAAAACTGCCCAAAGCATCACTGGTACTCCACTCCCTGCCATCGAGACCGCCCACCCCAAGCGCTGCCTGCGGAGGTCGTGCAGCATCGTCAGGGAACACCTCACACCCCGGCCGTAGACTGTTTGCCCTCCTCCCCTCTGGGAGGCGCTATAGGAGTTTCCGTTCCAGGACCAGCAGGGTCAGGAACAGCTTCTTCCCCTCAGCTATCACTTTACTAAACTCTGCACCACGGTGATAGCCCCCGTTTATCTAGCACATCGCACTGCACCGTTACTGCTTCTTTTTGCACTTCTGGGTCGATGCTAACACTGCATTTCGTTGTCGTAGTACTTGTACTCTATGCAATGACAATAAAGTTGAATCTGAATCTGAAATGGATTTATTTTTCAGCACTTCATCAGTCACAGCTACTGAGGTCACAAATCAGCATCTCTGACCTAATGCGCTATCGCCTGACTGTGACGCCATGTTCCATCTCAACAGTTTATGGTTTCTTTGTAAAAACCAATAAAGCCCATGGGATGAACTACTTAATCAGACATGCTAAATGTGCACAGCTCCCTTCCCCTGTAGTCTCATTCAAGATGGGAATTCTTCATAAATGAACGAGGTGCCCCAAACAATGATTGTATCAAAGTGCAGGATCAAAAGTCTACCTGCTGCAGCTGAAACCGTTTTCAGCACACACACTTATGTTGACCATCTTTATTAGCTGGCTGGTCAAGCTTTCAAGATATAATCTGCTTGCGTGATATCAAAAGAACTGCTACCTGAGATTTGTCCAAACCATAAAGAAAATGTCAGAGTCAGTTTGCCTCTATTGCGCCAAATCATTCAAACTTGACATCGTCTTTGACATAAGGAGGAGATAAGCTAATCAACATAATCCAGACGACCGAAAATCATTCACAAGATCACATTTTAGCTCTGCAGGCCTTGCATGCCTTCACTGCAAAGGGAAGATTCTGAATCAGAATTCAAAGTTCATGCAGATTATTGCTGCAGTGGGGAACTCCTGGGAGCTTTATGAGCTTCTGCTCTGTGGTGCTGAGGAGTTCACCTGTCGCATCGAATGCTTTGGTCCTCTCAAGATAGTTGATAAGGAGAGAAAAAATAAAACCGGCACCCACATGGATGTGTCCTGCTATGCCAGATGGCTAGTACACCACTGCTAGCTAACAAACTGTAGGATGTGGTAAGTGAGTGTTGTAACTGGCGATTGAGCAGCAGAAGCTATGTGCTTGAGGTAATGTGCTAGTGGAGTGGTTATGCTGAGGATGGCTCCAGTGCATCATCGAGCCATGATTTCAGACCTGCCCAATACATCGTGAAACAGTTAAAACTCTACAACTCAGCACTATATATACAGTATATACAGCACCTGTTCCCCACCGAGTCCACCAGTGCTGCCAGGTGTGTCTGAAACAACCACGGCTATATTGTTTGATGGAATAAATACAACCCACAATTGGCTAACCCCCCAGACTCCAGACTGCAAAAGTTTCACTTGCAAGTCTCACACAACAGATCCGCTCTCATTTGAATCTATGCAGATGTCTGCTCTGGCTCTGTGCAGGCGTGCGTCTCAGTCAGGTGGAAACCTCAGTTACTGAAAAGTGAAGTCAATGCTGAGGTGCTTTAACCTGCATTCTCTCTAATGTCCATCAGGGGGCGACTCCTCTGGTTGTATAGAAGTCTATGAGAAAATGACTCTACTTCTCTCTTGATTTATTACCTCAGTAAACATTGTAAACATGAGTTTATGGTCTCAATCTTCCAAAACATTCCAAACATGAATCTGTCCATTATTTTAATAGTTCAGTATTGAATGCAAGATAACAGGCAGTGCATGGTAGTGGCACTAATAGGCCATCACTCATTTTTCATTTCCACATTTATGTTTGAATTAAAACGTCAATTTGAATAACTTGTATGTATGACTATCATGCAATTAACAGACAATGTTGATATTGGCATTGGTATCGGTTGAAGGTGTGTTTCTAAATGTCAGTGGCACGGCCCCCCTACTCACTGTACCTTCACATGTTTAAAATAACAACATGAATATATCAACCTGTGTATTATTTGAATATCTTAGTATTGAATGCACAATAAAGAGGTATGTTTATACATGGCATAGGCCCAGTTTAATATAAAACACAATCTTATACAATATATATAGTCGGGGGTCAGTTTGGGGGTCCTTGGCCTGAAAAACGTTGAAGACCCCTGAAATAGACCATAAAGCAGGGTATGCTTTAGGGCGCGGCTACCTTGTGATTGACAGGTCGCTACCGCTACCACGGTGTCTCCTCGACACTCCTCCACAGTCCAAATAGTCACTTAGTCAGTGTATTTGTAAACTGTCTTTGTATTTTTACTCAGTATCCAGGTGTAGTGTGTGTTAGGAAGTTATGCTACAGGTCCACGAGGAAGTCAGAGCACACCTTTTCACAGCTGATAACATTGTCCCGATAAACAGCGTTGTCACAGAAGCGTAGCACCCACTCTCTGGTTCAACCTCAGGTAAACACCGATAGCTCTATCAGCACTTTCACCATAGTTTGCACTGTTATCGCCGTTAGCACCGTTAGCTATGAGCCGCCAGTTCAGCATCGACATATTCAGTGCCTATAAGACGCAGTCAATAAATGCTCTCAATCTCTATTGTACCTTTAATTACTCACCCTCGTAATTGTGGACGTAACTTCTTGATATGACATTAAATTACATTACAGTCACATTACGCTTTTATCCAAAGCGACTTACAATAAGTATATTCAACACAGGTATTCAAGAGAACTAGGAGTCACCAGAAGTCATAAGTGCATCTCCTTTGTTAAACAAGCATCTAAGAGCATAAACCAGAGCAAACGTACAGTGCAGAAACAAACCAATACAATAAGTGCAACGAACTAATACGAATACAATAAGTGCTAAGTGGAAGGCTCAGGGTAGCACTACCTCATATGTACACCTTGAACCTTTCTCCCGTTTGCTGTTGGGTGCAGGTGAAAGTAATAAACAACTATGTGTGTATGTCGTTGATATTTATCAGTGGTAAATCTTGAAGGCATTGCGAAAAACAAAGAAAAATGCCTTTGTTGATAGCCAGACTGAAAGAAGAAGGCTCGCCCTCCTGGCTCTGTGATTGGACAGTGAAACTGAATTCCTGATTGGAAATTATTTGTTAGTCTAAGCATCCCCATTGGATATTCAGAAGGAAGCGTCAAAATAAGGTCAAAAATACAGTATATTCTGGCTGTGGCTCAGAGGAGAGGTTGAATGTGTAATGTTGTAAAAGCTGTATATGTAACTAATGTATCATATATACGAGTATGTTATATGTTCTGTATTTATATGTATACATACATTTAATAATTACGTCAGTCGTCTTAGTATATGTTTGGCAGTTAGTTTACAAAAATCCAATAGGAAGAGCGTCGATCTGATCCCCGATTGCTGAAATAGTGTATGAATGGGTGTGAATGTGAATACGTTGAGTCCTGATGGGCAGGTGGCACCTTACATGGAAGCCCCTGTCATCAGTGTGTGAATGGGTGAACATGTAGTGTTAAAGATTAAATCTTTTTCAGTGGTCGGAACACTAGAAAGGCGCTACGCAAATATAAGTCCATTTACCATTTACCATGGTGTTTTCACAGGAATAGATGCAAGTGCACCAATGCATGTCATCAAAACTGTAACTTTGGAATGTCACCACCAACAGACATCAATAGGAGCGTAATAGATCATTTGTTTTGCTCCATTAGACTCTTACACAATGGTTTCAGATGTTCTTCACGTCCAGTCTGGTTTATTGGACGGAGTAGCAGAGGGGGGCGGGGCTTAGCGAAGCGTCAATTACTACATACATTTTTTCTGCTGTGAGCTGCTCCTTAATTTACTTTGTGCATTGCATTGTGGGAGAAAAGTGTACATCGTCTGGTTTTAGTATACTTGATTTTCTACTTTTTTGTGAACACACTATATATGCGAAACCAGAGGTGTATCAGTGTGGATCTACTGTGATGGGACGCAGAATTCTAGAAACCCTTTGACACAGTTGTGATTTGTTCTATGGTGAGCTCATAATGAAAAAGATTAGCATATTCTGTGCTCAGTTAAACACATTTCAGAATCCTAAACACTTAAGACTCCCACAAGTTACAAGTGTTGGTTGGCTCTTTACTAATCCTGTAATAGTAATCGTGTTTACATCTAGTTCAACATTCATATATTGTGATAGTGAGTTCAGAACTGAATGGTAATAACTGAATGGAGAATGGTAATGGAGGAGAGAAGTCATGGGAAAAGCTGCAGTACATGAAGTACTCAGATTCTTTACATGAGTAAAAAGTAGAAACATCACAGGGAAAAAATACTCATGTTCAAAATGTTACTTTCAGTAAAGATAAAGAATAATCAGCTAAATGTACTTTATTGTCAAAAGTAGAAATACTCATTATATTATAGATACTATTTATGTGTTATATCAATAGATCTTTTGTCAGATTATTATTAAAATATCTAATTTGTACACAGCATTTCCAGTTTGTTGCTGGTTGAGGTGGAGTTCATTTTATTTTATGATTTAACATACAAAACATATGATCAGCTTAAAAAACGATTGTTACACTACCCAACAATTTAGTAGTTCAAATCAGCTCCACCTTAAGCAGATGCAACATTTAGATGCTGCTTACATGTAAAGGATTCAGTAATAAGAAAAGTATTATATGATGTAGCCTACATACAAATATCATAAAAACATATAAATAATATGAAAATACTGATTCTATCAGAGTATTGTTTTTACTTTAAATAGTTTAAGTACATGTTGTTAATAATCATTCTGAAATGTTGCAAGTATCTTTACTCGTAAAGGAATATTTTTACATACTTTACTGAAGTAAAGGATCTCAGTATTTCTTTTACCACTGTATATGATAATAATGCAACATATTATGAGATCAACATACTTTATGTGAAAATCTTGAAACTAACTAGTCTAAGATTGTCCCATAAATGAAGTAGACTTGCAGTATGAAGTATAAAATGGAAATTCTGAAGTAAAGAACCCCAAAATGACTTGAGTGGAGTATATTAGTAAACCTGGATTTTTCTCATTTATAGAAAGTAACAGGAGCAGCACAGAGACCAGTGATGCAAAATTGCCAGGACGTGTTACACCTGTGTCTGGCAGTAGATCCTCAGCAGCGTTCCTCTCTGGCTCACATAAGACCCTCTGGACCCCCTTGTACCACCCAAAACCTCTCTCCCCACACCACCAACCCAAATCACCCCTGGTGACTGGGCCGTCAGTCAGAGAACATGTGTTTACAGTACGTTGTTTCGGAAGCCATATTTTGTTGCTTAATGTTTTTATTTTGTATTTAAACAGGCAGCATAATTTAAAATGATACGAGTTAAGTATATAAATAAATTACTCATCAAATACATTGATTCAAAGAAGGTAGACAGATCTAGCCCTATTTTTAGGCCTCTACTCGATAATTGCATACCCATACTAAAAAGAGTGTATTTCTCTAACTACAAGTTCTATTTTAATAATTTTGAGTTTTGTTCAGATGTGTAAATATCAGTGTATATGTTACTGGTTAAGAGTAAATGAAGATCGCACGAAGATGGAATGATGCATCTGCAAGTCTAAAACCTCTCCCAAATCATAGCACCTGTCAACAGTCTCTCTGCAAATTTTGACTTTGATAAAGTGAAGCAGAACAAAATTAGAGAGGTTTTAGTACAGAGGTCAGACGAGGTCACCAAAATGGTGATTTTGGAACCAGCTGTTCCATTGTAATTTTATATACTATATAACTATATATTTCACTTATTTTATCACTAATAGTGTTCAATCTATCCAAATACAGCAGTTTGGCTTCATTTTGAGAGCCTGAATTCTCTCTGAGCCCTGTTTATGTCTGTGATCCATGGAGCTTTCTCGTCTGCCTGCAGTTTCTCTGTGTCTATGTAGACGTAAGTCAGCAGCCCATTGGTCGTATTCAGTGAATGAATCCTCCTTCGTCGCGTTAGAGCCTATAGAATTGAGCTGGGATAACGTGGGAAAGATTGACAGCATCGCTAGCCAGTCAGAATCAAAACCGCGCTGTCTCTCGTGAAGCGTAAAATCTGATACACCGAAAGTAAAATCCCTACCCCCAGCTCCCCCGGGCTCAAAATCAACCCCTGTCCTCACGGAAGCAGATTCTACATCCGTAGAACAGATATTTGCAACAATACCCGCGGATTTTATCCTTTGTCTGCACGAAAACAGCGAAAAGGTGAGCTGCGTTTGTGATTATTATCGCTAAAGCGGTTTGTGGTTCTGGTGCTTGTTGGCTGTATCTCTGTAATGGTTTCACGAAGAGACATATTGAAGATATCTTTGGAATCTGTGTCGAATTCTCTTGCTGGCTTGGTAGCTTTGTCCGGAGTGCGTAGCCGGCGGTCTCATGGCGAAAAATACATGATATTGTGGTAATTCTTTTAGTTGGTTGTTTTAGTTGTGTAGAATTGTGTTTGGAGTGTGTAAAAATGGCTTACATGATCTTGTAGCCCAGACTTCATTCTTTAACTGGGTATATAATATGTGTGTAATATTTCATTCCTTAAAAGTGCATTATACGACACTGTACGCTAAACTTTCTTGATGAAACTCCAAATGGTCCGCGGTCGGGTTAAAGGATTTATTTAGATAAGCAGAGGTACATATATGAATACAAAAGTAATCACACCAGCAAATGAATAAATAATACGATACTTCTTTAGTTTTATTATATGCAATGGTTTAATACAATTTCTACAGTAAAATTTTTAGGCAGAGATTTCACTATAATTTGAATGTGATGTATTTATCTGGGAGGAATTCACAAACCTAAAAATAGCCAGTCTTTTATAAATTGATTATGAACAGCATTTTAAAAGGTATTTTTCAATATTCTGTGAAAAAGTCATTATCAGGACAGAAAATGCAAATTGAATAACACAAAGCAAAAAACATCATCTTAGCAGGGCACTTGTAAGAACTGCACAGCATTGAAGCAGAGGGTGGGGGCTGGGGTACATAACAAATCACCACCGCTTCTTGTCCTTGACAAGGTTCCTGATTTTGAACATTCTATTCTCGACAGCGCTCCTCTTATAACTTGCCTTTTGTGTTTCGTTTAACAATAGGACAACATTGTTAGTTAAGGCTAAACTTAATTGCAGCCTTGCTCGCTCTCAAATATATCTCCTGTGTCGTAATCCATCACAGTGGGCAGCAGCTCTTGAATGAACCCCTCGGTTTGCATAAATTCACGTGTTCTTGCTTAAAAGACATATGGATTATACATTAACTAATGACTAAATTAATGTACTCTTATTGACTAGAATCTTCAATTCTTTAACTCGGTGTTAATGCAGAGCTGTTTTTCACTAAACCCTGCTTATTTGTTGCAGCAGAGGCAGATAAACAACATAGGTTTCAAAACATTTTAAAACAGACTTACAATGAATTAGATCTAATACAGAAATAACTAACATTCACAAAGCACATCAGTTTGAGGAGCCGTACAAGACATTATTCAAAATTACCTTGCACGTTGTTGTTGAACAAGCAGTCAAGGCACAAGGAAACAGGCTTTAAATTCAAAAGTGTGTTTATTTTCCCAAAAGTTATTCAATAACAATCAGCTACAAATGAATTCATTAACAGAGTTATAGGGCCCCTATAAAAGAAGTCAACGAAACATAACTCTATTAAAGAATAAGGTTAACAAAACAAGACGTTAACTCCATTGACAAAAACCCTCTAGAATGAAACTGAGGGAAACCTATTTACTGGCTGACAAAACCAACAAAAGCATAAAGGGGAGGACAAGCGAGAGTGGTAATCTGCTGTGCAGTTGTCCTTTCCTGGCGGATAATGAACCGGAATGGCTGCAATGCCAGGTACCATCGGAGAGCCACTGGAGAGTCTTGTGGTCTCTCTCCAGGGTGAACTCGCATCCCAGGAGGTAGTATTTGAAAGAGTCCAGACCCACTTGATTGCTAGTGCCTTCTCTACCGTTGAGTACCGGACCTCCCTCTGGAACAGCTTGTGGCTTATAAAGGCCACTGGGTGTCGTCCCTCTGCAGGTCCCTGTAGGAGAACAGCCCCAAGACCCCTCTCCGAAGCATCAGTTTGAAGGATGAACTGTTTTTGAAAGTCGGGAATGTACAAGACTGGCCTGTTACCAAGTGACTGTTGGATGTCCTGAAAGGCTGCCTCTGCCACCTGTTTCCACTGGACCTGGTTTGGACATCTGGATCTAGTCAAATCAGGTGAGCTGCATTCTTACCGATGGTAAATTCCTGCCATGCCCAGAAAGGACCGGAGTTGCTTCCTTGTCTCTGGCAGTGGACAGGACTCGATGGCATGGATTTTATTCACCTGTGATTTTATCACGCCATTCCCTATAACAAAACCTGGGTACTCTGTTTCAGCCTTGGCAAAGACACATTTTGATGAATTAATGGTCAGCACGGCAGACTGGAGACACTCCAGCACCCTCCCCAGATGTTTAAGATGCTCCACCCAGGTGGTGCTGTAAATGACAATGTCATCAAGGTATGCTGCAGCAAAGTCTGACAGGTCACACAGTACTTGATCCATCAGCCTCTGGAACGTTGCTGGAGCACCATGCAGTCCGAAGAGCAGAACTGTGAATTGGAACAAACCCCATGTTGTCTGGAAGGGTGTCAGCTCTCTGGAGCGTTGACTGAGTGGTACCTGCCAATAGCCTTTGCAAAGATCTATGGCGGTTAGATACCTTGCCTTTCCCAGGTGCTCGATCAGGTCATCAATCCAGTGAATAGGATATGAATCAAATTGTGAGATGGAATTTAGATACTTGAAGTCAATACAAAACTGTATGCTGCCATTTTTTGGAACCAAGAACACTGGGTTGCACCACTCACTCTTTGATGACTCAATGATCCCCAGAGACAGCATCAGGTGGACTTCCCCCTTCAGCAAGGTCAGCAGACATTCAGGTATTCTGTAACTCAAGCGTCTCACACTCCCTCTTTCAACACAATGTCATGCTTAACATGGTTTGTCCTTCCAGGAAGTTCTCACCTGGAGTTGCTTTCTTCAGGGAGGTGGCCATGATCCAAGGTCTACGGAAAAAGCTTTGGACAAGTACTGCTCCTCCACTTCTTCATCCTCTGGAACCCTCTTGATCACCAACACCTCTGCTTTCTTCTCAGGTCTCTCCACCCACTCCTTAAGTAGGTTCACATGTAGTACTCTACTGGAGCTAAGGTTCTGTGTTTTCCAAGATGGCCAGCCCACGGAACAGAGTGCCCCAAAGTCAGCACAGTTTCCCTAGCAGTTCTGGGCACCACCAACTGTATGTCTGATCCCTGCCGACGATAAAGGATACCACTTTTCAAGAAGAAGTCCTCACCACTGCAGGAGTCTTGGTCTGTTCCTTGTCCCTTCTCCCTAGCTCTCTGCAAAAGACGTGCTAATTTGGGGTCATTCTGTTCAATGACATTGTTAGGGTTTCTGAAATCCAAGGGCAGTTCAGGCTCAGGGCTAGAAGGTGGGGTTCCAACAGTATGGTGAAATTTCTCTTGCCTTCTCTCTCGGCGTGACTTACAAGACTTCCCGGGTGCGGTCTCCAGATCTGCATCATAGAAAGTTAGGGCACTGAGTGTCTGAAAGGGATCCTCCACCTTCTTAGCTTGAGTTATGGTCACTGCCACGTTACATCTGTGGCTGGAATTCAATAAATCAAACAACACAGGCCTTTCCTCCATGCTGCCACGTACACATCAGCCAGTTTATCGGCTTCAGCAGCAAAACCTGGGTTACGCTCTTTAATCCAGACCTGCAGCTCAGGAGAAAGCATTCTCAAGTACTGCTCCAAGATTAGGATTTCACCAATTTACTGAACCGTTTTACCTTTTGGGTTAATCCACTCCTTCAACTGTGCATACAACTCATTTGGGTTCTCCTCAGGCCTTATTTAAAGGGAGCGGAATCTCAGCCAATATGTCTCAGGGTTAATATCATATTTATGGAGAATGGCTCTTTTGACTTTATCGTAATCAAGAGAATCATCAATATCCATGTGTACATATGCACCCCTAGCTTTGCCAGAAAGTAATGGTATGAGATGAAAGCCAGTGCAATACGTTCAAAAGTGATTAAGAAATGTTCAACATCATATAGTAAAGCAGTTTAGTGGATTCCTGTTCTATAAACCCATTGTACCTTGTTTAGTTCAGAAGGACTTTCCATAGTGAGCAACAATATCTGTTGCTTGTCATTTTCTCATTTTTGGTCTCACCTGCCAAGTAAGTTTTGTTTTGGATATTTCTTGATTAAAATCCCCATTTATCATCCTTCTGCTCCCCGTGTCTACCTGTATTTGGATCCATCCTCAGTTGTCTTTTTGCCTCACCGTAACAGAATGAACCAACCTAAATATAGATTTAAGATCTGAGTTATCTGAGTTGTCTTTGTGTCTGTATATTTATAAATTGTGTATGTATTTATAAAACTATAAACCTGTTATAAATTAAGCAAAGTTTTCCAAAAAAAAGAAAAGAAATGGAGGTAAAGGACTCTGTAAAGGAGGCGCTAAATGTCACCATAAATTCCTCCATGATAAAAAAAAAGAAGAAGAAATTAGCTCAAAATAGGGAAATTAAAGAGGCTGCTCTGGTAATAAAACACATAGTCACTGACCTCAGAAGGAGAACTCTTGATAAAAACCAGACCCTCCCATGGCATTTACTAAACTTTTGATCCAGGCACACAGCACTTTCATGTATCTGTGTTTGTGTATTATGTCTATATATTTATACAGTAAATTGTGTATGTATTTATAAAACTGTAAACCTGTTGTAAATTAAATAAAGTTTTAAACAAAAAAAAGAAAAGGAGGTAAAGGACTCGGTAGAGGAGGCGCTAAGCGTCACCATAAAGTCCTGAAGATTAAAGAGGCTGCTCCGAGGTTGGCAGGGAGGCATTATCTATGCCATGGCTGTTGAGTTCTTTACCTGACTGGGCTAAAGACGTCTCGGGTCAGTGGTCCGAGCCGACATCTCTCCAGTTTCTGCGTCGGTGGTCCGAGAGGCAACACAGAACTCACAATGAACGAATCAAAGGCCCCCGTATCTGTCAGTATTTTCACCAGTACCTTAACAGCACTCCCTGCCAGGGACATATGGCTGTCAGACAGAAAAGCTGAAATATCTGACTGCTATCCACTCCAGGTTCCACCTGCTCACTGGGAGAAAAAACACAGGGAGAACTGACAGGACTGATTTTTCGGACAGTAACAGCCAGTGTGACAGGTTTGACGTACTCACTGCTGAACCTACTGTTGGCACTGGACTTGACAGGGCATTCAGCCTTCCAATGTCCTCTGCCCTTACAGTCGCCTCAACCTGCTGCTGACTCCATGCAGCCCATTCTGGTCTACCACGGCGAGGACTGTGCCCCACCCCCCACCGTTTACTTGCTGGGCGAAAGTTACTGCCACCCTCCCTGTAGTCAGCATCATCCTGAGACCCGTACTCTCGGCCACCACGGTGCGTCAACACGTCTGCCAGAGTAGCAGCTTCCGACACCGTCCTCACTTTCTGTTAATTTATGTAAGTAGCAATGTGACTGGGAACAGAATTTTTAAACTGCTCTAAGACAATCAAATCATACAGGGCCTCATAAAAATGAATCCCCAATGAAGTACACCAATGACTGAAATGAGTATTTAACTCCCTGGCAAACTCCATGTGTGTCTGCCTACCAGACTTCTCCCAAGACCTGAACCTCTGGCGGTATGCCTCAGGCACCAACTCATAGGCTCTTAAAACTGCAGCCTTGACAGACAAAAAACGTTACTATCAGCCACACTAAGGGTGGCTTACGCTTGCTGTGCCTTACCAGTGAAAATGCAATGCTAGAGTAGTGTGCGGTCAACATCCGACCATTCAAAAAGTGAGAAAAAAGTATCCGGGTCTTGTTCACAAAACGAAGGAACCAATCTCAGATTAATAGCTACATAACAAGCACGTGAGGGCCTAGAACAACCAACAGAGACCTGCCCCAGGCCACCATCACTTAAACGCAACCTGCGCTCTTCCAATTCAAGTCTTTTAATTTCCAAAGAAGGCCAACCAGACTGACACAAAATCACCAGCATAAAAGCTTGGCGACACAAACACAAAATAAATCAGCTTACTTAACAGATTAAAATGTTTCCCAATCAAGCAGATTTCACAAACTGATTCAAAACAAGGCGCACATCCTACCATGCTACACAGCTGCTACTGATATTACAGCTGATCTCTGACGCCAATGCCAACACCGGGTCAACCAGGAATGGACGAGCCCCCATATGTCACAGCCAGGCTCAGAGACTGCCACAAAACAGGAAGCCAAGCAAGCTGGCTGCTAAGAAAAGCATTTTATTTTTCCACAAACAAATGAAACAATACAAAGGGTAGGTATCAGTTGTCATGTATGGATGTGTGTGGCAGATAAACAGAATAGAAACCCAAAAGAACAGTGTAATGCTGGTGGTTGAAAGGGTCTCCTCTACCAGAGAGCCAGGCTGCCAAATGAAGAAGGCCTTCAAGGGGAGAGCCACATCCAGCAGATGACAACCAAAAGACACAGGGACACCTAGTGTATGGGAGAAGGAGGGTCGCCACACATGATTCTTATGGGATGTTCAACTGTTGTTGAAACTTCTCATTTAGTTGTTTGTTGAGTCAATAATATGGACATCTTTAAGAACATTCTTTGTTGTTGGTCGTGTTTTCGAGGACCGTGTAGGTGAACAGGTGGTTATGATATACTATATAACTTGGGGTCAAAAGTCCAGGATCTTTTTTCAATTCCAGTTCTAATTATCGATACTGATGTTGGATATCTGGCAAATACTGACTGCAATAACTGGATCGGATATCAGTGTTGGGAACGAAAAGGAGCGTGTTTGAGTTATCAGCATATAAGAAAATGCTCTAAACGGTTTGTACGCTGGTCGTTTCCCGCCGTAAAACCGGAAGTCCCGCCTCGGCATCCCTGGTCTCGTCCAATGAGAGCAGCGGCACGTTCTCTCAACCAAACTACCTCAGAATTTCACAAGGATGTGTGAAATTGTTTTATTGGGGGTTTGGTCCTTATCAACCCCAAATCAGGCTCCAGGTTGCTCTCCAAAATAGGAAGGCCTGATTCCTTTGTCTCAAAGCACATGGCGAGGCACATGGTCAGATCCCAACATCAGTGACAATCAGGGGGCAATCTATGTAGTTGAATTATTTATATATACTACATATACATTACATACTGGAATTTTAATTCCTTTATAAGTTCTGGTTATTTCATTGTTGCATTAAAAAGGTTTACACTTGAATTGTAATTCCTGCTAATTTTGAAGAATTGTTACCAAGTAACGAGGGCAGAAATACAAATTTGATAACAAATAACAATTTGGTAAATGTCTGTATATTAATTGTTAATATTTTTATACATTTTTTGATGTCAGTAATTTCCTATTCACTGTAGTTTATATGAAGCGTTGCTCAAATGAAAGGTACAAATGTTTGGGACTATTCTGCCGAGGATTCATCTGCAGTTAATCAAGACACTTAACCCCAAACTGGGAATGTTATAGTCTGATGGGCATGTGCTTGCATGGTAGCACATTCCATGAATGGGTGAATGATGACAAGTAGTGTGGTGGTCGGAAAGATTAGAAAAGTGCTATACAAGTACAGTCCATTTACCATTTACCATTTACTGATCTAGTATTTCAGATCTAGTATGTCACCTATTTAGAGCAGCAGGACGGTGGATGTGGGATTGAGTCTGAATCTTGTGTGTGTTCATCGTAATGAAGGAACATGTCACCCAGAGGTACAGTGTGTCTCATCAATGAGTTTTTATTAATTTTTGAATGACAATGGACCTCGAAGGCACAGAGACAGAAGATATATCAGACTTTGAAACACACAATAATTGTTCGTATCATTGATGGTTTTGGTCTTTTCATGGGATTTGTTGTCAATAAGAAAATTACAGAATATCACACAGATTTTTGTAAATTATCAATTGAAATAAGATCTGATATGGGTTCATTGAGAGTTGCACATCAGCAGTAAATCCACTTTATAATAAAGTTTGCAGACATTTTACAGTGCAAATATGGCTATAAACCATGTCAAACACCCTATCTAAATCCCCTTCAAATAATCCTTGACCCACACTCCCCTCTGAGAATTTGGAGAGACATCTTAAAAGTGTTTGCATGCATTTCATAACAACTGAAAATGGGGAAAGTAAACTGACTTCTTTTGGTTTCTTCAAATCTCTTTTCCTCACCAGATGATTGCCGGTCTTATCAATATTGATGTAGAACATGGATTTATTGCATTATGAGCGTGGTGCTGAGAGATTTTATTATCTGAACACCAGATGTTGAAGTGTAGATTCATGCCAGAGTCACATTCACTTTCAAGGCCACAGCAGGCTGGTTGGTAATTAGTTGTCATAAAAGAAAAAAGAAAAAAAAAGACTGAAGAACGAGCAAAAGCACTGAGGAGAGAATTCTGAATGCATATATTTACAAAACACAGCGGCAAAGTGAGAACGAAATCAAAATCAAATGAGTCTGTTTCCTTGCTGTCAGGGGGTATGTTTATTTATTTATTTATTTATTTTTTATTTATTTATACATTTAAAAGAAACCTCATTAGTTGATGCTTAATGACTAATCTTCTACTTTATACAACATCACGTTTGACTTTGAATTAGCCTCAAGAGCCATCATCAGGCACCACGAACACAACATTGTACATGACAAACATTGGATTATTGATAAGATACTTAGGTAATGCCTTCTTAAATGGTATTTGAACAAGGATTTGCTATTGGACTGACATATGTAAAGCTATTCCAATGACTGATGGCACAATACATGACATGGTCTTTTTTAAGGTGTTAGATTTAGGGCGAGCTAACATGAATTGGATCACCTGCTGGTCTAGAGAAATTACATTTGGTCATTTGACTTGACTGTCTTTAAAAAAGCTGTTGCTAACAAATGACTAAACCTCCTTCACAACCTCATTGAGTTTACTCACGCTCATGTGACCGTGGTGTAGTTCCTTCATTGCCTAACGTTTCTTTTTACTTCTGGCAGGCGCATTCAGGCTTAACAAATGTGTGAAGAATATCTTGCTGAACAAAAGTAACAGACATGTTTTAACACAGAGCATATTTTCTGCAATAATCCAAACTCCAATGGAAAAATTCCATTGGATTTGTCGAGAGAACCAAGTCGATGCAGACTTCCTGTTGGCCTACAAAAAAACCTCATCCCTGCAGCACTTTTAGATCCTTTTACAGCCGACGACATCAGAAATAGGCGTGCACATGTTGGCAACAGAAGTGCTGTTGTGCCCTGGCCATCAACACAAGTTAAATAAAAGAATGTAATTAAAACGGTCACCAGCATCAAAACGTCTAATTGTTCTATGTTAGGTTGTCAGAATCAATATTCCAACAGCAGACTCAAGTTGTACAGAATGCTGACAGTAACACCACCATTTCAGAGCTACAGGTGTTTCACTTTAACTGGTGACCGTGTTAACTGGTAACTTTCAGCCGAATGCGTCCGTGTTTGTCGTAGATAAAAAACACAGATGACTGTGTATTTCAAATTGATTGAAGGCTTTTATGAAGACACTTTCATGTTCCGTTTGTGGTTTCAACAGCTGTCGTCGCTACGAGCAACCACGGACACATTCGGCTGAGAGTCACCAGTTAACACGGTCACTCATTACACCGAAGCACCGGCGACGTCAATGGCTGCAGGCTATTAAACGTGTTGACTACCACTGGGCGGGTAAAAATGCTTGTGTTTGTAGCGCCCATTTTAAAACTTTTTATAAAGTCAGACCTTTGAGTTTATGTCATGTTGTTTAATGTTCTGTAAATGAAATCTGTGTTGGAAGCACATTAATGCTGTTTCATAGCTGTACAAGCTATTGCACTCTGCCGTACTTCCGTTGCTTAACTGCATTTGGAAACATTATTGTTTAAAAACTGTAAAAGCTAACACTGAATTAGCACTGAATACTCCTGCGCTCACCTTAGACTGCACAGATAATGTACAAAGCACATTATATTTAGATTCCCAGCTGAATTCAGGGGTTGTTTGAAATCCAAAAGAGAAAGTAGGAATTAAGAGGAATAGGGGTGTTTAAAAAACAAGTGGAAAGAGAAAAATAAAGAACAGATCTATTTCTGAAAAAGAATATATATATATTCATGAGGTAAGATTATTATTTGTTTTTGTTTTACATAAACCGAGTAGTGACTGAGCTGCTGATTAGAATATAACAGTGGCGGGCCGTGCATTTTATACCTGGGCCTTCACTGCTGTTGGCAACACTGGCACCGACTAAACGTGTCCCCAGAGCAACATAGGACGTAACAATGGTTCCTATCGCATACAAAACCAAACAAAAATCCATCTTCATAAAAACAAGTTTTACAAATAATAATATATAAACAGGCATATTAAAGCTACTGCAGATGTAAAAACAAACGCAGTTCACTTACCAGAGCTGCTGTTCACTATTTAAAGACAAAGTCCATCCTGCTTTCTTTGTTAACAAAGAGTTTAATCTCAGTTGTTCAGTACATCCGTGTGTTTTAGTTCCAGTCAGAAGTCCTTCTGGATTCATGGACGCCAGTGAAGACAGTCGAGCCTCCCCAGTTGTATTTCCTGAATACGTTCTAATGCGTTTGAGGCTGAAAATGTCCGCTCCACAGAGGCAGCAGATATTGGGATCGTCACCGCCAAACATGTCACACTAGCTCACTGACCAATCACGTATGGCTAGGCCAGCTAGCAGCTCTGACACGTCAAAGAATACGCCCAACATGTCAAACTAAAGATCTGATTGGTTGAACACTATGACAATCAACAATATCGTCCCCATTCACTTAAACTGCACATGGAGGCACTGGTGAGTCTGCAGGCCTCGGGCCTCTCTTCTACCTAGAGACACAGAGGTGAAATCTGATTGGATAAAAGCTCTACTTAAAACAAGCTGCACTGAAGCAGAGCAACTGAGGAACACAGTAGCTGTGCAATGAGAAAATAAGATAATGGGAAAAATATTTGTATAAACTAATACATGTAGTGTATTTATGAAAAATTATAAAATAGCTATAACTTTGTCATTCTGTCAGGGCCAGCAGAGAAGGCCTTGCTGGCCCTGACGGCCCACCACTGGAATATAATAAGTGAAAGGGTGGGTGTAATAACCTTAAGCTTCAGCCTAAATCTTATTGTTTCAACATTTATTTGTATGTTGTTTAGTCTTTGTTTTTTCCATTTAATTGGATGCCTTGTAGTTATTTATTCTTTATTATGTGCATTATTTTTGGAAAGTTGGACAAAGGACAAAAAATGAATACTACACCTTCTTTGCATCTCCGGCTGCAGGATTCCGTCACTGTGAGACGAGAACACATGGTTGGCAAGTTGCTGCCAAATTTTCCAACAAAAGACCCACGACAAGGCTTTTTGTACCACTTCCAATGACTGTTTCACAAAGTGAAATATTGGTGCAGAAATATCACATTTGCTCTACCTCTGTATTTTTCTGACCCAAATGTAATGCAGAGCCCACCACATTATTTGCCGGGATGTAGAACCTTCTTATACCAAAATAAATCGCTGGTCAAAAAGCAGATGGAGATTCTTAGTGATTAAAATATTAAAAGCTGATCACCATTTTATTTCAACTGGTGATAATTGCACAGTGGTCATTTATTGTCGTGAAATGGTCATTAAATTATAGTGGAAGGAGACATAAAGAGAGAGCACACTCAGGAGCACAGAGGAGCATCAGAGAAATGTGAGGGAACAAGGTTATCCCCCTCTGGAAGTGTGTCAATTGGCGAGGGGTGAGGAATGGGGGGGTTGTTCTCCCTTTATCAGCGTCTAGGTCGCAGTGGATCAGGGTCAAGGGGAACGAGATGAGAGGGCGGAGGGGAGGACTGTGGAGGAAGGAGGACCACACCTGGTGAAGGCACGCTTCAGGAGAGTGGTGGAGCGCACGCTCCGCCAACACGAGCCAGGAGAAGCCAAAGTGGAAGAGTTTTGGCAGCACTGCACAGCCAGTTTTAGCCTTGACATGTGTCCTGTCTGACGTAAATACAGTAGGCCATAACCAAACTAATGTGTGTTTGCAGAATGCGGAGGGGAAGGGGGGGGGGGGGGGGGGGGGGGGGGGTGAGATGAAGTCTTGAAGCATCTTACATTTGATTTTTCTTAAATGTGATAGGGTAATAGCACATACCGGATTCAAACCAAGGAGGACAAAATAAAAGCATTTCACCTACTACACCGCATTTCTTATGCCCATTGGATTTGGGTCTAGCATTGACTGACTGAATCCCATTGTTGAAGCTCATTCTCATTACCAAATTTGATTTATTTGCTGAAGCTTCTGAATGTGGCGAGTGGTTAAAGATAAAAAGGGAGGACTGCTAATCACATTTAACATCTGCAGTACTTTAATCTCTGTAAAAGAAGAATAAAAAAGGTAATACAGTGTAAGCACAATTTTTTAATCTGGTATATTATCCTTGTTGCTGCCTGTTTTACTTCATGTCAACAACTCTCCTTGGACACTTACAGGTTAGGAACTATGTGAAATCTTTCCTCGCAGATGTTGCCACAGCTAAACCTGATGGACTTGATCAGTGTCTTTGATTGAGTAAGAAATCCCATTTCCCACTGTTTCAATGCCTGTCAACATCTAAAAGGATATAGAGAAGGCATGTGAAGAGGTGTCCATGCCACATCTGTTCTATTAATGCCAAACACTTTTAATCCAAGTTAACATGGTACACAGATTGAATTTTTCAAAAGTCAACGTTCAGGAATTCTTTCCAGATATCTCACTCATGTGTGATTCATGTCGGTCTTTCATATAGTTAGCACGCTGCCCCAAACTACCTTTCTGGAGAGATTTATTTGATGTAATCTCAAACATTAATAGGCACTTAGAACCAAAACAAACCCTGATTGTCAATCGGCGGCCACTCAAGGCCTGCCTAAGCTTTCCATCAGGCCCTCAGAATAGTTTAGAGGAGTTTAGAAAATGTGAGGAGAAAAATATGCATTTTTGTATTTAGGATATCTAACATTCTTTTTCTTTTCGAAATTGAAACAACCCCCAAAACAATTGAGATGGAAATAATTTGATTAGGAATGATTTTCCACGATCAGGACACTGCATAACAGCTTCAAAAACAGTTCAAGTTTATTCATATTTTCTGCTCATCAGGACTGCATTCTGCAATGTTTCTGTGATTACAGATTTGAACTATTACTTAATAAGTATCTGGTTATCATTGTGGATTCACATGTTTGTTTAGGTGTCTGTTCACACCTATAGGCTAATGAAAATAACATTCATTTTGTAAGAAAGTATTTCACAACAGAAAATATTTCACAATGATCAGAGTCAAAATACATTATATTTGTATAATTTCTCATGGACTAACTGCAGATAATTACTGCCTCTGGTTTGCAAAATTAATCAATACTGTACATTACATTTGGAAAAAGGATACACAAGGGAGACTTTACTGCAACAATCCCTTTCCTTCTTACTTAAAGTGATATACGTACTCTTTACAGGTATTGTTCGGATGTATTCATTTCTAAGGGGATTTGAGGGTTTTCCTTTGTAATAACACAAGGTGACAAGGGTCATGTATTGTCATTGTACAACAGGGTTGCGCAACAAAATGTATGTATTCCAAATCAAGAGAAACAGACACAAAAAATGAGAAGAATATATCATATGTTTTGTTTTGGTGGAGTTTACCTGGATTTAATGTCCGTCACATACAATATATTGAGATGCTTGTTTTGATGGTTATGCTTGTGCAAACTCATCCCATATGTGTTGACATGCCTCTTTATTGATACATAATGATCATTTTTTATTTAATGCACATGGTCATATAGAACTATATGTACTCAGAAATGTATCTTCAGTTCAACTGGTAGTCCTTCAACATCACACAGTTACACATAACAGCGATGCATGATAGAAGTCATGCACAGGCACACTGTGGTGTATTTCCATCATGCAGTACAAAATATTCCTCAAACAACTCCCCTGGCTAAATCAGCTCTCTGTGTTTTTGGACACAGATTTGATGTCAGAACGGTTCCATTAGTGAGACACAAGTGACGCAGAACATTTCCTTAAGTGAACCAAGGTCATTCATTGAAATAACAAGCAATACTATTGACACAGAACTTCTCAGAATGTATGCTAAGCAGAGATGAAGGAAAACAAAACATTATAATAGAAACGTTAGTTAAACCAGCACATGGCGATGTTTTGCTTCTTTGATACAATGCAGTGATGTCGTGTAAAACCATACTGTACACAGTTATGTAAAGCCGGGATAAATCACACAAAAGACTTCAAATGCTATTTTTATGGAATCTTTAATTAATGTCGTCACAGTTTTTATCATGTCATTTTTAGAATAAAAGTAAATTAAAGCTTGGCTTCCACAGAAGGAAATGGTCTTCAGTTTATCAAAATAAAGGTACTGTTCAAATGAAAATAAATCTTGCACTATTTCAGCACCAACATCATGCACATGAGGCAGCGGCCCCTCTGTGGGAGGAGAAAACACTGCTTCAATCATGATGTAGTATTTGTAATAATTTATCAAACTTAGAAGCTAATAGACTTTACAAAGGAAACACAATGTGTCCATAACACCAAATACATCAGACAAACAAAAATACAGAACATGAAATCAGAAATGATCATCGCTGTCCTGTAGCTCACCTCAGTACTTGTGGTAATACTATAATTCTAAAACATAGGAATATTCATTCATCTCATGTCGGCAACAGCCAGCCAGCTCAGTATTTGCCAGCACTATTTGACCTCTCAACAGGTGCACTGCTGTTAAAGACGGTGAACCTTTGCCTCCTGCTGTCCAAAGTCAATATCCACAGCAGGACTGCTGCAGCGCAGAATGTGAGGGGTTAATGAAACATAACCAACACTCGCTAACATGAAAGAACTATTAAAAATCGTGGTAACACTTTATAATCACTACACACTATGAAGCATTAGTTCAATATGAGTAAACACTTAATTCATCATTTGTAAAGCATTGTTCCTACATTAACACTCATTAGTATACAATTTATAACAACAATTATAAATGTTTTATTCTTTATTAATAAGCTTGTCTATTATTTGTTTCATTATTGTGTTTTCATACTTTATAAATGATGGATTCCCCGTTTGTAAATTAAGTATTATATATATATAACAAACCAATTATTAAGGAGTTGTAGATGATTAATAACATCATTTATAAAGTGTAAGTAAATGATTAAGAACTTATTTAGATGTACGTTATTCATGCATTTTTATATATATATATATATATATATATATATATATATATATAATGATTTAGATATGCACTAATGGTAAGGGACTATGTTAATATATGCTTTATAAACGCGTATTAATACTGCAATTCATGATTCATTCAGTAGTTACTAGTCGTTAGTAAAGTATTTTGTGACCTCATCTAAAGTGAGACTATCGTTGCTTTACAAAGCATTTATAAATGACGTTGAAAGGCCAGCAGTGCCTCACAACCCACAAAAGTCTCAGTTATCTTCTCAACAGAAAAGGCAAAAACAGAAAACACAAAGTGATAAGAACATTCAATATTTATTGCAAGATGCAAACAATATACTTTTAAATGCATACCTCTCAGCCATTCATTCATGTGAAAAAAATAAATAAAACCATTATTGGAGGCCCGTCAGCAGTCATTCTTTCTGGCCCGGGTTCATCTTAAGTCTGAGTTTTCCAGAGCGTAAGTACACTTCTGTCCCAGTTCCTTAGCAAAAAGTTTGTCCCACATTGATGACGTATGAAAGCTGAATCTCTCATTTCGCGGTTGCAAACAATGAGCAGATTCGGCCGGCTGCGATCGGGACATGCAACTGAAGAAAAGTGTGAACAGTGGAGATCGATATGCTCGGTATGAAATTAATAATTAAATAAGTAAATGTAAACTAATATGCAAAGCTCCTGGCTAGCTCCAGTTACAATTGTTTTATATCCAGACAGTTTGTTTTGTTTTTTTACACAAATGAATGGCTGAGAGGTTTGTATTTACGAGTACATTGTTTGCATCTTGTAAAACCTGAATTAATCATGAATTGCAGCATTAATACGCATTTACAAAGCATGTATTAACATAGTCCCTAACATTAGTGCATATCTAAATCATTATATATACAAAATGCATGAATAATGTACATCTAAATAAGTTCTTAATTATTTACTAACACTTTATAAATGATGTTATTAATCATCTACAACTCCTTAATTATTGGTTTGTAATATATATATACTTCATTTACAAATGAGGAATCCATCATTTATAAAGTATGAAAACACAATAATGAAACACATTATAGACGAGCTTATTAATCAAGAATAAAACATGTATAACTGTTATAAATTGTACACTGAGTGTTAATGTAGGAACAATGCTTTACAAATGAGGAATTAAGTGTTTATTCATACTCAACTAATGCTTCATATGATACATACAATACAAATATGGTACAGTAGAAATCTTCAAAAGTGGACCTTGAATTGAGATTATTTTGTCAAACCATTCCTGTGTCAAGAATGAACCTCCCAGCTCAGCTATTAGCTCCAATGGAACGTGAGTCTGGTTGGATGCTGATGTGGTCCTTACGTATTCAGGCTACAGACGTTTCTTTACTTTGTCTCTTGTTCCCTATGGTGTATCCTCAGCACTCGGAGTCTGCAAGCTGCTGTCAACCAATCACATCCACTGACACGTCCCTCCAGCCGACTGAGATAAAAGGAGCATTTCTGATCTATGGAAATGTCAGCTGGGCTGAGCTAATTGATCAAAGTCATTAATACTGATTACAGATTTTATTATTTTTAGTCACATTGCTATTACCAACAACATTACTGCTTTTATTTGAATTATTAATCTATTATATCCACTGCTGCTGTTCAACTGTACTAACAGCAGCAGTGGATATAATAACCAATAACGTAACCAAGCGAATGAGCATCAATAGTCTCGATTGGTTACGTTTTGTAAGCAC
The DNA here is from genome assembly GCF_910591455.1 of Pholis gunnellus. Classification (NCBI taxonomy): domain Eukaryota; kingdom Metazoa; phylum Chordata; class Actinopteri; order Perciformes; family Pholidae; genus Pholis; species Pholis gunnellus. Next base: position 2,882,107 of record NC_136532.1, read on the forward strand.
AATGAATTGCTGATGAATGTGTCAATCATGCTCCACCTGTCCCTCGTCCCGCCCCCAGCTCTCAGGAACCAATGGTAGGCTGGCATACTGACACAAAGTTCAATTGTCTTCGAGAAAAAACAAAACTAATGCAATGTGAGGGTAAGGAAATACTGCAGCATGTCTGAATAAGCCAAATGATATCAATTATCTGAATTGAAAAAGAGGAGACTATTGAAGGGTTGAAAACAGAGGGATTCGTTGTTAAGACACATTGATCCTGGGAGTGCTAGCGGCGCGCCCTTACGTTTGATATAGCCGCTAGCCCCGCACAACTTAACACTGCTAACGTTACTGCTGTCGCTCCAAAAGAGAAGAGGCAGCAGGTCATTTGTATATGGATCAGTAAAATGCCTGCATACTATAATATTCTTGATACTGTGAGCACACTAGCATTGCTATTTGCGTTACGTGTATGGAATGTTGGCGTTTGTGTGCTGCTGGTAGTGTCAGTTGAAAATAGAGCGGCAGAAGTGCATGCAGTGGTCCTGGGTCCAAGTGTGAGTTTGAGGTCCAGCTCTGGTCTTATCACTGCGTGGGACATCTATGTGTTTTATCAAAGAGAAAGAGGATGTTTGGCTTTAGGTACAGATAACACAATCGCGGTGGTTGGCATTTGTGAAGGGCAGCGTCTGATGCTTTGTGCCAAGGTGAGACCAGAAACACCAACACATCAGGCAAATAAACACCCTTCACACTGATACTCATTGCAGGTCCTGCCCTTTTGTATAATCATGTACGAAATCCATCCTCCAAGCCCCCACCCACACGCCGCGCCCTTCAGTGGTGTTGTTGTGCCCAGGGGGATCCGTAGCCTTGACTGGCTCTGATCTGATTCGAGGCTCGTTAGGGGGGTGGAAGGGTTAGGACAGCCTGTCAAAATCCCCTCTGTCAGCCTTGAGGAGATGAAGTGATGCCTCCTGGACCTTTGGCCTGCTCCGCACTCATGATGCAATCAGCAGCCCGCTGACAACCATCACTCACTGACAAGATAATCTGTCTGTACCAGTATGTGAGGGTGTGCAGGGAGGGTGACTGGGTGTTTCGGCTTAATGTATAATGTATATGATGTATAATTTTAGCAATGAACAGGGTGGATATTGACATTATATTGAAAGAACTCTTCAACGTTTTAGGAAACAAGCAACTTTGCTGTCTGCCTGACGAAAAAAAAAAAATGGAAATGGCAGTGGCTCGCTGCGCAACAGTGCTAAAGATGGCAACAGTGCTGACAGTGTTAACCTGGGGAGGACTGGAGGGTCTGCTTCTATGACAAACAGTGTTGCGCTTCTATGACAAACAGAGTTGCGCTTCTATGACAAACAGTTGCGTTATCACCTGTAACTGCCATATGAGCACCGCTGTCCCATGCACACCCAGCCAGGTCAGGCTGATCTCCTCATAGCATTTGTAGCTATACCTACAAAAAATAATCTGCCTTAGTTTGTTCAACCAAAATATTTTGTGTGTTTTACACGTAATCATGAACAAGGAAAGTATGAAGACCGCAAAAGCCAACACAGGGTGGTCTGGAGGTGAGGTGAGGTGGATGGGTCAAACAACCTGCGATCTTTCAGCCAGGAGACCGCTGTTTGTTCCCTGTGGGAAACAAGGAGTCAACGGTGTCACGTAACTTTCATACTTTTTCCCCAGAGTAGTTTGTTACCTAAAGCTTTCCTGTGAAGATGGAAGTTTATTTTGAAAAGACTGCATACGTGTAACCGGCAGAGATTGACAGATTTTGCTGGCTTTTGTAGGAAACGCATGAAAAAAGTTGGAGTGACTTTTTGTAAGAAATTGTACAAACTGTTGTCTGAGGAAACATTGCCCGGGTAGTGCGCAGTGCAGAGCGGCAGTGATTAGCTAGCCAGAGGAACTTGAACACAAAGGGAGGGAGGGGGGCTACAGTTTCAAAGAGAGGGACTCGACCCGGCTTACAAACACTCAGAGGGAGAGGGACTCATTCTCTGCTCAGGTCCACATTAGATCTTTAAATAGCAAATAGGTGTTTGCTGCTACATTAATGCTATGAATGTTGTAAAGAACATTTAATAACAGTCTTTTTAACTTCATTTACTACATTAAAAAGTCTGTTTTGTGATTCGTTATAAAGTCCTAATGTCCTGTAGCTTCACATACCGCACAACACCACAGGGAAACAAAACCTTTACACTAAACAGCTGGCATAGAGCGTCAAAGTGGCTCATTCACAATAATCAGTTCATCTATCTATATTAAGAAATGGTGCTGTGAAAGTCTGACCTTTACAATCCAATTTATTTGCAATAATAGTGTGTGTGTGTGTGCGCGTGCGTGCGTGCAGTGTCTTTAAGTAGGGCCTGAACAGAAGTCTGCACCGGGGCCATCATTACTCTGTCTGTCAAGTGATCTTAGCCCAGAACAGCACAAAAAGTGAAAGCAGGAGGAAACAGCTGGCTCCATTAAAATTGAAGAAATACACCTTTCAACCAAGAGATAGTCGATCGCTTGTCATAAAATGTATAGAAAAAAGAAAATAGATGCGCCCTCTAGTCAGAATAGCGTGAGGCAATTCCTACAAAATTGAGTCTCAATACTTTTGCTGTATTTCAGTTTTGTGTTTAAATATTTCTCGACTCCTATGTTTAATCAAATGATAGTAACCGCAAACTTGGGGTCAGACACAAAAACTGAACCCATTGCACAGAACAGTGAGTTAAAGGAATAGTTTGTCACTGTGGGAAATATGCTTATTGACTTTCCTCCCGAGAGTTAGATAAGGAGGTCGACGCCACCCTTATACATTTATAAATATTAAGCTACAGCGTTAATTCATTTAGCATTAAAGGCTTTTACACACCCAGGGCGTTTTTTGTGCAATAAATCGACATCCTTATCTTTTGGGGGAGTTTTCGAAGCACAAATTAAGGTATCAACCAATCACGTTGTGAGGAACGGACATATTCAATATGTACACCAAAGTTAACAGCAGCTCAGGCTGTACAGCAGTTGAGCTCAGACAGGCTGACAGAAGCTTCTCTGTTTCAATAGGAATCTGCTAGTTAGTCCTCTACCTGCACCGATCTATTGTACCTTTTATTCAATCTTTTATTGAAATAAAGTGCTGCAAATGTCATCAGTTCACTTTTGATGCGTAATACTCGCAGCAGAGTATTTCACATTTCCGTGATGTTTATCACTCCCCCGGTTTGTAAAGGCCTTGAAGTTCACTAATTGAATTAACACATTATATCTCGTTTCATACGACCACAGTGTAAAAATGACTGTGGTTTTACTGAAGGACAGGCAGCTACTTCTTGGACACTGAAAGTCACTGCGTCCAAATCTTGTGTTGAAAGAGTCTCCAATCCATCCAGAATGCATGTGTGCAGTCACTGTGTTGTTGGTCGAGTGATGTCTATTGTCATCATTAGTCACTTTGAATAAATAGTCTAATCTGAACGCAAAGACAGTGATAATAATTGAATCCCGTTTATCTATTGAGTGTCTTTAAAGGTAGCTTTAATATAGCCTTGATCCTGGACTGTGAATGAAAACCATCTGACGCACTGCAGGTTTACTTTCAATCCGCAGTGTTAACACCGCCTGTTTGATACCATTTCTAGATGTTCTGTTCATGTGAGTGATATCTTTCACATCTTTCACCAGTTCTGTTGCATTCAGTGAAATAGTGGAGCTCTATGGCCCAGACGAGGAAGATATATCAGACTTTGAAAAACACGTCCACTGTTAGTTTTGGTCTTTTAATGAGATTTGTTGACGCTATATATGCAGCATAGAATGCATTTTAATAATGTGAATATTTCTTTAGCGACAAGATGGCCCATGAAATTGGAATTTCAAAGGATAAAAATCTAGTAAATTTAGATCAAATTAAGATAGGTTATGGTTAAATATATAGTATCAGGAATATCAGGAAATACTGCAGATTATTTGACGAAAACAGCTCAAGATTCCTTTTCCTGTATTAAATGTGTAATATGTATTTGAGTAATGTTTGCATTTGATGAAATAACAGCAACTGGTTATTCTTGTTGCCACGACAGAGTAAATGAGTTCATTTGGCAGGTTAAAACAGATCACCGGCCAACAGGCGGAAACACACTTTTTGTGTTCATTTTAATGATCTTGAATGCATCTTCCTCATTGGAGTGCCCTGAGAAACAGGTCAGGGACGAACACGTCTAAAGTCCGCTCCACTCAGCTTGAAGCTTGACACCCTCTGCCTGCTTATCCACCAATGAGCTCAGCATCACTGGCTGAATGGACTCATCACATCAGTTTCTATGAGCACCAAATCTCTGTGTAAAAAATGGAGGACGGTCCGTGTACACTTGCATAACGTTCACATTTATTTGGTTTCAAGTCCTAACACATTCTAAACATGCTTTTAACACGCAATGATCACATTCTTCACAGGTAGTTAAACAAGAGCAGACAAGAGATTTCTGAAGAGAAACATTTCAGCATTTCAAGTGTCTGTTCATGGCTGACGGCAGTGAGTAAATCTATTTCTTCCCTGAGATATGTCAAGATTTTTCTACTCTTTTACCTTTTCTCATCTTGTGCTCCTGTACTGCAAGGTTCCATTAATGGTGAATGCATCAGCCAATTTAAAGCTCAAGCTTCTACAGACAGGACAGCTGTGGCAGGATGTGCAGCACACGGTTATAGTAAGAGTGTTTGATTATAAGCATAAACTAAATAGTTGTTGCTCTGTATTACAAGCTCTTTCCATAACTGTGGGCTCCAGTTCTCATCTTTCCAGGGTACTAACAGTGTTACAGTCCTAGGGCTAGACACATATGTTGGTTTGCCTGTACTGGCCTTTTATTGGAGAGATGGATGATGGTTCCTCACAGAATGCAGCTTCACTGCTAAACTTTTAAAATGATGCTTTTTTTACAACCTGGATCTTGTTTTTGCAAGCATGCAAATAAGACCCAGGGAGTTCGTTCAAAGGCAGAGCTGTTTTTAAGATTTCCCCCTATTGTTGGGTGTCATGCCGTTCCATATCAGTAAGTAAGGCTGGCAGCTTCTATTCAAATGCCATCCGAGTCCAACCCCAGTGATAACACTGCAGTAGTCTGTCTGTAGTCGCGTGCCACAGCGTCAGGGTCACATGAGTGAGCAAAAAGCATGTAAACACAAGGAGATGTCACTTTGACCACAATTACATTCTCTGGTTGATAATCGATCACGAGATGCATTGACTGAGTCCGATATGATGAGTTCCACTGTTCCCTTCAACCGATAAACAATCAGGGGCACAACGGATAAAAACAGAGTCATATTATGATGTGGTGAATATAGTGTACACGGCAAACAGCCAGTCACAAGACAACAACACGTACTTCAAAAAGGTCAACACAGGAAAATAAAGCACTGGTTAACTGCAGCAAGAATGCATCATGCGAATGCTTAATCAGTACTCTGTCATTGACATTCTTTCACAGTTGGTATTGGATTCATGATAATGGGGCAGAAGTGAAATAAAAGATGACTAGTTTAACATGAAATGAAGCAAAACAAAAAGGAGATAGAGGATCCTTCGAAGGAGAGAGTAAGGTTGTTCAGTGTGTAACATACTTTACCGCCAGATGTCAGAGAAAATACAAACGGCTGACAGCCGGTGAGTCTGAGGTAGAGAGGATTATGAGGTAACACGTTTACTCCATTTCAAAAAAAGATGAAGAAAACAGGTAAAGTGTATATAAATCTGAGAGGTCACCGAGTGAAATAAGAGACAAAATAACAGAACATTGGTGCAATGAAACCAATAAATAAGACAAAAAAAAAATCATCTATTGAAAGAAAGCAACATGACAAATAAAAAGGTAGTTTCAGTACAGAAATTGCAAATGTTTAACATATCCCTCGTCTGCAAAAGAAATACAAATGCAGAAAATAAAAAACACTTTCTTCAGCATCTGTATCAAAATACGACAGGAAATCGCAGTAAGGATGTATTTTATGTTGATGAGCAGAGGCCCGTATTGATCATCATTTGCTGCTACATTAAAAGAAAAGAAAAACTTCAGATCCTCTTCCACTGTCAGATCTCAGCAGTCTGTGATGTTCAGTGCATTCCTGGAGTTACTTTGAGATGAAGTGACTTTGTTGTTGGCCACCCTGAACCTCTCTCTTCTACTTCTGCTACAGTTCAAAGTATCAGACAGTTTGCATAATCCGATAATTATTTCTGAAAAATCTTCTATGAAACTCAATTGCAGCTGTTCCTCCGCAGTGGTAAAGGATTTTAGGTGTTTTTTTCTTTTTCTTTCAACGATGCATCACATCACTCAGACTTTTGTTGCATAAAAGTACATATCCCTGAGATTATGTGGTTTTAAGCGTGCGTTCTGCAAGATGTCCAAAAAACACATTTTCTCACTTACCTGTAGTTCTGTCTGGCTGCTCGACAGTTGTGGTTTTATCTGCTTAGGTTTTGAGGTCCACCCCAAAACAAGGGTTGCAGGAATATTAAAACCTGGACAAATAAAACCAAAAGCTTAACTGCTTGATAAGTGAGAAACTACTGTATGTTCTTTGTAATTTAGCTGAATTTCCCCTTAAACCTCAGAAGCCTGTGTGATGAATGATGCATACTCTACGAGATGGAGACACACAATATTCTCCCCACATGCATCTTAGCTGCTCTCAGAATCCTGGTGGAAGAAAATGAGAAATTTCATTTGGCTTTGGAACCAGAAATGGCTCCAAAGCATCACATTTGCATTGTAAAATGATTCAAATACATAAAAGGCTCTGAATTGTCAGTATTGTCCATATAAAACGTGGCTGACATCACCTGAATAATACTTTTTTCCATAAAATACGGTGGACAAGGGAATGAGTTAATAAAAATCAAGTCCAAAAAAAAGTCTAGAATTCATTCAAAGCTTAGAGAAATGATCGGGGTCCTCTTCACTCACTCCACCCCACCCCCCCCAAAAAAGACTATGGATACATGAAAAACAACAAAAAACTAAAACATTCACATCATAACTACAAAGGAACATGAAAATGTATAAAAACTCAAAAGCTGAAAAGAGGCCAAGTGAAACATTTGAAAGAAGAACACTGCATTGGACTGGTGGTGTTAAGGCTGCACACAGAGCTGGATGGAACAGGACAGAGAACCGCGACATTCTGAAGATGCCACAGCCTCTCGCTCCGTCTGTCACCAAATGCCAAGAAAAGAATCCACTCTGCATGTCTCATCTTCAAACTACATCCACTTTCACTAAATGAAGGGGGGGGAATAAAGTAGAAAAAGAAAAACACTTCTACAAAGGACCTACAATGTCCTGGAACCTATGTCTACTAATACTACAAGTACATCAGCATGGTCACTGAGGAACTCCTGAATGCAATACATAACACTCACTTTACCCTGTTTAGATTCAGGTCGGTAGGGACCTGAGAGAGGAACACACTGGGTGGGCAGTGGCCGAGGTCTCCGAACCTCACCGTTGTGTGCAAAAGAGAGTCGTTGCGAGGACTGCATTTTCTCTGCATTTCAAATTGTTCGTACATCATGAAACGGCAAAAATCTTGAGGAATCCAAGAAGACACTTCAAGCGGTTTGAAATGATCATCTCATACTTCAAAAATAAAGACCATTTTCTATGGCTTCTTTTAAACAATGTGCATATCTATCATAGAGGGTACACAAACCGGAGGTAAGTCACCTAAATTCTCTATACCTAGCCTGGATTCATTGAGACATGGCCCGGATCAATCACACTGAATCCATCCCTAAAAGTAATAATCCGCAAACTTTCTGAACATTAGCTAGTTCAGAAAAGAAATAATTGTTTGGTCAGTTAAGCCAGAGGACTAGACCTGAACCAAGTCTCAAGTCCACACTTTCTAAAGTCCTTTGGATCTGGAACAGGTCGCACTCAAACTGCTACTGGTCTCGGGTCTGTGCAAAATTTTGATTGGACCTGACAAGACCTGAAAACAGTGTAAATTCCTCTAATACTGGCATGAACTGGCCAATGAAACGTTTGAAAGGGCCAAATGGTTATAATCTGGGGTTTTCCCAAACCGCTTTGAAGCTGGATAAGCTAACAGAAGCTAGCACTTGCTAGCATGGAAGCTAGCACTTGCTAGCTTCTGTTAGCTTATCCAGCTTCAAAGCTGGATAAGCTAACCAATGCTAACCGAAGCTGTCCAGTGAACCGGAGGCAGCAAACACTGAGTGTTGAGCCCCGTTTGTCGATTCAGGTTTATTTGGCTCCTGTTCAGACTTGAATCCGGTTGTGGTCAGTTCCACTTCTATATATCTTTTTGAGCCATTAAAATCTCTCGCACCAGGCAATGTCTTTTTATAGTTCTTGGTTAGTTCTAAATAAATTGAAAAATGCCAGATTTCATGCCTCATCTTAAATTAAACAGACCGTATGGTGGACCTTAAAGTTAGCTGATAGTGTGCTGAGAGTAGGCCAACACTGCATCAAGGTCCTGGCACTGAAGGCGGCAGAGCCCAAACAAACAAGCCATCTGACAAGAAGCAGAGGGAATATCAATCATCACATCTGCTCTATGCATATACGTGTGCACAAGACTGTGTCCATGTTTAGCAGCATTTACAATGAAACCCAGCAACGTACTTGTCTGTCCAGCAGAGGGTACTCCCCTCGGACACAGATTGATTCATTTCTTATCCTGATCCTTCATTAATAAGAAACGTTTTGGGGGGGGGAGCTATCAGCCCCCTACCCATCAATGGGTGTTTGAAAAAAAGCATTGCATAACACTTTGGTCAAAAAAAGAAAAACACTAAAACTAAACACCAAACCTAGCTATTCTCCCCTTCCCCTGCAATAAAGCCTTACATCCCCAGTCTATGATTGTAAAAAATACCCGTAAGCTCCTTTTTTTAATGAAGATCCCACAAATCCAACAACTGTCACCTTAACCCATGGAATGTTAAATTGACAAGACTGCCTCCCATTAGCAGGATGTCTGAGAGTCCATGCCGATAACGTAGCTAAATTTAGCTAATCACCGTTGCATTTTCAGTGCAATAAAACACTGTTTAAATTTTTGATTTTTGAACATTCAGTCTGTGATTGAGGTGCCAAAGCATCCGCAGGGATTTGGTTTTATACTGGGAAACTCTTCATTTAACAGAAAGAAAAGGTACCTGAAAATAGCAACAACATTTTCCTGAGGTAGTCTCAAAACACTCGTCACATGTGTCTATCCGCCAACGTCTGAATAAAATAAACTCTTTTAAAGTCTAGCTCTAACAATAGCAACACTGACACATTGAGCAAACTGGATACACACTTGTAAACTCCAAAGACCAATGCATCTACGAGCATTTGTTTTGTACAGAAGCATGTGCACAGTGTAAATCAGCATACATTCAGCTCTGTCGTGTAATAAATATATAAAGAAAAAAGTTACAAAAAACAAACTAGCTGCTTGTCACATTCACAAGAGGGGAGACCAGTCCCTCGACTCGGGGGGTCGGGGCGGGGGTCTAGTTTCCGGCGGAGGTGGTCACGCATGGTGACGTGCCGGTCCTGTAGCTGGTCAGGCTGGATTTGCAGGAGTGCAAGACTGCTTTGAACAAGAGGGGGAGCTGCTCCAGAGGGACATTCACCAGCTTCCCTGCAAACAAGTTAGGGTTAGCTTAGCTTGGACTCAGGGTTAGCTTAGCTTAGTCTCTCTAAAGGACATTTACACATCGACTCCCTTAGTATTGATGCAGTGATTCATATCATACTCTCTTTTTACCAGAAATACTGTTTTCATTCACTAATTAGTTACAATTGAGGTTTTTTCAGCGTAATGTTAAAGAGTTGAAACTCAATCCTGCAGATATGTAAAATCAAAAGCCAATCAGCACAGGGAGGGATCAAGCCCTTTGAGCTGTTGGAAGGTTTTCAGTGGGAAACATGGAAGTGTTGAGTTTCATAGACAGTAACTTAACAAACCCCCCAAAAAAAGGAATTCGAGGAAGTGAAATGAAGTGAGAGGGTCCTTTAAAGCAGCAAACTCAGAGCGGTGAATGTGAATCAAGGACCCAGGAAGAGCACCAGGCTTTGAAGTACATTTTACATTACAGTCATTTAGCAGACGCTTTTATCCAAAGCGACTTACAATATGGCCAAACGTTGGAATTAGAACTTCCGGGTCCGTCACGGGAAGCCATGGGGCCCATAAAGACTTTCCCCCCATGGACTTCCATAGGGAAGGAGACATCTGTTCATTTGCATTGTATTTTTAATAAAATGTAATTCTGTAATTGTATCCAGTTCTCTTTATACATCCAGGTATGACTCTTATACTGAATTGATCCTGATCACAGGTAAACACGGTGAAAGTATAGCGCTCGCATTAACAGCAAACAACAGCAGCAAATTAAATGGGAAAATAAATGGTCTCATTAATTAATGGACACAAATTATGAACACAAGTTGCAGTAGGTTTTTTCCATTGGTTATTGGCTGACCGATGGAGCCATATAGCCACCATTATTTGATGATGTAACACTGGACAAAAGCCACAAAAAAAGGATGTGGTCGGAGAGGCAGGATTTAGGATGGGTAAAATGCAATCCTATTTAATTTATGTACCTGCATGTATATGACAATTCTAATAACATCAAGGTTGGGTTGCACCAACAAGGATTTATTTTTTAAAGCAAATCATGGTTTCAAATTATCTTAAAGATTGCATTTAAATCTCTTTAAACTTTAGTTTAGTTGTTGCTCTAAACTTACTTTCAATTTGATTCCATTGCACCAAACTTTAAACTGTAATTTTAAATGTGACCCAGTATTAACTTTAAACTTACACTGAAGGAGGTTGAACGTTTAAAATGGACTGAGCAAAGTAATGAAGTTCCTTGAAGAGAGTTTAAGGAAGAACTCATGAAACGGAGTTTTGTGATGCTGCTGCTGAATTTCTCTCCTGATATTATATATTTTTTTTCCTGACTGTGAAAAAGGTGGTTTCCTCACTGCGCTGTTGTTCGGTTTTTATTTTATATTATTTAGCCATATTGCTCCTTTTTTTTTTTTAAAGAAACATGGAGCAGCCCCCCTCTTTTATAGGTACATTTCTTTTAATTTGGGTAAGCAACAATCTCCATATTGAGCTTTCATTTTGATTTAAACTCGGATTTAATAAACAGATTAGTTTTCAATTGTGTAACAGAGCTCTGCTTAATTTAGAATCAGGATTTACTCATTTTTAACGCAGTTTTGCTAAACTAGGATTGGAACTAATCCTAGATTAGATGAATCCTTGTTGAACTGTAGTATTCTTAGAATTCGAACAAGAATACCTTTCTTAAGTTAGCAGCATCATTACACCATGAACTACAGACCATTGGATTATACAGAACTTCCAGATCTTACCTGCGATGCAGCGGATCTCCGGGAGACACATCATGATTTCAGGGAAGCGTTTGGGCTGGTGCGGGTACTTGTACTCAGTGTAGTCCTGACACACATACCAGTAGCGCTTGTTGAGCTGCTCCAGCTGGGAGGTGTTGGACAGTCCTCGGATATCTGCAGAGATACAAATGAAAGTATAGAGACGTGAGGGGAATACGAGAGGGCTGAGAAAGGCTTTAGCTCAGCAATAGCAGAGCTGGAGTTGTTACCTTGGTTGAGGAAGTTGATGGCTTTCATGCAGGCATACTCCTCATTACTGATCTTCAACTGGTGGAACTTGCGAAACAGATATATCAACCGCTCCATAACCTCCATGCCATCCTCGCTGAAGCTGAGGAATCAGACACAGACATGTCAATAATACTGGAAAGATGATGTGGTGAAAACCATATACAATAATATAATGTCTTCAGAGGGTTAGGGTTTATACCATCTGAAGCGTTTGTCCAAATAAAGCAGAGTTTTAGTAGGTTTACTGTCCACATGTTCACATCGAAATCCACTGTCAAAAAAGAAAAAGAAACCTCTAGCCCCATTATCTTAAGCTGCTACGCTTCAATGAACAAGGCAAACATTCAGGAGGGAATACGTCACATCTAAAAAGTGCTCAACAAACGGCTTGCTAATCCCACAGCTTTCTCAAGGAGTTAGAAATATTCACACATTTTAATTACACTTATCAAAGCTCAATTCCCTTTCTCCCTGGCTCTCACAGTTCCAATCTCTCTCACAAACGTCAGTGCTGTCACTGTAAATCAGACGTTCTCTCCTAAACTACAGGCAAATTGACCGAAGCAGCAGCATACGGCACCGTATATTAGCAGAATGTGTGTCATGAGGTCAGATAATTCCCGTCTGATTTACACAGATCCAAACCCCCACACATCCGTTTCTACAAAGCGTGGGACACGCATGTATTTCACATGCCAGACGGTGCTAGCCACAGTGCTGTCCTGAGGAGTCCTCCTGTTCACGGACCGCTTCACTGGCCCTCATCCAACAACAATACTTTCACTGCTGCTGCGAGGAAAACTATCAAACTCACAAAGTTTAACGTCTCGTACTTCCAGAGGATTGTTGTTGCAGTGAGGAACATTTAACTCCTGATATCAAGGAATCATATATTGGCGAGGCTCCCCGAGCCAAATCTTGCATTTAGTATCTTGTGGATGTTAATGGTACGAAAAAAGGGATCGGAGGCAATATGAGTCACTGTAGGTGAGATACTACCAACACATGAATGAGGGTCCTCTCTTCAGTCCTGCTTCCAAAATGCAAATGCAGGTGTCAGACATAACTATGTGGCTAGCTACCACAGTGTTGTGCTAATGTCTGGTGGATTATGTTTGTCCGCTCACAAACATCTCGTTTAAAGCAGTATTCACTTTTTTTCCTGATCAGACAGAAAATTGTTTTCAATGAGCAACTTGCGTCTTTCCTTTCTATGCACCTTATGTTTGTTTTTTTATTATTTTAAAAGAGCAAATTAGCATTAGTTTGGGTTTAACCTCTATTTTGGCCTCCAGATTTCACCTGAAACATTCGCTTGATAGATACATTTACAACATCATAATACAAAGTTCTTTGAGTATAATTATTGTGACCCTACTTTCACGCTTGTTTTGTTTTATGCATGCATTATATTAAGTTCTCAACATCACCCTGTTTCTCTCGGTCTATTCTTGTGTAGTTTATCTGAGGTTCTATCATTGTTGCATCTTGGGGCAGAAAACCAAACGCTGAGCCGATGATGCTTAAACACTGAGCTGAACTACAGAGATGGTGATCATCTTCTGTGGGTTTCTAAGTACAAGTGACTCCTTTCTCATTTTGTTTGTACCAAATACTGATCAGTGTAGCTAAGTATTAACCTCCAGTAAAGTCATACTGTACCTGTGTTCTTTGTTTGATGATTACAAACTAAATGTCGAGGGTTACGTCTCACAATTTACTTGGGCAATAAAACAACAAACAACAACTCTACTTCCAAACAAACTCTGACCCCCCAAGTCTTTGCCACCTACCCCTGCAGCTCGTCGTCGGACGGCGTGTACTTAGCGGTGACATCAGCCAGGTCTCCGAAAATCTGGGCACTGTAGATGGTGAGGCAGGAGAGGAGGATGAGCTCCTGCCAGGTGGAGCTCAGCAGGCAGGTGTAGTCCTCTATGGAGAGTTCACAGAAGAACGGCAGCTTCTTGATCCACGAGATCTGGCGGAAGAGCAGCTCGTCTGCCAGACGACACAGCAGGGCAAACAGCTCCACCTGTGTCACTTTGTACCTGGGGCACACAGAGAACTCAGGTAAGAAGTGATATATGAGCAGATTATTGGCGTGTCGTGTAAAACCACATGTGGTGTGTTCACTCTGGATCACATCTAACATGATGCAATTTCATTGATTACGTATTCAATGTTGAAGCCGCCATGCCTACATGGTTAGTCCCCCACACTGATACTTAAGGCTTGATATAATACCTGCCAATCAGTCAGATAAGGGTAAAACAAACTGTGACATGATCTCTTGTCATGAGTTCTGTAAGTATTATGAATGTAGGTCCTTTTACAGGAGGAGCAATAGAAAGCATCCTGACTGGAAACATCACAAACTGTTGTGAGATGTGCACGGTCCAGGACAGGAGGCTCTACAGAGGGTGATTACAACCGCCCAGAACATCATCGGTACCATCTACTGAGCATCAGTGATATTGGTGACAAGAGGGGCCTGAGAAGAGCACAAAGGATAATAAAAGACAAAACCTGCTGCTGTCTGGGAAGAGATACAGAAGAATCAGCTGCTGAACCACCAGACTTCAGAGCAGTTTCTTTCCTCTGGCTGAGAGACTCAGTGACTTAATTCATCCACCACCATAACATTCCCGTATGTAGCTAAATGGGACTACATCTGCATTTTAATGAGCAACCCTGTGTTGTACAAGGGCAATAAATGAACTTTAAACCCAATGAAAGGAAAGCCCAAAGCTTCCTAGAAGCATATACTGTATTTACTAGGGAGGTGCACTGTTCTACAGTAGCTAGTGTATGGATTGACTCACCCGTCTTCTATAAGCATCGGGGTTGCCAGGGGGGCCAGGTCTTCAGCAGCCACCAGCTGCAGCACCAGTGGGTGGGACTGTGGGTAGAGGCTGCGGGGCTGGGGGGCCAGCAGGCCAGACTGGGCAGCGTAGCTGAACAGGTGAGGCAGGATCTGGTAGTGTGTGGACATGGAGGTGTTGATGTACTGGTCCCTGAGGGCCGCCGTGTAGCCATTCATTTCCACAGAGCGACTGGAAGAACACAGAGGTCAACGGTTACACAGAGTAGGCCATGAAGGGGCCATTTTTTTTATACTTAATACTTTTTAGAGTAAAATGACTAATCTTGGGACACTTGTTTACCATCTTACCCCCGAGTCAGATGAGAAGATTGATACCTTTCATATCCGCGTGTCCAGTGCAAAGCAAGTAGTTTCCCCCTGCTTCCAGTGTTTGTTCTCAACCACGCTAAACACATCGTAGACCTGCTAAACCCTGTAGTGGACATAGCCTATAGACTATTCCTTTACATGTTCTAACCGTTAACCTTTTGTTGGAGCTCTACTCTATTTAAAATTAACAATATTTGCAATTTTTTTAGTCTAAACTGTGGTTCATTCTGGACCTGCATACCAAAGCCCACGCTGCTCAGGCATCCTGTTATTGCTCAGATTTTATTTGATAAAACAAGAATTCCTCTGAATAGCTATCAGGCTGTGTGGCTGCGGTGATAATGAGACTAAAATAAATAGTCATGCGAGGAGCTAGACAATATTTGTCCTTGATGAGTGCAGATAGACAATGCACTTGTCTCCATAGAAGAACAGCAGATAGCGCAGCGCGTTCTTTGTGTTTGTCATCATCAGCGAGCCTGAGGAGCGGCATATTCATGCATTCTTCTGCTGATGAATACCTTAACTAAAGTCTGGGTGAGATGGGAACGAGGTGTTAGACTGTCAGGGCCGGCTCATTATCTCGATGATGGGGCGAGTGCTGGCGCTTAAGCGGCTGAGCGGATGAGATGAACAACTCACTTGGATGACAGAGTGGAGGCGGGCGACGGCTGGTTGCCCTCCGAGGCGCCGTTGCTTGGAGAGCTGTGGTCGCTGTCGCCGTTGTTGCCCCAGGTGTGCTCCGGGGCGTCCTCCTTGAACTCCTGCCCTGACATGATCCGCTCTATCTCCTCCTCTGTGATCTAAACACACACACACACACACACACACACACACACACACACACACACAGGAAGTGGGCATGTTTTGGAGCTTACAGCACATCCTCATGCGTGTCTCAGTTCAATTGATTAGCATTGACTAGCACCCCACTGCTTTTCACTAAAATGTAGAGGGGCAAGGACGCAATCACACAGTAATGCAGTAATACAGGGAACTAGAAGTGAAAGAAAGAAAGAAGGCAAACAGTTATGTGTGTGGTGTGTGTGTGTGTGTGTGTGTGTGTGTGTGTGTGTGTGTGTGTGTGTATTTAGCAGATATGCACACACCTAAAATAATAGAATCCTTGCTGGTCCGTGAAGTGAGAAAACACAGATAAAAGTCATTTTGAAAAGCATTAGCATGCAAGAAAGTGTGGTGCCTTGTATCTGTGGCTGGGGGTCAATTCACTTTCATTTCCATCAATTCACCACACATACTGAAATAGCAATCCATTCCCTATTAATGACAGAGAGGTCCTCCTTTCATTAGTGTTTAGAAATAAAGCAGTCTTTTAATGGAAGCAGACATTTTCTGAATGCATTCACGGTCAGCGAGCTAACTCTGGAACTGAGCCGTAATAATATGTATAGAGGGGCTCTGAGCTGGCAGAGGGTCGGCAAATGTCACGAAAACAACATTTCTGCTATTCTGGTATTCAACATGTAGTCAGTGATTTACCTGAACAGGCCCGATGCTTTTGTTCCTCCCACCTGGCATGCCATCCTCCCTGATTGCTACATGGCAAAAAAAAAAGAAAGAACAGGAATCTAAATCTACATGTGGTCATAAACACAACATGATTCAGGGTTAGTAGCAGAGCTCTACCTAGCGGCTGAAACACATCAGGTTTTTTCCATGTGAGGATTTTTCTTACTGGTTCCGACAATCTTTCCCGTTTCTGTTGGCAGGCAAAGATGTGTTTTTTCCTATTTCCTGGGAGTAATTTGTTAACATCTCGGAGTTAATTAAATCAACCTGATGTGTAAGGACAGGTTTGCTGTAATCACAGCATTTGGAGATTGTATCAACTAAAATGAGCCCGTCAGGCTGAAGGAGCACTGAGGGGTCATTTACATTGATCCTCCACTGGGAGGCAGCATTGTACTTCACTAACCTGTAGTGCTCACTGAGGTAAATCAGGCCAAAGAAAGCCACTGGTTAGGGTGCAGGAGGCTTCCTGAACAGCAGATAAAGCGTCAGTCTCTGGCATGTGACTTATAGGAAGTCTGACGGGTTAGTAATTGTTTTTCAAAAACTATTACTAACCAACAAAGACAGATTTACTCACAATTTTTCAACATTGACAGAGTTCACTCTGATCACTGAGGCCGGTGGCCCAACGAGTGCTTCAGAAATACAAGCCGGCCAGGTACCACACAGACGAGTCTGATCTGGTTCTACTGGACTGGACTGCATTTTTTGGTGTCGTTTTCTTTGACTGTTTTTTAATTTAGTCATCAGTCAGTATTATATGGAAATAAGTTTGACACATTGCTCTTGTTAAGGGGAAACACAAAACAAACAAAAACATTACTTTTCATGCACTGGTCAATTAAGAGATCTCGGTCTATTGTACTTCATGTCTTCTGTCAGACGAGTGGAAAGAAAACCTCCAAAATGCCCATGTAGGTGTTTATTTCACTAGTTTTTGCTTCTGTAAATTTCAGAAAATGTAAAAGGTGATGGTCTTCATACAGGTAATTAACGGTGATATCTATAACTACATGTATTTGTACCCTACACCTTAAAAGGAGAACATTTCATACAGATGGCTGAAAATATACTTGCTGTAAATAGACGTCTCATAATGAAAAAAGATGTTATTTTTCAGGGTGTAACAATTACAGGGTTGAAATGAGAACAGAAACAATGTCCCTGTGATGTGGCCACACTTCACCTTTGCGGTTCATCCCCATTTGCAGACACTTGAGCAGGCGGCAGTACTGGCAGCGGTTGCGCTGCTTGCGCGACATCTCGCAGTTCTTGTCGCGGCTGCAGCGGTACACGCGCTTGTTGCAGATGCTGCGCTTGAAGAAGCCCTTGCAGCCCTCACAGGAGATGATGCCATAGTGCAGGCCTGTGGCGCGATCTCCACAGATAAGGCAAGTACGCTGGTCAGCCGGATCATCTGCAGAGGGACAGGAACAAATTTGAGAAGGGGGGCATTTAGAACTATTTCCACCCACTTCTTTACACTAACTCATCCATATCGTGGAGAAAAAAAAAGTGGGTGCAAAAACCTTGCTGGAGGCACAAATTTTAATTGAGATCACGGGGGCGGGTGGAGATTAAGCACTAGCCAGGCGCTGGCTAATCCAAAAGGATCCTTAAGCCCCAACTCATTTTGTGAAAGTGGAGGTGTAACAAGCAGCAGGACAGGGAGCGGAGACGTCTTGTTTTATTCAGCAGCTCTGATGAGGAGGCAGCAAGCTAAAACCACACGACTGATTTGTTTACAGTCTCTCCTTTCTCTTCCTCCAACAGCAGCAGTATCACATGAAGAGGCCTCCTCCTGGGAAGACCTCAGACCTTTACTCTGATACAGCATATTTTGACATTTTTAGACAATCCGTTTGTGACGTACAATTCAGGGTGCTTAAATACTGATCTATCAAGCTCCTAAATGTGTCATCTTGTAACTTGATCTCAATGTCGGTGGATCATTTTCTGACCAAGTGCCTTGAAACCCACCAGGCCCAGTCTATAGCAGCCTCTCTGTTCCACAGTCTCAACCATTAGCCTTCGCCTTCTGTTTCCTAAACAAGCACACACTTTCTGTTGATCACCCCAAACTGTGAAAAGTTGGTAGAACAGGAATAAATGAGGGCCGTGATTTGGAACACATGTGAGGGGATATTTAGGGGCTCGAGGTAGGAGGGAGCACCGTGTGGAACGTGATTAAAAGTAGTAGTAGAAAGACACTGGATGTGATGCGGGTTCATTATGCCGACCATGAACGAATGAGTCATTAAGACGGCGACAAAAGAAAAAGAAAAAAAGTCTCAGAAAATGATTCCAAATGACGTTTGGTAGAACAGACGGATGGGACAGAGTGGAGAGAGGATCAAAGAGAGACGGGCCCAGCTGAGGACCTTCTTCTTGAAGCTGCTTTAGTAATCATGAAGGTGCTCTCAAACTGTTAAGACAGAAAACTGAGAAAGCTGCAGAAAATCTTCTCTTAATCCCCCATGGACCTCCAGGCTACGTAATGCACGTAATCAAACTCACTGAGGAAGCTGAGAATTAAGTCGGAGCACATATTCTCTGCTTACCACAGTCTCCAGATCTGGAGCACGCACAAGCGCACACACAGGCACGCACACCCCCGCTCACAGCCGCAGAGAGCAGATGGGTTGGACTCCATGGTTACAGAGAATAGCCTTGCTGTGCAAAGCCTGGCTGCAGCAGGAATGCGGCCTGCTGCTGATCTGTGTCCAGGCCTGACTGGGATGGAACATATCAGGACCAGATAACGGATTAGACTGACGCAACATGTTGATGCTTCTGATAAGATAGGTCTGTTATCAGGGTGAGAGAAGCATGTCTCTGAGCAGACACTGAGGATTTATAATGTTGGCTGCGTGAAATAGGAATTGTAAAAGAAGGAATAGCATCAAATCAGTGCTAAAGGCGGCTTTACAAAGTATCTCTTGGAAACAGCCGTCCCAGTAAAGTGACACGTTTTTCTAATGATAATATCAGCGAGTAGGATTTATTTTTAATTTCTGTTGGTCGATGAAGAGCTACATCTGGGCGATGTGATGCCATAGCTGTGTCACTGGAGGGGTGGGGGGGCTTTGTGGTGCAGGGTTCATTTAACAAAGAGAAGGTTATCAAGGTAGGTACGCGATAGGACACGCAGACTGCTACAGATTCAGATGCTTCAGTTCATTTCTGAAGTTTTTTTTTTTTTATTTAACTTTAGCTTACTTTATCAGTAGCATTTCACAGCCAGATCACTGGCCCATTTTCAAATAAAACAAGGAGAAAACCTTTTGCTTGAACTGGTCACAACACGTGAACATATGCGATGACATGGGGAGCTCAAGTAGACATGGCTGAAGGCTCAGAAGCCACCGATGTCCAGTGTGAGGAAGCTCCGTAACGGCTTCATTTAGAACAGACTCCTCTTCAACAGTCCATCTTAATTTCAACAATATCTCCTCATTACTTCAGATCAGCAAGAAAAGTCACACAATATAGCTTGTAAGCTGCCACATTTTTCCTTGCATAGGAACTAGAATTATTTAAAAGTTTGAGCAGTTTCTTCTCACAGAGCAGCTTTTAAGTTCTTGTGTTTGAGCAGCAGGTAGAATCCTCCTGCAGGACCAGCAGGTCGGTGGATGGAACAATGGAAAGTGAAGCTGTGGTCATGATGAACACTAGAATGCACGTGTGCTTTCATAGAGAGAATGAAGTAGACATAAGAGGCCTGAGGCTGCTGTCCAGCAGGTTAATGCTGCCTGCTGAGCCCGGAGATTAACCTGGACGTCTGCTTAATGTAAGACTCTTGTGTAATGCAACAAACTGCTCCACACACAGGCCGGACCTTTGCCCTGCTACGGGATTCTGTGGTCGGGAAGTCAATAGTGGAGGCAGACAAGCAGCTTTCCTGGTCCAGTGAGTAGAGCAAGGCTGTACGTAGCGGTGCTAACTGACTCCAACCATCAGTGTGAGGTCATTAGTACTACTTCTATATCATGCTGCTTCTCAAACAGTCAATACAAGAAGTTAAAGCTTCAATGAAGGCATTGTATGTGTGTTAGATTGTGGAGCTGCTTGGATGATCTTCATCCATTTGTTGAATATATTATCAGTGGATTTATCATTAACCTAAACAATGTTTGACTACAGTGAAAAATGCTTGGTAGAGCTTTCTTTGCTCAAATACTGACGTTCACAGTCAGCTGTGCTTCACTGGAGTCACTTCGCTGAGGGCAGCATGCACTCAACTCACCCTTGAGAAACCTGTGGCCGGTGTCACAGATGCTACATCCATGCTTGTCCATCTAAGTGTGATTGTGTTACAGAGTGTGTCTGTTGAACCCGTTGAAGTGTGTAGATGAAGCAGCTGAGATGATACCGTTCACCTCACAGGACATGAAGAAACCTGATATCCTGCCTGTGGTCAGTGGTTGACCCAGTCTTCTCTGATTTAAAAGGCACACTGTTTTGACAATAAACAGGCCAAAGTTACATCATCTTGAATATTCAAATGAGCAGGATTAGGGTTTTTGTGTCTGATTTAAAGGGCCAGCTCATCAGAGGCATGTGACTGAGCTAAGAGCTAAGCCTCCCAGAGAGAGGGGGCTTCATACTGGACTGCAGGTTTCATGTACTAAAGGTAATTAGAAGGAGGTGGGGGTGTTCATGGCATAAAGCCTCTCCCAGATCATCAATGGTGAATTGAAGACTTCTAAAGCCCAAAGACAGATTACCATTTAAATAGTGTGAGGTTTAAATGTGCTGCCTGCAGAAGACTGCAGGGCAGCCATAGTGTACAGAGACAATGGGGCGTCACACAGTGAGCCCATCCTGGGATTAGACTTTAACTATTTTGGTGATTAACTCTATACAGCACAGAGGTTACGTACTCTGAGAGGAAGCTCCACCAGTCAGAGACATATCTTTGCTGCTGCTCCTCTTTTTTTTTTTTTTTTAAGAGCACACAGTGTGACCTGAACTAAACGCTTTGCAGAGATAAGTAACGTTCTATCGTTACAAAAGTAATGATATAAGATATAATTAGAGCTACAACTGGATTTTTTTATTACCAATTTATCTGCAGATTATTTTCTTGTTGGGTCTAAAAAGATGGAGATGGCCATCATAATGTTGTAAAACCTTGTTCTATTAACAAGATATAATGATGAAATGATCAGAACAGTGACTGTATAGTCCATCAATCTACAGTATCTAAATAAAAAGAGTTCATCCATGAAGGGGCACAAGATCACAAGAAATATGTGAATTCATAGTCATAGAAGAAGAATTCATCTCCAAAGTGTTTTGATTTTTTAGAAAATCTTAAAGTGTGTTTTTTTACCCTACATTTTAAGGTTTATGGAAAATGTTAAAACCCCACTGGGTCATCTCAGACATGTTTCGTCTGAAAGATGAAAACAAGGATGCTTTTCTTGTCAGACATTTATAATCTTACTTTCCATTATCAGTGAGTGATGACCAGCAGATCTTTGGAGCATGTTGGATCACTTTACTTTTGAAAATCGGTTTATGGCTTTAAAAGATGGTTGTCCTCCAAATAATAAAACAAATGGACCATATTTAATGATACATTTGGCCTTTTTGATCAACCGTTTGACAGCCTGGTAGGTCAGCAACAACTGTACAGTTACTGCTTCAGTTGTTGCTGCTGTGCGGGGCAGCTGGCTCATTCTTACAGCAGGGCTTTCTTTTTGAAAATGACCAAGAAGATAAAAGCGTGAGCTGCTGATTCACCATTTATTGCCGTATATCGCTGGCGAACGTTCGACAGTGCTGTCTAGGGCTGGGTATCATTTTAACATGTTTGATACCTTAAATATGAGGACTCATGTGAGTTCAGTACAGTTATAACAATAACTCTGAAACCATTATTTTTTGTATCAGTGTTTGTAGACCAGCTATGTTCTATTAATGACTACAGCTCATTTCTCTACTACATGGTAAATAGTTTATTATGTAAATATTCAATTCCGTATCAATATGCAAACAGTCTGTCTTTGAGAATGACAAGACATATTAGTTATGGAAAATAACCTCCTTAAACACTTCTACTACCTACCACACATCCAAATCCTGTTCTCAGATTTAACACTTTTAAACTTTCAATATTTATCAGTCACTTTTCAGAATCCACATGTACCACTCAACATCGGACTAAATGAGATCCACGGCACAGCAGGACTTAAAGGCTGGGTTGGTAATGTTGAGAAACTAACAAGAGTACGCTAGATTTAAAAAGGATCCAACCTAAAACCAGCCCAGTGTTGACAACTCCTCTCCAATCAAAGTGGCTAGCAGCACTAGCGCCAACAGTCGCTGAATCGATCAAGAAAGTCGGCATCACTGACCGTCTGTCCCTTGGCTACCGTTAGTACTCACAGCTGTTAATAAAGTAGCAGCTTGTGGAAGATTCTGGTGACGAACAATGAGAGCACAAGCAGAATACGAGCAGGTAGGCAGGCAGCTCGTCCAATCATCCTGCGACAGCCACAGATACCTTACTTCTTTCTTTTATTGCCGTAACATTTGATTGATTGCTGTTAAAATGTAATGAACAGTTCAATAAAAATATAAAAAAATGTTTTACATTTACAGGTTTGCACCTATTTGAAAACGGTACCACCAACGTTATCCTTACTGTGTGTGTGTGTGTGTGTGTGTGTGTGTGTGTGTGTGTGTGTGTGTGTGTGTGTGTGTGTGTGTGTGTGTGTGTGTGTGTGTGTGTGTGTGTGTGTGTGTGTGTGTGTGTGCACTCTCTGAAACACGAGATCAGAGGATATTTTTGATTACGTGAAATGTTAGCAGTGGCAAATAGATCGCATAGAAACATTTCAGATGTTCCTTGCAGGTGAAGGCAGGTCTCATTTCACTGCTTCTAAGGCAAAAGCACAATTACCATAAAGCATCAAGCAGTTACAAATATATGGAGAGGTTGGGGAGTGCCCTGTATTCATTTCCAGGAGTAGTCTATGTGTTAGCTCTGAATGAACTTCAGGCTTGTTTACATCGTCTAAATAAAAGGTTTTCAGCTGCTAAGCTTCAGAGAGACACCTCCATGAAGCCTGAGAAAAAAAGACCCAACCAACTTCTCACCATCCTCCTCTCACAGCTAAAGAGCTCTTTCAGCAGAAAACCCTGCCCTTGCTTCATAGTGATCCCCTCTGCACATGTTACTGTAAGTAGAACTTAGCATGAGGTCATGTAAAGGACCCTGGTATCATAAAACATGAAGATCAAATAAATGACAGTCACATCCTCAGCCAGCCATTTGTCAGCTCATTCAGGGAACACAAAACCATATATTCCACTGGCCACCCTACGTGAAACGCCTGACTTCCTTCATTGTGGAAAAACACAATGGCTATTAGTTGCCTTCACTCAGGCTTATTTGCCAAATCTATCACCCTGTCTTTCAAGTGCATGGCCACCATATAAACGGGCTGATTCACACCTTCACACACTTGATCTCAGATCGTCACGTCCTATAACTCCTCCTCCTCCTGCCTGTAGATGACAATTAAATATTCATGGAATTTACTGAAGGATTTCACTTGTTAAAGCTTCCGTCTGCAGCGTGTTTGACCCGGAGTCTGTTGCAATCTGGTAACAATAACATGTTACCAGACTGCAGCGTGTAAGCTAACCTTTCAGACAAAGCAGCCGGACTTCAATGCAGGGACAGAGATACGAAACATGAATGAAGAAGAAAAAAATGCCTTCAAAAATAAAAGCATGACATAAAAATAGTATTTAAGAGCTGAAATTTAAAACCAACATCACGTAACTTCTTTACAAGGTCAGTTCACCCAAAGCACTGCAAGACACTCACTCACCACATCAGGAAATCAAACTATCAATAATATTATATTATTTATTTGTGGAGTTTGCAAGACGGGGGGTGATTACCATGCAGGAAAGGTCTAATAAAGGACGCATGTATTAGTTGCATTATGGGAAACTGGGACCATTGGATGGAAGATTGGAGCATTCTGTAATTTTGGATTAATCTTTCTCATTTACAGAGAATCTGTAACAAGATAGAGAGTTAAGCAGTGCTTCATCTTGAACTCCACCCTCTGTTGCTCTCTCTAAGCTTTGGGTCAGAAACCCTGATGCTCTCTATCACCCCTCCACACACACGCTCGCTCACCCCCCCCCCCAGGCCCATTAAAGGCTGCATTGTTTCCCAGGGTTCAGCCTGGGTTTCATTCCTAACTTTAACGCAAACCAGGAAATGCAGGTCGAGCATTTTAAGCCCGTCAAAGACAAACTGCATTCTTGTTTCCCACTGCTCCCGATGTGTCCCAACACTGGAGCCCAGCGGATACAAGTGAGATGTGCATCACTTGTCATGTGGAACTGACTTTTTATTTTACACAGAAAAACAGGGGTTGAATGCTCAAGAGCAGCATGATTTTTTTAGGCTGAAATCAGTCTTGTGCTGTGGGAAACAGGGCCCAGGGTCCACCATCTCTTTGACCCCATGTGATCTGCATCATGCTGAGAACAGAGATGTGTCGTGGCAAAATCTCCTTATTGTCCACACCCTGCACACACAAAGGCTGATGTATAGTGTAAAGCAGCCTTTTGAGTGGCTGACAGAGCAACAAGGATTGCTGCTGAAGGGGTTCTCTCTTCAGGTTTTGTCTCAGGCTTTCCATCACAATCATGCCCAGCTGAGACCGGGAGCGGGGGTGGGAGGAATCTGCTGTACTTTTCCGCTGCCGGCAGCCTCCCTCCCTCCCTCTCTCCCTCCCTCCCCCCTCCTCCTCCTCCTCCTCCTCCTCCTCTCTCTGCCTTTCTTCTACGCTTCCCCTCATATCTCTTCTTCTCGTCCCGTCTAACTTATCTCTCCTACCTGCGGGTGGAGGATGGGAGCACCCCCCTCCTCCCGGAGTATGACTGGTATGTACATGGACACCACATATCTAACACATTCACAAAGGGTTACAGGCATCTTAAGACCCTCCATGACTCAGACCCAGCATTCCTGGCAGGCCACACTGTGATGCTAATCTTTAAAGTTACGTGCATGGAGTTGCAGATTGGGCTCATCCACGAGACAATGGCGACCTGTTGACATTGCCGTCTTGATAATATACACCCAGGCTTGGAGGCTAAATCATTAGCATTGAGTCATACCACACCAAAGATAGGCTACATGTTAATGTTATGCTAATATGAGCCACATCTGATGCTACTTTGCTAAATAAAGTAGGAAGGCCTCAACTGTGTGAGTCTGGCTCACTGTCTCAGCTTTATTTGCATTTGAAAAGATTATTTACATCTTTAATATCAAAGACCATATTATTAATAGGGCTGAGCATCTCTTACTAATGTTAACGCAATAATCAGTCTTCATGACCAATACTAATACCCTGTTTTGTACCTCACTTTGAGTAATATATGTTTTTTGTACTTTTTCATTTAACAAAAGAAGCGTCTAGTTAAAATCTCAAAGATCTCCCGATTGTCTTTGTCACCGATGGCAATAAGCATGATGCATGTGTTTTCCTGTGACGCCTTTCTGGGGAATGTAGCCACATCCATCCACTTGGTAATGTTGCTAATGCCAGGGCTCTCAGCAGCAGGCTATAGGCTCAATCACCAGTCTGTTAAGCAGACTGAGATTTTTTCTTAAGTGAATCACAAAAATAATAACATCTTTTGGAATGCTTCATCTTTCCCCGAGAGAAAGGTTACCAAATCTACCGAAAACAGGAACAAGTGTTTTACATCTGTCATTTACAACCTATTTACTCAACAGTAGCAACTAAACTTCATCGCGAGCTGGTGAACAGTTCTCTCAGAAAACGGAGATTGAAATTCAGTTTGGTGCGTTGAACCAGATAAATAATCATGAAAGACTAAACAATTGTTCACCTCAGTTAGAGTTCTACTTTTAACTAGTTTCTTAAGTTCCTCTTGTTTATATTGTGTTGTAACATTTTGTGTAATATGTGTTCTTTTTTCTATACTAACAAAGAAGGAGATACCACTGTTGAAATGACAGTTGCCTCAAAAGACAGCAGAAACAGCTTTTGGCCCTGAGCTTGGTTTTAAAGTCGGTTCAGCAGAAGTGGATATGCACCATGTGGTGAGTTTTACAGCCCAGACTTTGTGATACACACTCAAATAAAAGTACTTTTAATGAATGCATAGTCTCCCCTTCATTATTGGTAGGGGGAATTCCCAGAGGCCTCGGGGCCAGCAGGATAATCTCCCGCTGATATTTCCCATGCAGGACCGACCAAAGTACTGAAACATGTCCAACATTTAAAATGTGGCGCTTGTTGTGCCCAAGCAGACCATCTGAGACAGACCTGTTCTTCCTTGAATAAATAAACAAGAAGAAAGAAAGAAAATCCTATGTGTAAGTGTGAGTGTTTGTGTGCTGGGGGGAGGGGGGAGGGCTAACACACCCTTAAAAGACAAAGATCTGCAACATGATGGACTTCTGTGTGGGGTTTGGTTTGACAAGGCTTTGGCTGGGGAGATGGATATGTTTCAGTGAAATTAGGAAAACGAAGCATGCGTGGCTGGAATGAGTAGCCCGTGTCATTGGCTATTTATAGGCGAGCGTTACAGAGTCACAGGAGTCCCTGACCTCCCCCACTGTTACTATTGATCTTCACACAGCTTCTGTACCCTGCACATACATCCACATACACAACCTCTTTCCTCTGTATTACTAAGCCCTTTCCAAAACGCAGAACAATTTTCAAAACAGAGGCTTCCTGCAAAATGAAGGGGATCTAGTGTTCTAGCAGTACAAGTGTGGAGTTTACCCTCCTTCAGCTGGAGCACAACCAACATGGCTGCTAGCTGAGGGATTAACATGAGGGGGAGGGGGACCAATACAGTAGCATGGTTCCTCCACATGCTACACTGAAGTCCTTGACTGAAAATATCAAATGAAGGAAGTGCTAGCAGAAATTCTTTCATCGTCTTTAAACTCCCTGAGCAGTGATTTCAAGGGGAACTGTAAAATCATATTAAAAGGACATGTAGCAGTGATGAGCAGTCCAGGACACTTTGCTTTGCCATGTGGACTATACACATTCCAAATGACTGCAATACAGTGAGAGGAAGGGGGGTGGTTGGTTTGGTGGGGGCCTGGGCTGGGATATAGTGTGAACACTGGAAGGAAGGTTATTCTATTCTAGCACTTAAGATAATTCATGTTAACCGCAGAATAAAGCTACAAAAGAATTAGGAGCTGAAAGTGATTTGGGGAGAGCATCATCAAAACAGTTCAAGGAAAGATCGCCCACTTAGCAGTCACACAGCCCAAAAGGGATCTTTGTGTGAAACTACATCATGGCTCAAAAGAGCATGAAAGTAAAAAAAAATTAAAAAAAGAAAGAAAGAAAGAAGCAAAGAAAGCAAAACTAGCTAAATGTGAAGGTACTCTGAGTTTTAGGCTAGTGATCTCCCATCACATCAACACTGTACAAACACACAGGCACATACCAAAGATCAATACATATGGAGGCGTACTGTGCAAATCACCACCACACTGGCATACGTCATAGCACACACATAAACAAAGCACTTGAAGGCAGCGTTGCTGTGAAAAGCTAGAATGTGTCTCAGCTCATTATCCTGGCCTGAGAATCATTAACTCCTCTCAGTATAAAGGACTAAACCTTTCAAACAGAGCACAAATCTAAAAGCAATGTCACATTTGTTTGCCCACGACTGCACAGAGGATCTTAAGAGCAGCATATACAGGATCTAAATGGGCTTTTTTAAAATAACTATTGTATTCATTAATAGTAATTCCAAGACATATCCTCAAAAAAACATACTGCAGAAATTGGTTGAATAGGAATCTGTGTTTGACTGTTCGCAACATAATCTAAAATATAGAAAAAGAAACGCCTCCTCAATCTAATCAAAAGGTATACGAAAGAAATGAAGTTACCAGAATACGTTCTCTGCATAATCCCAATCCGTCCTCTTCTTCCATTCACACATAGCCTGATTATGATGAATTAAGTATGGCCTCCCTTACCTTCCCATGTATCCATTTCATGCTTCTCCCAGTCTGCCTGGACCCCATTCAAGCAAGGACTTGGCTGAAATAAAAAGCCACTGGGCCCGGCTGCCTCATGACTCTTCTCTTTCTCTGCCTCTCTGTTCTTTCTCCCAGCAACCTCTTTCCTCGACAGCCTGTCCCTCTCTGACCACAGCCAGAGCCCAGCAACGCCACTGGTCACTTTACTGCCTGGTCACATGACCACAGAGTTCAAGCCCTGGGGTCACGGCTTGGCTTGAGGTCCAATGACAGCTAGGGGTTATCTGAGTGGAACTGATAGTCCTATTTTTGCTGCCGTTCAACAATACTACTCCCCTCCCAGCCCTCACCCAAATTAGCCTCCCCTCCCCTTAACCATGCCTCTGGCACTTCTGAGGCGGACCAAAGTGCATGTCCAAACATAAACACAGGTTCAAGCTGACAAAACACACAGACATTAGCAAATTGAAGCACTTAGTGCAACAGGGACGAATGGTAAAGTTGAAGTTTCAAATCTTGACGGGTTACAAACTGAGCAGAGTGAGCAAAAGGAGCCAAGGGCCAATGAGACGGAGACCAAGTGGGACGCTAAGGTGGGTCCCCTTCCTCGTCTGGTCCAATACATTCCTCATGTGGGACGAACACTGCATTCAAAAGTGGATGTCAGCTGTGGTCAAAATGGCAAACGTCACAACTGCATTGTCCCTGGTTGGATTCCGGCTGGGACGTTCTTTGCATGTCGCCCCTATCCCCCATGTTTTGTGTCAATTTCCTTATTCTAAATAATTAATTTAAGTCTTAAAAAGTCTAATAAATAATGTAAAGAAATGTAATAAATGAAAAGAAGCAATGTTAATTTTTTTATAAGTAAAAATGTCAAACATTTGCTGGATAAGAGTTCTCTGGTGTCAGGATTTGCTGCTTTTTCCCAGTTTTGCATCTCATTACTTTTATTTTTCTACTTTTGAAAATATCACTGTTAAGTGAATTTAAGAAAATGATTGTTAGTTTATCCAATAATGAGAATAAATACTTCTATATACCAAAGATACATTTAGTCACTCCAACACCATATTCTGAACATGGATATAAACAATGAATCAATACTGTTAAAAGTTAAAGAACTAGTAATGAACCCAGGTACTTTGATGCTGACATGTCTATTGCACAGAGTACTGAAGACTGTCAAGTACTGAATGCTAACATTAAATGTTTGGTAAGCTTCATAATGCAGCAGACTTATTCTTTGATCAATCATAATTCACATCCAATCAAGATGTTGCCAATTTTAGACTGGATACTTTCGTGGCTGCGTCCTTTGGCATTTTGTTTGCCTACATTGCCCTGAGTAAGAGAACAAGCTATGGAACAAACTCATCCCAACTCTTACAAACACAAGGTTGTAGAACCCTACTTGTACCTTTGACCTGAATGGCCATCCAATTGAAATTCACCTTGTAGGAAAGCTGAATTTCACATTTTCTGAGATGATTCTGTTCCATATGTTGGTGCCGTGGTAAGCAGCCTTAAAACCTGCGAGAGCTACAGAGGTGTCTTACCATCCAGTGAGTTCTCTTCCTTCATCCCCTCCAGTGGCCTGGTCAGGGGGCCATAGCGAGAAGCATCCAGTGTTTCACCGGTGTGCCTCACTCTAAACTCTACTGCCCAACCTGATGCTGTGTGAACACAGCAGCCTCTTCTCTACCTGATCCTCACACTACAGTGGACAAGCCGGTCTTGATCATCCAGCCAGTCTCCCAGCCCGCCCTCTCCACAGCTCCACCCTACTAATACCACTTGTTCACTCTCACAGCAGCAGCACCCCACCCCAAGCTCTCCGGGACCCAACCCCCCATGAGAATGCTAATGACCCGGCCGCATTAAGTCACATATAAGAAGCTTTTCACATTCAAACGCAACATAGAGAGAGATAGCTCATGTGAATGCATACAGGCTGAGGGAGGATTCACAGAAACAGCAGATGAGCCTTCATGTCAGGCAGGTTGGTAAGCAGGTAGAAATATATGAGGACATGTGGAACCTGTTGGTGTGATCAAAGACAGCCTCGCCGTCTCCCAGGTTACTTTACTCTACATAAGCGTTTACTACCATATGTCACCGTGTCAAAGGCAGGGCGTATAGGACGGACCTGGCTAAGGTGTTGTAATTGGATACGTGTTTACATGCAGATTTGAGCATTAATATACTTTATAGTTCACCAAGAGTTAACGGCTGGGGAGTAAAAGAGAGTAAACCCAACTAAACCTACGATATACATGCAGATTTCAAAATCGTAAACAGAACTTCTCATAGTTTGACCAGGTTTCCTGGTTGAAGATATTTTTCAGAGGTCATTGTGAGATACTTTCTCAAAGAATAATAACCCCAATGTTTGCTCCATACCAACATATATAAGAGTTGTTGACATAATTCCAGTCTGAATGGCATAACCGTGCTTGTTGATGGAAATAGGAAGTCAAACCTGAGCTGTGAAGGGGGGGGGGCTGCCATATGTCACCCTTGACCTTAGCACCTTTCCTCCCATGTGGCGAAGATGAACAGCATAATCAGCCATGTTGCCTTTAACCTTGAAGTCAATTGGAGCTGAGCTTTGCTGGTTATCCGCAGTCGTGTGGCGAGAGGCGCTCCCTGAGACTGGGGGCCCCTCGTCAGGACGCGTAGGATAGCATGCTGCCATACCCATCAGACACAATGCTAAAATACCACATCTTTGGATCTCCACTGACGCACGTTTATACACATATATAGCATGGAATGATGCATGCACATGCAACAATTGAGTGCACGCTATTTAATAGGGTCAGTTAATACAGAATGTATGTGGTTTTTCCAATTTCAAATCTACACCACATTACAACAGTTGGAGTTCAACATGAAATTGACTTTAGAAAGCTGCTTCTGTTAAAAGACCAAATAGTAAAGTTGAGCCGTCTACGCTGCTTTGGACGAACAAAAAAACAAAACTCCATTTGACACTGATATTAAGAGAATAAAAGCATGTTGTTGTATCTCTCAGACGGCCAAAGTGTATTTAAAGTGAAACTGTGATCTTAAATTAGCCTCAGGCAGTCTGAGCATTTCTGATGCTATGTTTGTCCTTGTGTTCTGGGCTTTCCTGCTTCTAACAAACATGTGGCCGTGCCCTTTAAAACAAGCCCAAGTTGTTAGCTAAAATGCTAATTTGATTCAATGTCACTTCGGATGAGCCATTTTGTGTGGCTTGTTTTCGGCATTTCCCTAAACAGAGTAACAAAGGGCATTTCTTTTGTTTAAGCTCCCCTCCCCCTCTGCCACAGAGGCCAAACCTCTCCACTCTTCAAACAAAGAGCTTCAAGAAAAACAGGAACAGGCCCAACGGTTTGTTCCCCTCCAAATATACATACATACATACATACAGATTCACAAAGCCAGTTACAGCATCAATCCATTCCTTTGAGTATCAATATAGAACAACCATTTTCTTGTTGAAAGAGGGATCCGAAGCGTTTCCAAAACACTTCCAGACCTTCACCGACTCTCTGCAAGTGCTGCTGCCTGTACTGAATACACTGTTTATTACAGAGCCAGAAAAACTGAATCCCAATGGACACCTTTTACATTTCAGATAGGAGTTAATAGAGGGCCCTCCTTTTCTGTTTCTTCAGGAGCTTTGGGGTGTCAGTCTGTAGGTCAACCAACTGCCTCATCCTGCCTGAAAGCCAGCCAAACCACTTTCAAGAATTTCTCCGACCTTAAAAGTTGCTCTCAATGATGAGTCCTTAGAAGACCAAAGAGGAGGAGCAAAAGTTCCTCACAAATCCTTTTCTCTGCCAAAACATTTGAAATCCCGTTACTGATAAATAAGACCACATGAAGTGCATGGTTTAGTGGAGGAAGAATTAGATTTATGCATGTGTCACATGTCATTTCTATGGTGTACCCACGGACCAAGTAGAAATGATGCTGCTTTGGTCTTATGCCCTCCTTTCAAAATGACAGAATAGTTCCATTTGCTAATGACTCCTAAAAACCACATAACTGACCATTGAACCAGAGACGGCACACGCTGTGAAACGGTCGCAGTTTTAAACGCATGGTCTAAAACGTGAACGGAAACAAAACCATGTGGTTAGGTTTAGGAAAAGTTTACTCTTTTGGGGAAACATATATACATTTGTTATGCAATGTTGGTAGATAACAGGCAGTCTCCTGGGGGAAAGTCCTGGTTGTTTGACCCAAACATCCATCCCGACCTCATCCTTACAGACTTTGACCCTCAACAAACAAACGGAAATATGGGTCGCAATAAACTGCTTGTAAAAGCGACCTATATGGCTGTTTTGCAGTTGTTTACTTGATGTATTCATAAAAATAAAAACTCTGACAAAAATGTCTGTCAGTAAGGGAAAAAAACATGATGGAGGGATGCTCAATAAAAAGTCAGGGATTACAGTATACAGTTTCTATGCTGCTATTCATTAGGCTTTCTTCAAAGAGGACAATAACTCATTTTCTTAGAAATGTCTCAGAGGGAAATAAACTAATGAAAGAACAGACATATTGGTATTGTTTTTTATTAGTTAGATTTATTTATCAATCCATTTTCTGATCGATTAACTCATTGGTTCCAAACCTGGGCTATTGGACTGCTCAGTTTTATGTCTAATCCTTATAAATAGTGGTTTTACTGCCAGTGGACATTCCCTCTGTAGGCCACGGGCTCCTGTACGTGGTCTGTCATTACACATGAGGTTCAGTTGGTCCCTGTTCTGCTGTCAGGACTCTTTGTGACGCGTCACCTCAGAGGCTGCTGCTTCTGTTTGTTGGAGGTGATCGTAGCTGTGTGGGAGCTGACCTCAGCGTTTCGGTCTTTTCCACTCCTGCAGATTAGATTTACAATGATCCACCTCACATTCCCCGGATGCATTTGCTTTTTGGAACCCAGATGACCAGCAGATCAATGCAGCCGTTCCCTGCCTGAACTTCCAAAGGGCATAAAAAACTGAGGTGACCTGGCCACCATCTTAAGAGTTAATGACCACTAAAACAGCCACTCATATGAGCCATCCTCCACAGCCATTCATCATGCTATTAATTGTCCCGACGGAGGAATTACCAATATATTCTACTCTTCAGTTTCTAATTCTTTGAGTTTATTAAATATAAGGCATTGGTGTTAATGTCTGAAAAGGTGCCTCCATCTGTTCTCACACAATCTACATCAATGATGAAACTTCTGTTAATATTAAAACTGTAATTGCTGACGCTGACCTTTTCTCACTATTATGTAATTATGTATGTATCAATTGTATAATATACAGACTGTATGTGAAGTCGAAACCTTGCTGTTGACCACCTGCTGAGAAATATGCTAATTCCTTTCCGAGGGTTAGAGGGGACTATTTTTTTTCAGTGCACATACATGTGCCTCGCACTGATGGCAAGATAAACATGTTAAATGTATAATGTTGTGCTGCTGTAGCCTTTCCATAATGTGACCGCATTCAATTCTGACATGCGCCGTGACCTTTACGGAAAAGTGACTTGTGAGATTATTCAAACCCGAGAGCGACATAAAAATGGAGTTAAATGATGTCGTGCATGTTTACGAATGTACTGCCGCCGGTAACATCACGAAGACATTCTATGACTTTAACACATGTTGACATGTCACAGTAGGAAGAGCGCAGGTGGAAGGAATAACGATAATAAATAAATCAGAAGAACGATGGCTGAATTCCATGTCGTCGCTTCAGTTTCAGGGTTCTAGTGTTAGCTCTTTGTCACACTATCACAGTCCTGCTGTGACTAAAGGACTGTAGCTCTAAACACCAAGACACACCAAACAGACATCAAAGGACTAGCAGCGATGAAGGCAGACGGTTTCATCGCCTCAAGTTGCCTGTGTCTTGGGCAAAAAATTGCACTTCAAACTTCAGCCAACGACCAACTAGCACATACGTTCTGCACCTGCATGAAAGGACGCAACTCTCCGTACCAGCAGTGGTGCTCTCACCACTTAGCTTCATACCAAATGGCCATGTCGGTGTGAGTTTTCTGTGTGTGGCCTTTTGACTTTACTTGTTTGTTTGCTTCCCTCATTTCTGTTTCTCTTCTCTGGCACTGAATTGCTTAAACTGAACAGTCATTCAGAGAGATTTCTCTCACCGACGGGGGCTCCGCCGACGATAAACCACCGACACAGAGCGACTAGCACTAGATTGTCTGTGTCGGCACACCGCGTAAACTAAGTGGACAGACACTCGCCAACCATCCGCCTGGTGTGTCAGGGCCTGAACATACAGTATTTCCTTCAAGGCGGATGTAAAAGGACACATTTTCTCTAACACTCACCAGACTTTTATGTTCCCTGCACTTATTTTGGCATGAACAGATCTAATTTACTGGTTTTAATACCCACTCTCCCTCAACCTGCTGCATCCAACTGCCGTTTATCCAGGAAGAAAAAAATATATGCCATCCAAAAACTACACATGGATTAGCTGTAACAAAAATTCCTGATTGAAAAACGGACTAATTTTGAGACTTTCTGACAATTTGCATTTGTGGAATTGACCTAACCTGAGTGATTGTGAATCAGTGAGAACAGTGGGCCAAGCAAGGCGGTGGGGTCAAAGGTTAAACCACGCCTTTGTCACAAGGCTGAAGAAAGGAGGGACTTCTCCTGCTTTACAGTTAGTTTTTTACAATGGGTTTCCAGCATTTAGAAACATAAAAATGGCCAATGGCAAACAGCTGATTTTGCCAACGTTTGGTGGATTGGATGATTGAAGTCTGAAGAAAAGACATATTGGCAATTTAACAATGAATTTGTTTAACAAACAAGAGCCTCAGTAGTGTGTGGAAGAAGCATACACAGCCACAACAGCCTGGCTCTTCCTCCTCATGCTGGTCACCTGTCTGCTCTCACACTGCGGTGGGATGGCATCACATTCTTCAAAAAGCATTTGTCGCAAGTCAGCCAACGTGGTTGTGTTGGTCACTCTGGCACGAACAGCACGCCCAAGCTGATCCCACAAGTGTTCAATGGGGTTGAGGTCAGGACATTCCATCCTCTCCACTCCTAAATTCTGGAGGTAGTCTCTGATAAATCGCTCTGTTAGCATTGGCAGAGAAGATTTGGCACATTTTTCATGGGCGCAACCCACATACTGAGCTCTGCTGCTCATCCCACAAATGCATGTTCCTTACAAATGTGGCTCCATTTCAAAGGGAAATAAACAGGCTTTCCAACGGTATAAGATTTATTACCAAGAAGCATCGTTACAACAGAGAAATAATCTACCAAACACAAATTTCCTTACTTTTTGTGCTATGTTTACATACCGACCTCACCGTTTGAGAACTAGCAGCAACATGCTGTTTGACCAAAAGAACAAAATGCAACCGAGCTTTAAAACACTGAAGATGCCTTCAAACTGTATGCCTCCGTCATCAGTTATGTGCTGA
Organism: Pholis gunnellus; assembly: GCF_910591455.1. Lineage (NCBI taxonomy): Eukaryota > Metazoa > Chordata > Actinopteri > Perciformes > Pholidae > Pholis > Pholis gunnellus. Next base: position 2,918,030 of record NC_136532.1, read on the forward strand.
AATCTTATAAATATAAGAATTAATTACTTTTACATGCATTACAATTATGTTAACCCAAATGTGTTTACATAAGAAAGTACATCAAATAGTATGTTTAACAGCAGGGCTGCACGAATCACCACGGTTACCAAATGTATTTAGGAATCTGGAGCATGTGAGCACAATACGAACATGAATAATAGAGTCCTTAAAACTAGACTCTTCTTGATCTGGTAATAACCTTCGGGCCCCCTAAGGCTCCGGAGTCAAGGGGAGGTTGCCAACTTTGAATCATGCCACATGTAACAACGGTTGGCACAATGTCAAGATGCGCTGGTTTTAATTGTATAGTTGATTTTTTTTTGGGAGTGTAATATTTCAAATTTTGAAATTGAAGAGAAAATGAAATTATTGAAGACTTCAGTGCAGCCAGAAAACGTAATATTTTCTTATTGTTTAGTTGCATTCAAGGACCGTGGGAGAGAAAGTAGACAAATATTTTCAGCATTCTGAATGACTAAAAAATACCAAATTTAAAGAAGACAATTGTAGAGTCTTCAAGGCTTTAAACAAGTTTGAATTTCAAGCCATCGTTCATAGATTCACTTGTGACAAGGTGTCATGAATGCAGCACCATCACATGTTAGAAGGTGGTGGGGGTTACTCTTCCCCAGCAGAGGGCGGTATCATACAGACATGGAGCCCCGGTGAGCTTCTGTCAGCAGACAAAGAGAGAGAGCAGTCAGCAGCATGAGCTGACTTGGACACTCACGATTACAACGGGCTGATCAAAGAGGAGCAACGTGAGAGTTATAATCTATACATGTGGGCCAGCAGCTTTCATGACGGCTCCTACGCGTCTCATCGGCTGCCAAATAACCAACACCACCTTTGATGTTGTCGGGTTTCTGGTGACTTTCAGTGGTGACCGACTGTTCTGGATCAAGCTGCAGCTTCTGCTCCAACTCCCAAAAAGCTGTATGGCTTGTGTTACAAAACATTCTACGTCCATTTTGAAAACAGGAAATGATGGTCACAGCTCTTGTGACTTTATTTTGGAAGAGAAGTCTAGCTTTGTGCCAACAATTCTTCAAAAACTGCTCAAAAGGGATCAAACAAAATGCAGGCAAGCCCAAACAAAAACCACATCGGTCAGGTTTAAGACCCCAAACCTCATGACCTGAAGCCTCCACACAGCATCTGGTGGAGCTTCGTCAGTGCCCCTCAGTCTCATTGCAAATGAAAGTTAACAGTTATGATAAGTGACCGGTATTAATAGGTGAGATTTAGAAGTTAGTGACAGTTACAATTCTGGAGCCTCAAATTCTGATTGTGGATGAGCCCGGCGGTGATAAAGAAGCTATCGTTTAATACTAGAAATATTCCTCACAGTTGCTAAACGTTTAGCTACAGCTGCTAAATGAAACACTATTGAGCGTCATCTGTATTTTTGCACTACTTAAAAAAAGGCCCAGTGTGGAGCATTCTGGGATTCTTAGCAGGAATGTAATACAATATCCTTAACCATGTTGTCATTATTAATCACGTGAAACTAAGAATCATTGTGTTTTCGTTAGCTTACAGTGAGCCCTTCATATCGACATGGGGAGAGTCCACCGTGATGCACCTCCATGTTTCTACAGTAGCCCAGAATGGACAAACCATCACTGGCTTGAGACAGACTTTCACATTTTTATGTTCCGTGAAGGCCACCGTAGTCGTCCGACACACTTGTGAAACTGTATTAATGAGAGCAGCCACCCTTTGATGTCTGTTGCTCCTTACTAAAGTGGTGTTATTACGGTATGGATGACCTCTGAACGAGACGAACAGCGTTGCACTCAGCGGCTCATTCTATGGATTCTAAAGAAGTTTTGGTTTTAGACATATCCATGTTCATTTTTATACATTTGCACATTTTCATACTTTCCATCTGTTTCGATGTGTTAGAATCAACTGATCTGAGGACAATTTTACCTCCAAGTACCATGAAGCCACAATCAGACAAATCTTGAGTCTCCGAATGTGCGACGTGAAGGAGGACGAGACATCACGACGTGGAATCTCTGTCTTTCTACCACGTCGGTAATGACAGGTTAGGCAGGCAGCAGGGTGTCTGCTACGCCTCCTTCAAGAAGCTGCTGCTGAAGCCCCGAGTTGGACTGGAGCCTGTCAAATTACAGTGAGATCCTACCATACCTCCCACTCCCTCTTCCCTCCATCTGTCTGCCGTCTATCTCTTCACTGCCATTCCTCCTTTGCCATTTTCTGTCTGTCGGTTAGTGTTAAAGTAGCACAACTCATTTCACGACTCGGAGACACACTAAAGGGAAATATTCTTATATCAACATGTCCGGCCCTGCCCGAGCTCCCACAAATCTCAGAGAGACATTGGACAGAAATGTGTCTGATGCTTCGAGAGAATTTCTGGAATTCCCTCAAGGCATATTTTCAAAATGGCGGATGACTTAATCTGTCCCACAGTGCGAACACACAGGGGAGTCTGCATGTGCTGCACTCTGAGAAGTATTTCATAGAATATCTCGGACTAAAAAGACTACCGACCATCAGCGCCTGCTTTAGAGGTGCAGACTTCATTTGCATATTTTGAGAAAACGTTGGACTTTTAATATGACACACTGATAAAAAGCGATGGTTCTCAGAGGCCATTTTCTACAGCGGGTAACAATAGAGGTCCCTACAGTATCGCCGCTTTAGCCCTTCCCCTCCCATATCCCTCATCCCTGCTTTGTCCATATCTAGCTCATCCCCTATTTCTCTCTCATCCAACACCCCCCCTCATATATTCCCACCCCCTCTATCTCTTAACCCCCCCCCCCCACTCTCTTCTCCCTCTCCTTTTCTGTCCAGCCCTCCTCTTCTTGCTCCAGAACTGTCAGATGGCATTAGCTCCGTTCACGCTCATGGCCTGTAGGAATAACAGCCGTGAACCTCGCCGAACAGCGCCATTCTCCTGCTCCAGTTAGCTCTCCACTCAGCACAGGCTGTTGCGCAAATACCAATGTTATTCACGTCGTGCCCCTTCACTTACACAACATGCCCCACTAAAGGGCAAAGTAAGGCAGGCGCAAATCTCAGCGGAGAAGGTCATGGCACTGAGTAAAGATGCGCGTGTATTGTATAACATGGTCACGCTCGCTCATAATTATCAGCTCGTCCCCTCGACTCAAGGATCGACCCACAGCTTTGCTAAGATCTGGCTCACGTGGATCAAAAACGGATCCACTTCTTATCTTCTTATGGAGCCACAGGCCTGAAAATGTGTTAAATATATGGTGCTCAGCTTATTTTCCATGAAGATTCCGCTGCAGGGCAAGTTGTGGTTGGTATTAAAAGCCCACTGTGACCAATAAGCTGTAAAATGAGCAGAACTTTTTATTGTGCGGAGAAACAGGGTAAAATGATTCTCATATGGCATACATACATGTAACTGATGCTTCATACAGGCTGCTGATTTGCATGCCAAAGCCTGACCAGTAGTAACTGTATTCCACTCTGATAAGATGTCACTGTATATTTCAGATTTCATGGGTAGAGCACCACAAAGTAGAACAGCCAGAAGCAGCCAGGCCAGGCCAGCATCCTGAAACTAATCTAACCCAGTCGGAGAGATTTCTCCTTGTAGCTGTTGTCACTGTGTCCAGACTGATTATCTCTACATTGCATCTAATAGTGTTGTGGGTTGAAAATGTGTAGCATGGATAATTACTTTGATTTAGTTTGAAGGTCAGCTTGTAGGGGTGTGAATATTTTGGTGTTTCATGATTTAAATTTCATTTAGATTCTTGGGGTCACGATTCCAAATCAACTCTCGATAATAAGCAGAGTACAGCATCAGGGAAGTTTAAGTTATACAAAAATAAAAATGCTGTTACATGAATACACTTGGTAGCTAGCTGCCTTTTTATTTCTCAGAAAAAAATATTTTTCAAAATATCACACACACACTAATGCTTGACATGCTTTGACTTGGTCTGTAGGATTACCTTCCATCAGAAGCAATATCTAGGTTCAATTTAAAAAACGTTTTTTTTGGAAGTATAGAATCGATTCAGAATCTTAGAAGATAAGATACACGAATGGATTATAACATGCTACCCTTTGACGTGGGACTATGGACCCTTATGAAGGTCCTCACAAATGTAAGAGGTGTAAGCTGTGGTTTGAGAGGAAATAACTCCAATAATTGATTATTACATTGTAATAATACAGACCAGTGTGAAGGAATGTTTGTGTGCGGTTAGAAAAACACTGAAAATATTGTTCTGAGGGGGTGACGCAGTTATCAGCTTGACAAGTAAGCAGAGATAGATTAATACAAATATGAAAAGTATAATTTCTCATCACTCTGTACTCGACAAGCCCAGCATGGAAGGAAGGCTTAGAGGCTAATGATCAAAGCAGATTAGCCCAAGCTCTGATAGATGCTACGCAAGCCTGCTAATCATCAGAGTGATAACCATGAATCATCCAATCGCAGTCAGAAATGAGCAGCGTGTTTCAAATTACAGTTTTGATGGAATGGTCTCTGTATCAGCGACCCATCAAAGTGCCTCTCTTTGGCTTCCATTTGCCTCCTCTAGCCCGTGTAGCAATAATTCCTCCGTGTTAATAGCATGTGTAAGTCGGTGCATATTAAGTGCGGTGAGGAAGGGTGGGTGGAAACACTGGAGCTTCAGAGCACCGGTGTGACTGATCTCCGGCCTGCCTGCACTGTGATTTAGCGTGGAAATGACAGACCTGCCCCTCATTGGGCTTTGGGTGGAGAGCTAATGACATGCTGCGCGGGCTAGCATGACTATTAGCCCACTCTGAGCAGCAGGAACTGACAGGAACACAATTCTGTCATTACGCCCTGAGGAGACCTCTAATCAGGGAGGCAGGGACACCAGGACAGGCCAGTCGCACTGCTTTCAGTGTGGAGACAAAGAGGGAACGGACTAGATTTGTCTTACTTCACCTTTAGCAGAGCATGCTAAACATTTATGATTTAAACCATATAGCTATTTTTAACCACCTCTTTGCTGTTACTGCCTCGCTTGGTCTGGTATGACCAGTAGCTTGAATCTAGATAAATATTGCTGTGTAACTGACATTACCGAGTCAGTTCACTGACTTATGACTCTTCTCTAGTAAGACATAGTCACAGTTGTCTGATGTAGCGCATCACATTATCCTGGAGCAAATAGCGGTGTCCTTAAATGTCTTGTTTTGTCTGACCAAGAGTCCAAAGCTCTAAAATATTCAATTTACTAGATACATAGACTGCATAAAAGCAGTGGATGTAGTCACCATGACGTCACTCATAGCTTTGTAGAATGCCGTTTGGAAGCGTCGAGTAGGGCATTTTGACGGTCGCCATCTTGGTTTTAGGCAGTCACCATCTTGTTTTTTTGCAACTAGAAGTGACACAAGAGAGTCGGGCTAAGTACAACCCAGCGCTGAATACACATTTTAAGACTGGCAAAATGACAATTAACTCATGTACGGAAAACACACTGTGAAAGAATTATAGTTCTAAGACTCCCAGACTGAACAACGCCATAGTCAACCTGTCAATCACTGTGTAGCCCCGCCCTAAAGCATCCCCTGCTTTATGGTCTGTTTGACTCTAAATGGACCATCGTCTACTAAATGAACCTCATGCTGTATTGAAGAAGACTTGAAACTAGAGATTGAGACCATAAACTCATGTTTACTTCTCTCTTGATTTATTACCTCAGTAAACATTGTAGAGTCATTTTCTCAGACTTCTTTACAATCGAAGCAGTGAAGCGGTGAAGGGTCACATTTAGGAACCTGAAGGCATGAAATGGTTCTCAAATGGATTGTTATTTCGTGAAAAACTATCAATTATCAAAATAGTTTCCAATAATCTTTTTTCAATATAAAATTAATGAATAATTGACAAATTCAACTAACCACCACTTTGCATTGTCTTTGTGAGACTGGTGTATTGCTACTCACAATCAGATTGCCAAGTTGTGTATTACTAAGTGTCCTGCTGGCCTTGTGTGATGCTTCTTCTTACAATGCTCCCTCTTAAGATGTAAATACTACATGCTGTACCGGCTGCTTTAAAGGTCCTGCCTGCTCCACATTGTATAATGTTTGATACCATGTTCAGTTTAACTTGCAATGACGTCACACCCGTTTTGACCGTGTTCCAGTACAACTAGTCAGAAAACTTAATGGTTGTTCCATGATAGCCATTGACAACACCACAAGTTGATAATGCATTACTCTGGTACTTTTCACACACAAACACTGTTGCAACATGTCCACAGATGGAAGTTGGACAGTGCCGTGTGTACAACGTAATGCAAATAAACTGTTTATTACTAGAGCAGCTTTTATTGTTGATGCACATCTAGGATTTTTAGATAGTTTGTGAGGTTTTTCTGAGTTGGAAATCCAACTTCTGGTGTTGTTCCAGCTGAAATGATCTGTTCAAAGGTTACAACTTCCAACATCTGTGGATTTGCTTCACTTGGCTCACATTTATGGTAAAAATGTATATTTAACAACAAAACTAAAAGTGTTCCGAGCTAGTTATATGGCGTTCTAAGAAAAACCAATATGGTTTGTAGCAATAGCCGAATGAAAGTATCAAATTAAAGGTTTACTAACAAATATGTGAAAACCATTACTCTCCAACTGATTTATGAGCATCAACACAATTTCACCACATACCTGACACTGTGTGGAATTTCCTGATTGCTGTTAACTTCACTTATCACATACTTCAAGAGGATTAAAGCAAACACTGGGAAACATGAGGACACAGTGCTGAAACAGGTTTGTCTACGAACATAACTTCCTACGGGTGGAACGCAGGAATGTGACAAGACCCCATTTTGTAACCCACAGCCTAGTCAGTACAGGCACATGCCTATCTATTTGGGTACTAGGTTGTGACCATATAGAAGGAGCCTGAGAAATGACCTGGATTTCACTCATGTAAACCACAACTCTCTGCTCAGACCCGAGCCTGAAGCGTTCCAAATCAAACCAGACACAGGGTACAGACAAAGTAGGGCTGCAACTAACAATTATTTTAATAATCGATTAATCTGTCGATTAACCCGGGCAGCAGTATTTTAGCCACCTCAAAGAAACATTACATTTAGAATATTTTCTCTGCTTCACCTTGCCATCAGATAACCCTTTCCGACTGGGAACTGAAGCAGTTATATTGCTGTCTTTAAAGCCACCAGACTGCATTCACAAAAACAGTAGTTTTACCTTGCAGAAGAGTTGCTGGTCTACCGCTGCATTGATCGGTTAGGTGGTTTATGTTATTGTCACTATTGGATCCGAACTTAGTACACAGTACAAATCCACAGTACATGGCTTAGCTTCCATGCCAGTGCTCCTGTCTGCTTCTCCAAACTGGGAGCATGCCCACCGCCATGTCAGTGACACACAGACTAAGGACAAGGACATATGGATGTATGTATGCATGTATATGTAGCAACATCATCATGCAGAAAACTAAAACATACTTCGGTCAAAATTTGAAAATAAAGGAACACCACTGGGAAGTAACAGGAGTATTTAAAAAAAATGTCCTTTAGTTTAATAATGAGTTATCGGCCCTTGGCTAAGCCCCGCCCCAGCTGCTACTCTGTCAAGCTGTTAGAGCTACGATGGAGCCACACTTAGTGCACTCCCTGCAAAGATATTGTAAAATTAATAAAAAATAAAGCTGTTTCAGAGAGAGGCAGACCTGTATCACAGATAAATGGCAAATAAGCCCGCCAGCAAGCAGTGAAAAATCCATAGAGATGGCGGGTGCATCAGCAGTCTGAACCAAGCTAATGTCACAACGTGTCACCATGACCAACTGAGTTACGGAGGACAAGGAGCATGATCTGGTTAATGTGTCACTGGGCAGGTCACAATGCCAAAGGGTGGAACTGAGTGTACTACACATTTTGACAACTTTCTTGGATTTTTTTCTGCTCCACATATCTGGAACAAAGTCCCAGAAAGCTGCAGGTCTGCTGAGTCCCTCAGCTCCTTTAAATCAAGACTTTTCTGTTTGCTGCTGCCTTTAATTGAACCAGATTCAAGGATATTAATCAATTTCCTGCATTTCACTACTGTATTTATTTCTTACATTGCTTTTTTGTGTTTTAATGAATGTTTTTAATGTTTCAAAGAATGTTCTTAATTGTTTTTTAAATCTCCTTTTCTTTTGCCTTACGTTTTGATGCTTTTAATGGTTTTATGTGAAGCACTTTGAATTACCTTGTTGAAATGTGCTATACAAATAAACTTGCCTTGCCTAAATATTATTCAGGATATCTGCAAGGTTCTTAATCATGTATGCTCTATAATTAGAAGGGAAACTAGGACCAATTAGGTCATTTAAAAGAAGGCAACAAAGACTGAAAGCGATACGCTCACAAACGGTTTACCCACTACTAGACTAGCCCACTAGTATTAGCAGTTATAGCTGCAGTAGCATTAAAGCTTAGTTTATACTCACCGTAGTGAAGCCAGCACCAGAAAATGACACAATCATGAGTGGTTGCGGCGCTTGGTCGTGCATCTCTGAATTTGTGTGTCTTGGCGTGCGATCATGTGACACAAATAGTTCCCTGATAAAAGCACTATCTACATGTCTTGGGATTATACAAAGAAGGCCGATTCGCTTTTAAATGCTTTATAATTAGGTCTTAAAAATCTACATTTGAGTAAATATTTTAGATATTCAAGCTTTAAAATGCCTGGAACACTTGACTTCTTTCTTTACAGGGCTCTACAGTAGTCCATGAATAGGAGATACGAGTTTACAGAGAACTACAACCCCTCCTCGGCATTGTGGAGGTTGCTTTATGGCGTTTTTGACAGTCTATGGGTCACACTTGTTGTCTTTTGGATTTTTCATTTTGTTTGTACGCCCTCTGGTGTTTGGGAGAATAATGCAGCGCACAGCACAGAGTAGAAACGCCTCCGTACACACTCGCCCGTCTGCGGAGGCTCGTGCTACGGCGCCAAGCGAGAGTATAAACTAAGCTGAACGCTGGACGTCGTAGTAAAAAAAAAAACCATCAAACTACAGCATTTCAATCTAGTGACCATTTAGTTGTTCTCTTGAAAGATAACCTTCATTAAACAGAACTGTATCAGTATTCCACTTACCTAGATTACTTTCATTGATTGCAACTGTGAAAACCGAAAACAGAGCCCTTATCAATACACATGATCAACAGAGATGGAATGTCAGGACACATCTTCACTGCTAATGTTGTGTGTGTGTGCTATGTCGAGGCACTCGGCCTGACTTGCTGAGGCTTGTCCTGCAGGGAGGAACAAGTAGTGGTGTGAGGAGATCTGTCAGGCAAGTGCTTCTAGTGTAACAATGTTCAGAGTTAATTTACAACATTCTGAAATATTTGTACAACTATCAGGTTTTTGTCTTGTCTGGAGAGTGACCATGTACTAATTCACAACTAACAAGATTCAGTTCAGCTGAGTTTCTGGGAGTAGATTAGTGTGGATGGATGAGACACGTCTACTGATGCTCTCAACCACATTTCAGTCTTCCTCAGTGATGGCCTTAACTAGGAAAAAGAACTTTTTGCTTTCCTTTTTTTTGATGACAAACATGTTTGATGTACCATGGTTTTGATTTTATGCGTCCAAGTGCTCATAGCATTAAAATGTGCGTTCAAAAAGTCAAAAGCATAATTTCCCCCCAAAAAGGTCCCAGTTACTCAGAACAACCTACACACTGTCAACAGCTTTCATATTTCTTGATGAAAACACATTAAGCAGGCAACTAAAACCAGATACCACTGAGGGAAGTGAGAAAACGTGTCTTTGTAACATTTTAGAATCGGTTATAATAGACAAGGTGAAGACAACGAGGGGCAATAGTAATTATTCTGCAATAGAGACAATGTAGTACTACCCCACCCCCAAAAGATCACCATACAACGCTCGTTAAAATATTATTCATTATGTAAAAAAGTCATGTCAAATACAACAACAGGGCGTGTATGAATATTTAACACTGGTTAATAGAGGTCTTGAAAACTGCACATAACAGCCTCGGTTGACTTATCAGATTATTCTGAAGGCTACACAACCCCTGCCCTCCTCATCAGCAGCTTAGCGAAATGCTCCTGACATCCTCACACCGAGTGCCCAGAGCGAGGCAGCCTTACGAGGCAGAAATGGTGACATCACCCGAAAAACAGCTAAACAAAATAGGCCACAGCTGTTGGGTTCTTTAGGCTACAAATTAGACTCAATATGTCACACAGCATCAGATCACACGGACTGCAGTAGAAATAAGCACCGAGCTGTCTCCATTGGACTGAGCTGCTGCTATCTCTCTGGTTGCTTACTTTCTCTGTTCTCAGACATACAGACACAGCGCTCATGCTAATTTGCACTAGATGAGGAATGAGCAACGGAGGGTGTATTGGTGGGGAATAGATGAATTATAGAAGGATTTAAATAATAAATAGGCCCTCTTCAACCAGACGAGAGACTTGAAAGAGGGGGGTATTCTGGGAGGTAGTGGGACACTTTGTGAAAGCCATCGACTCTCGACAGAGATCTGGGGCATATGAATTATACCTTACTAGCTCCATTATTGCTTATCAAAGCATCATATGAATTATTCTGTGCGGCCCTTGAGAGTGTGCATACAGCGCTGCTGTAGTTCCACTTCAACAAGAAAACAGAAGGATGGAGCAATGCTTCCATATGCACATAAGGAAGCCGAGAGAGAGAAACACCTGGGAGGAATCCGTTAGCGGTCAGCATGAAGACATTAAACCGTCCAGTTCACGAAGCATTCAATGATGCACACACTGTATTTTGGCCACATGACTGAGGAAGCAAAAAACATAATTCTTATATGTATCCTCTGAGAACGTTGAGCAATCCTTGAAGGGATCGGACGAGCCAACCCGGATGAGAGAAATGGGGAGAAGGGAAAGGGTGGAGGACCAGTAGTGAACAGGGAGTGTCCCCCCCACCATACGTGTGGTTTCTCAGACCTCCACTTTGAGACTGTAGTCTAAAAATATGCCAGCCAAGCTCTGTGGGAAGGCTTCCCCAAAAACCAACTCAATATTTCACCAGCAGCATGTTGGGAGTATCCGACCGAAGAACCAATGAGCGAGTCACTGACAGCCTCCTGCTACACTAGGCAGACCAATATACAAAGTCTCCTCATAAAATCCAATTATGTTGAAGGCCACTGCTGAATGCCACTCAAAACACAAACAATAGAGTGTTCAGGTGACCAGTTCACCAAGGAACTATATTATCTGAAAGCATCGTTTGGCCCTGCTCACTCTTCTGTTGGTTTGAGTTCTGAGAGACAGCGGTTCCACTTGGTGTGTCATTGTACTGTAGATTTATTCTCAGCAACATGTTTCTTCAGAAATTCTGTTCACATGTGTTCACTGCTGCTACAAGGTAAGGAGGAACAATTTAATTCTCAGTACGTCTGCTGGAGAGTCAACATTCACAAAACTGACCAAATTGTTGGTTGAATTTCTTATTTGCTCAAACAACATTTGACATAAAATCTCTAGACAGAGGTTACAGGATTTCACCAGCAAGACTACCGTTGTCTGGTTGTTATAGTTCAGGTTCAAGTTGATGCTAATCAGAGTTCTTTTGGGTTCCACTACTTTCTGAATCCATCCGGCACAGAGGGCCGATGGCTCTTTAAACAGTATTCAACAGTGAAAGAGACTGCTAGCAATCCTCACTGAGCTACAGAAATATTACAATTATAAACAGTGACCATAGCTAATGGAACCTATATTTTCTAAGCAGGTAATGTTTTTCATACTGGCCCTTTATTTACAGTACATATAGGGCCCTATGAAATAGCGTCCCCCCCCCCCCCCCCCCCCCCCGAGTCTGTCATTTCTATTCCTCATAAAGGATGGTAGTGATCCGAGGGTATCTGAGCCTCTCGTGCTGGTCTGGTGTATCCAGTACCTTCTTCTCCAACAGGGAGAAAAGGTCGTTGTCTGGGTGGTTGGGATGTTTAAGGATTGTACCAGCCTTATTCTAGCAGCGCTTGCTGTAAGAAAGGTATTCTTCCCTTAAGATGGGCTTAAAAATGAGAAAGTCAGCCCGGACAAACATCTCTCACCAACAAAGATGGACGTTGACGTTTGTTCAATTAATTGATGAAGTACCAACTTAAATGGGCTTCATTTATTTAGCGAATGCAAAATCCTTGAGTCAGGCAGTTGTCTCCTGTAAGGAGACAACGTCCCACTGTTCGTCCTACTTTAGTCTTTAGAGAGCAACAACTTCACTGATGACTTCCATTATATGGGCAGTAAATAGTTAATGGCATGCTAAGCATGCACTGAACTGTTTTTATCAATGGCATGATTTGTCTCACCATTACAGGAATGGAAATTGATGATTAGTTCAAAACATCTAGGTGCCAATATGATATCAACACTTTCCTTTTTTGATGCAGACAGCAAACCAGTTTCTAGGATATAAATATTTGGAATACAAAGATGCAGTCCATCTACACGGCTGTCAAAGCACTACTTCATTCACATGCACCCAAACAAGCCTCATAAGAAGTCAAACAGACATCTGGCCAGGATATGAGCTGAAATCTAGCTGTGTTGCAAATGCTTTACTAACAGAAAGGTTGTTCCTTTTTTACACCGATATTTTAAAAAAAATCCATTTACTGCAGAAAGCACATAAGTGTGTGAATGTAGTCGGTGTAGCTTTTTTCTGAGCTAACCTACAGATTTAAAGCTACTACATCGTAATTACAAATACAAAGAACAATAAGACAAAGTGGACCAACTGCAGAAGCAGTATGTGTCACACAGTGTGTTGAGACCCCTCCAGCAGGTCTGCACGGTTTGTGTTGGGTCTGATGCTGCAACAGGATCTGTGGCCCAGGATGTCACTCCTCAGCTGGGTCCCTTGGGATGTCCTCCCACCCTGCAGCTCACCAGCCCATGAGGAGTCCAGAGGAGGGGGCTGGGAGTGGTGGGGTCATTTCAGTGACATTCCTGCTCACCCTCACATTACCCATTTTGGCCCCGTCCTGACACCCAACCCGAGGAGCCACAGCACTCAAAGTGAAGGTCAAAGAGCTGAGGAGGACTCGGCGAGACGGCCTGATCAAAGACCAGTAGCACCTTTGTGTCTGCTTGGGAAATCTGATTCCTAATAATGTTTTCAACTCAATTCTCTGGAAAAGAAAACCCTGTGTCTTCCAGGTCAAACCTAAGTTGTTAATGATTTCTATGGATAAGATTCTGAGAAAGAGAAAAGTCTCAAACAATGGAAAGCATTTGATTCAGAGCTGAATTAAATGATGTTGATTGGGAGAATAAATGTGAAAAGCAGAGAAATTGGCTGTGAATCCTGTATTCAAAAGGTCAATACCCCATTCATTACATCAAGTACAATGCATATTCCTGATATTTTGACATATTTATCTAAGCCAACAAATGCACCTTGTTATTTTAGTATTTGTGTCTTTTCCACAACACGTTTGTGAATGACAGTGCTGAAATGAGGGGAAATATTTTTCATTTAGCTGGAGTTTGGGAGTGTTTCATCTTCGTGCTCAAATGAAGGCTTTTAATGCCGCAGCATTCATAACCCGTGCTTCTTATCACGGCTCCCTCCAACACTTGATGGAATTTGCCATCACACAATGGTTGGAAAATCACTTCAAAGGCAAGACGCATCTAATCTCCTCCACTCTGCACATTGCAAATTTGCTGTGATAATAAGATCCTGCCATCCCAAGCGTTCTTAGGGATCTGAACCAAGGATGAAAATTTCATCTCTCTCTTCCTATCTCGCTCTCTCCCAGTGTGGCATCGTGAGGAGGAGGGGGGGGTGGTTTGCTGCAGTTTCAGAGAATCTTTGCAACAGCAATACTGCATATCTGAAGCCATCCCATCCTTATGTAAAAGCCCTATTTTACACTTTTATTCTGCACTGACACACACAAGAAGAGAGAGACACGACTGACAGCACAGCACAGTGACCTAGTTTCCATGTGGCCCAGAAAGATCAAGCACGACTCCATCAGAACTGCTTTGGGCACAAAAACCTGGTTCAGTGCATTCAGTTAGGCCAGTGCACATCGGCGAGCAGCCAACCTACCAATCACGCTGTAACCGAGAGCCGTCGCTGCTCCAACTACAGCTCGCAATGCGCAGACGTACCGCCGAGATCCCAAAACCGCTAGGCATCCATTGCAAAAGTCACAAGACAAGTGGAAGTGCAACAGGGAAGGCAGGCAGGAAGCCCTGCAGGTAAAGCTGTGTGTTGTGTTTAGTCTGGCGGAGGGCAGGTTGAGGACAGGCTTGTCGTCGCAGGCACAGCTGCAGGACATGCTGCAACAACCCCCACTACCCGACTCCCAGCGCCCTACATACACCACTCCACCCCCTCCAGGTTATCTGTACACATGGAGAAGGTTATGGATGGAGATGCTATCACAGAGAGCACATTAGCACAACAAAGAGGTGTTTCAGAGAAAGGCCCGCCAGGAGAATTAGCTGATACCTTACCAAGATGCCGTGTTCGACACAGAACAACATGCTAATTTGAAGACATAGTGTTGTGTTGAGGGAGGAGATGCAATTTGAGCCATGGCCATACAGAAAAAAAGAAAATCACTGTGAAATTGTGGCTTTCATCAACTTACTCAACTTTAAATCTTGTATTCCTTAAAGGAGCAGTCCAACATTTAAGGAACCCTTTAGCTCTGTAAAGCAGAAGCAGGTGAGGAGATCTCAGTGTCCAGCATATAGATAGGATGTTTTTAGCCTGACCGAGCTGAGCACAAAGACTGGATGCTGGGGTAAACTGTGGCTTTCAGGTTAGCTTTTGTATTTTTACAGACTGAATGAAGGGCGTAGGTCTGTAAAGAGAAAATCTAACTATTATCATTCCATTTCATTTAAGGCATTAAATGAAACCTTAATCTATTGCATCAAAAACCCTTGAAACATCCAGACACTTTAATCAGCTGTTACACAATATACTCCAGATTGAATTGCGCGAAGGCTCAAGCCATGTGCATTTCTTCTAACTTGTTTTGCTATGCCTCATATAGCACAACAAAACCCAACTGACTTATGCAGGAAGGGCTAATTAGCAAAAATACATACAAAATAGATAATTATGGAGTTGTTGAAAGTGTATTTGTTGTATTTTATGGAGAGTTAGTTCGTTAGTTATCCCCTGTGTGGCCTTGACCTATCGCTGTAATGGACAGACAAATAAATCAATCTTATAATTTATGTAAAATCATTGGCTGCTTCTTTTTCAACATTTCTTACCAGGAATGCACACATTATATTTCAATATTTGACATATTTAGCATGCATAATACTTACACCCTAAAAACTCTTGCATAAATATGAAAGCAGTTAGTAGTACCAGACATGAAGGGATACGCTAACACACAGCCCCTCATGTCATCAAGACAACCACTCAAAAATAAGCATTCCATTAACAACCTTTTCTGTTATAAAACACAAAAACAAGGACAAGCCCAAAATATGTAGAAATCCAGCTGGAGTCTGACTTCAACAATTCTGCACCATTTTTTCATCACAGTTGTCTACAAATACAATGCATCCATGCTTCGTGTCCGACAGCAGAAAAAGAAAGATATGCTGGCATCAACAACTCTGCAATTTGTGATTGGCTGTACAAAAATAAGTCCGACACAAGATTGAGTCTCTAACTTTGCTGACACAGTGGAGAACACATCCGTATGGCTCTACGTGTAGCGGTGACAGGATTCAGGTGAGTAAACCACATATAAGTTGATGGCGATGGATGTGATTAGGTGCAGCGACTGTCGTCCTGACATCCGCCAAGGTATCTGCTTTAACATGGCCTCAGTGATGCTGGGAGCAGCCACACAAAAGGCTTGTGTGGCAGCGTGTTGCCGAGCGCTGCGTGTTATCCAGGTCAGAGTGATCTAATCAGGTGTGAATGAAAGCACTTGGCAGCGCTCCAGGCCTCGCTATGCCGTCATCACTCAGGAGGAACACACACACACACACACACACACACACACACACACACACACACACACACACACACACACACACACGAAAAATGTATCCCATAACACTGTAGCAACATGCCATGCTTTTGACTGGCCCTTAAGAGATCTCTAGCGCTCATGTCATGCTAACACTAATTCTGTGGTTCCACTTGTCTTTTCAAAGCGACTTTTGTCGTCCCATCAGTGCAATACGCATCAACTGTCAAGTCTGTACACTCCGAAACCGGATCTTGCTCTCATTGGGATCCGATCAGCCAGACCACATGCAGAGGTGGCCTGGCTCACATCGAGTTCAGATCTCAGTGAGGTGTGGATAGCATGTGGGCACAATCCAGATCACAATCCAGTTTATCAAATGTAGGTCTCCATCATCGTCCCCCCACACAGGAGATCCTGAGACCTGCTGTCTGAGTCCTGTTACTGCTGATGAAACAACATTCCAGGATTTAGCTGTTTTCAAATAAATGGTTTTAATGAACAGAAAAAAATGGGGAATTCTATAGCAAAGAATTCATAACAAGTCTACTTATCCTGTAGGTAGGAAGAGTAAGCCGCAAAATAATGTGGGACTGAGCAGCAACATTATGCACTGAAACCTGAATTTGCAGATTTCATATGAAACTAATAGACTTAAAACTGTGTAGCTACATAAGCACAATATGGCAAAGGGTAAAGTAAAAGATGTTAACATATGTGATTTTTATGTATATATTATTGCTGTTCTAGAATGATTTGTCCAGGCTAAGCCTTGGTTTAGTTCACACTGTGCGAAGCTTGAAACAAAATAAAACTAGAAACAAAAATATTTGGATTTAAAGATCTCCCTCAGACATGTTTTAGGACACATGAATACAAATTCAATTGCATAGTAAACATTCTTTAAGTCATATTTTCCTTCTCAGTCATTAATAAATCAAGAATCTATGAATCTGCAAATATGTTTTGATTAATATGGACGTTTTGAGGTGAACATAGAGACACTTTAACCTTCAACAGCTGTGCGTGAAAACAGCCTTCTAGAGTCAAACTAACTGAGTTTTGAATCGGTTCAGATTGAGGTTCACCTCAGAGCTGGTCCAGGACTCTTCGGTAGGGTGAAACACATTACTGCTATGAAACTATTTTAAGAAGGTGGAACCAATGACATTGACGGCATGACGGCATTTTTGCTTGATAAAAGACTTAAATGAATAATCAATTAAATTAGTTCAGATTTCCTGTCAGTTGATTTCTCAGTCCTAATCTGATCTAATCTTTTCAGATTCATCCAAGATTCACGAGTGAATTATAGACCCGATACTATTACGGCAATGTATTTATTATTTCTTCTCTTTCATATTACGCCTTCAAATCACTGGTTTCAGCAAACGCGATACGTGTATACACTATACTGTCCAACCACAGCAGCTCAAACTTAAAGGCGCAAAACTCTCAGGATGATGTTTTTCTCTTAGCAGCGTCACCCAAACTCCACCCAGAGCGGCAGCCATTCGATGGAAAAGCCTTCTACTTTCAATGGCCTGAGCTCAGACCAATCACAGCGCCCCTGCCCCCCCCCCTTGGCTCCCAGGCCTTCAGCCAATCACAGCAGCCCCCCTCCACACATGACTCTATGCGCTGCTGTCCATCAACTGCCTCATATAAAGTGCATGCATGGAAATGTGGAGCAGTTCAATAACCTGCGTCGTAGCCAGGCTCGTGTGTGTGTGTGTGTATGTGTGTGGGGGGGGGTAGGGTGGGGAGGGGGGGGTTGCATGCATGTGGGAATGTGTGTGCTTGTTTACCTATGTAGAAGCATGGAAGGAGAGGGGAGGGAGGGAGGGAGGGCGAGAGAGATTTGTAAGGCACTTGTATTTGCAAACTCTTGGCTGAGTTCCCACTAGAGGCAGAGCGATCAGACAGAGTGAGCAGAGAGACGGAGAGGGGAACCGTTTCTGCAGCAACTTTCCAGCCCGTCCACATGAGCTTTCCCCCCCGAATATGGAGGCTTTTTACTCTCGTGTTCGATTTCTTTTCCTACCATCCAGTCACCACAGATTCACGCTGCCGAACTTGTAGGTAAGTATTTGAACTGCTTCCCTCCCTGAGCCTTTTCATTTCCAGCTTCACTGATTATTAAACACTTGCCTTTGCCACTTTTCCACCGGTTCTGATTTAGTTTCATAGTAATGCATGAATCGTTTAAAAAGCTGCTACATTCAACAATTTCTACATTCAACAATTTCATTGAAAACACTATATTTCTACAAAGCTAATGTAAAAATAAAAATTTTATTTTCACTTATAGCACAGACATTTGTATTTGTTCCCGGTGTGTGTGAGAGTGTTTATGCTTGGTACAGTTTGTCTGAAACAGTGTTATTTGTGTGTATGTGTCAAACCAGACAGGGGCTCTGTGTGTGTGGGAGAGTTTTGAAAAGGATGCATGTGCGAGAGAAAGAGACGGAGATATTGTGCGCGCCGGACAAAGTGTGCCAAGTGTGAAAAGTGCGCGCGTGTTCCTGTGACCGTCTGTGTGTGTCTTTTTTTCTGAAGCTTGCTCTGTGGGAATGCGGAATGAGGACTGCGGTAGCCAGTAGCGATGTTTGACTGAGAGGAACTGAGCCAGACAGTAGACAAAAGCGAGTAGGGCCGTCCAGACAGGGCAGGTCAGCCATTAGAGGCTGCAGCGGAGGGACAGGTCAGCCAGCTGCTGCTCCGCTCCACGAGGGGAGGGGACACCCCGCCTCCAGCGTTCGGGTGAGGTTAGGGGTGACCATGCTTCACTGCCTCTCAAAGTGCTCACCTTGCACCCCGCCCTTTCCCACTTTGAGAAAGCCCGCCGTGCTTTGCAGGTCGAAAATCCCAACTTGAGGAATCCGTTGAATGTGCTGCGTGTAATTATACTTGCATCATTGTGAAAATCGTTCAGCACTGGCTTGTGTTGAAATCTGGCCAGGGCCTTTTTTTTTTTTTTTTTAAAGCAGCGATGGTTCCGAATCAAAAATTCAAAAAGCTGCCGTCAATGACTTGCTCGAGTTAACAAAAAACACTAAGGTGAAGGGAGGAAAATGCAGCAAAGGAAGCGTAGATGTAGGAGGTGGTTAAATATAGACGGCGCTTAAAGAGGAAGAATAGGAGAGACTGTAATTTTCACAGGGGATGTTTTTTTCTGTTCCCTTTTTGGTTGGTTTTCCCCGCCGGCTTGCGTGGGGGTCGCTGGGTTTTTAGTGACAGGAAATACTCACCGCCCCTATATTTTTTTTGTCCCAGTCTGCTTTTGTCCAAAGCTCTTAATCCACCGCAAAAGCCGAGTGCGTGAAGGAGTAGCAACAACCAAGAAAAACATCACAGATGTACACCACGGCTGCTGCTGCTGGAGTCAGGAAAACACATTCACAGACAGCACAAAGGCTCAACGTCGGAACAAACACACACAAATAAGTCTGGATTGATATTTGAGTGATGACGAAGTTACATGCAGCTGCTAGAGGAAGTGAAAAACAAGAGTCATCTCTTAAGGTAAAAAAATTCAGATTAAAACCAAACAAAAACAACCGTCCTGACGGCGGTCCGGGAAACATTCATTTAAAAACCCTCTGAGGCTCTCCGACTGAAAGCAGAGTACTAGTCATTCTCTGAGATGCCTGTACATGTTGAGTCTTGTTACCCAGATACACATCTCAGCCCTCATCAAGTCATACACTCCATAACCCCAATCAGCAGAGCCTTTGTGTGAAGTCACTGAAACAATCAAGTCTCCAGCCGGCATACAGCCATTAATACAAATGTTAAAAAAACTAAAAAAAAATGTTATTAGAAAATGAATGACAGCACAGGTTTTACCAATTGCTCAAGGATTACAGGCAGCCAAAGTCCTTTGTTGACTAAACGATACCACTTGGACTGTGGAGTTGAACTTGAGGGTTTTTTGGTCCCTATAGTGTTTACGCAGCATGTTGGAAACCTTGACGGTTTTGCATGGTGCAGTCTTACTTGTTGATCAGCTAGTAACGTCTGGGTTCAGAGAAGGCAGCAGTTGTGTAAGTGGCTCCTGTGACCCCGCACCTCGGCGGACTTTGATACCAGGCTTGGAGCTCTATAAGCCCCTCTGCACCCCTTGCTCCCTCCCAGGCCTGTGTGTACCTGGATTTGAATAGAAACCAGACAGCGATGCACCCCCCCCCCCCCCCCCTCCCTCCTCCTCCTCCTCTGTCACCACTCCCTCGCGGGACAATGAGGATTTGTTAGTGCTCAGCCGCAAGCCTGCTGACACAAAGCGTATAGCCTCCCAGTCCCTGGCCCTGGAGTGTAGCAAGCCGAAGCACAGGCGGGCAGGACACCAGCAGGGGGGCCCAGAGTGGGGGTAGGGGGAGTGGGGGCAGTTTGCAGGGGTGGGATTAGCAGACAAGAGCTCTGGGTTGGGGGATGGGGGTCTGAAATGAACAGGAAATTACTGCCTTTGATGAGGCAGAGGCAGATTCGCACAGGCTGAACTCCTCCGGGCCTCTTCCCCCGGCCGTAAAAAACCTGTTTGAGCAGAAAATGTCAAAACACTTCAAGGCCCCCCATGTGTCACTTCCCTCTGGCTACGAATGGAGTTGTTAAGTCCATACGCAGGTGCTAAGCAAACACTCGCAAAAGTTTGCGCTTTTCCCCCCTCCACCACCCTCTCGAGCCTTTCCCGACCGCTTCCTCAGCCCCCGACCATGTCATGGGAATCCTATTAAGCTATGCATCCATCCGGCCCATTTTCACAGCTCACCCTAGATCACACTGCAGGGAAACTGCATACACGGGCATTTATATTTAGCCTTCTGTATAAATATTTTTAAAATCATGAGGGTGTCGAAAACATTGTAAATATGCTGGGCATTACATCAAAGGTAGAGCAGCAGAGATGGGGAGATAAACAGATAAGTCTGGATTTTTTTTATGCTTTCAACAAAGTGTGATTTGCTTTGGTTAAGAAGAAAAAAAAGGACTTACACAACATGATATCTGCTGGGGCTTTCAGCCACATTTGAATCAAGCAGCAAGAGAAAAGGGAACAATGTGCTCGTCCCGCTCTTTTACAAGCGCGTTCCAAACCTTTACAATCACATAATGATTTAACGTCTTTCTACCGACACCCATTCCATTTAAATCTCTTAAATGTCTCAGAGAACTTCCTTCGTGCCGTGTGTGCGCTCCCGAGCGTGAAGAGAGATGGTAATGTGTGTTCAGTGAATATCAGGGTCGATTAGAGAGTCTCGTCTGGTCGGGCTACAGCAGATTAGACAGGCGGAGCAGATACAGGCCGCAGGCTGGTCATCTGGCGCTCTGACCCACATTGCTGTGATGTGCACGTCACTTCCCATTACACTGACAATTTGACACCACATCAGCTGACAGCGCCGTGATGCGCGTACCCTCCCCGCGGGCGAGGTCCTGCTCACCGTAACCTCGTGCTGTCATACTCCATCCCTGGCCATCCCAGCGCCTGGCCACAGGAAGTGTTGGATGAGTCACGACGAGGCATCGCCGTCACAGCTCTCGGTCCAAACTGTGTGGGTTGTAGATTTGGCACGCTAGCAGAATGTTGACCTTGATGCTAATATGCTAAAATCTAAGCTTCAGGATGTCAAGTCAAATAAAATTAACTTGTGACAGCAACTTCGCTGAGCTTTATTTTTAGCCAAAAGCAGCATGTATTCAAATGAATATCAGTTCTCCGCATTAAGGCCAGGACAAGTATTCACATCAACAGCTTAAACATTTGTCAGAAGCATTTGTCATCACGACTCACACAGCATTTTCATCTCAGTGACTTATCATTGTCGTCCCCTCTGTGAGTGAAGTAAGGACATGGCTGGCTGCAGTTTGTCGAGCAGATTCTTAAACCAACACACGTGTCCTGCCCTCTGCAGCTGATGCTGAGTGCAGAACATACAAGAACGCAATAACCCATTTGATCTCCCAATCTGACATTTCAACAAGCACTTGGACCAAAAATACATGTACCCAGGCCGCCCGTCATTGGTGCGTCTGTGGAAGCATAGAAAGAGTAAGAGGCCTCGTGGCACTTCTGCAGCTGGCTGACAGAGACAGGTCTGTTTGCTGGCTGCCGGAGAGATAATTGGCAGCTATGCAGTAAAAAGCGGGCTCAGCTACAGATAAGGGCCGTGTGGAAAGCTCCATAATCATCAGGGATTAGCAAATGATAACTCATGGGTTCACACAAGTATGCTGTCACTGCTGGAGAGAGAGGTAGGAGAGAGCGGATATGGAGAGATATAGATAGAGAGCATGAGAGAAAGAGTGAATAGTAGTGAAGATGTGGATGTTTTTGCTGTAATTCCAAACGAAACACAATAATACCATCTAGCAGGTCAGCAGGAGAGGCAGGCTGAGAGGGGGAAATGAAAAGAGGAGAAATTAAAAGCTCTGCCAACACTCCGGCTAATACAATCTTCTGCCTGTCAGATTACCTTCTTTAATCCAGAAAGGTTTAACGCCTCTTAGAAATCTGAAAGGAGACATGAATTCAGCAGAGATTTTCCTCTGCTAGCGAGGAGGAAGGTGCCGGGGAGGAGGGTTAAGTCTCTGAGCAACTCTCCAAAGCACTAGCCTCAACAACTCTGCTGCACAGTCCACAAACTGCTGTGCAGAGGATCAGCCAATTCCAACCACCGCAATGTTCGACTCAAGCGTCCCCGACTTATGCCGCAGTGTTCATCCACCTCTGGCAGTCGAGCATTTATGAATCTCTAAAAAATATCATACACGAGCTCTGTGCGTTTGATCCACTGTGGCGTGAACGGTCGCCTGTCTTTCATCCATACAGTAGGACAAAAAGATGAGCTTAACTTTGGCTTAAGCGGAGCTGATTAGGTCAACAGAGCACAAAGCACAGTGCAGCACATTAAGGACACAGTGTCCCTGCTGGTGCAACGCGGCGACACGCTCCCCTACTGGGACGGGGCGCGATGCTTTGTAATATTTGTCACACAAAAAAAATACAAATAAAAATGGGGCTTTATGGGAATAAAATGGCGGCGTATAAAAAAAACAGGGAAGATGATGACCATGTTTGGTCTCGTAGGTGTAGCACGGTGCTAAAAGTGGCAGTAATAGGGGCTCTGATTTGAACAAATTGAAAATCAAGCAATTTAAGGCGTTACATTTTGCGCATCTCCCATGATCTTATGAGTGTATGTTGCTGCATTGGTGGCTGTGGAATAACTATTTTTTTAGAGTGCACCTGAATTGAAACTGAAATTAGAGGTTTTGCAGCTTCCAACAAACCTACTGGTATTACTTCTATTTCACTCACTTATTGTAGGTGAACCCACCCTGACCGTGCTTTAGATTGACCAGGTCTGTCTGGCCGTGAGGTGGCTCAGGCAGCATCTCGGCACAATAAAGGCCCATCAGTATCCAGGTCAATCCCGTGCTGGCTCACCGTGCTGGCTCCCACTGATAACAGAAATGTGAAATCAGTATTGCCGCCTGTGATTTTCACTCGCCAGCTCTGTGCCATTTCTAAATCTGGCAGTGTGAGGCTTCCCTGCTTTGTGGATGGGGAGGGTGTTTTAAGATGACAATGAACACGGCGATGGCCTGGTTCGCTGCTCCCTGCTGCTTATTACTGTATTGCGAGGTGCAGCGAGTTCGAGCGGCGGGCCGACAAGGAAAACGTTGATCCCCGCGTTTGCCGACAAACCCACCACTGCACTGCGTCGACGGATTAATAACATGGATTATGTGCTATAAGTGAGCGTTATATAACCTTTTGTTTGGGTATGGCAACATATTTCTGCCGTGTTTTAATGACTCAATTAAGGCCCACAGATTCAAACAGACGAGTTCCCAAATAACGAACTGTGATAGAGCAAGGATTTTGGGGGTGGGCTTTGACAATGCCAGATTTCAAAGGGCGCCGCGAGCCTGACCTGCGGATAAAGTCTGTTGAAGATAAAAAAAAAGTGGCAGCAAGCCCCAGAGAAATGTCACGGTTAAATCCAGAAGACAACCACAAAGGGCTCTCTCATCCCGCTTTGTTAGAGATTCTCAAAACTGCCGCGAAAAGAGCCCGGGATACATATTCATCAGCCTCTGCACTCATGACTGAAATGAGCCGACAAAGCTTTGGAGAAGAGAGAGGAGTGTAACATACTGTGCAGTTCTCTCAGGCATGCTGCTGGAGTGGAGAAGTCAACTAGAGCCAGACTGACGTGATCAAGTGCATCAAAAGGTGCACAGCAGAGAGAGAAAAGACAGATGCAGAGCAAAACCAGACAGACGGGCACGTCAATCAGCGCCGTACAGGTGAGGATACTAGCTGCTGCAAGGAGGAACTGAGGAGAAGCAGTGAGAGCGGTGTTTAAGAGAAAACAGTGTGCCAGCATCAGGACAGAGTCCCGGTTTAATGCTGAGGGAGTAGCTGGCAGCAGAGATACGAGCTGGCTCGACCACGGTTAAGGTTGCGAATGAAACCCCTGGAGCCTTGGCAGGATGATCCATGGCACGTGGAGGGTTTCTGGAAAGACTTGGCGCTCCACCTGATGGGGTCCCTACACTGGAGCAGGGCCGGCCTGGACACTGCTGCCCGTACCCAGGTTCAGCCAGTATGGCTGATCAATGGTCATATATCGCTTACGCCCCTCAAGATCCAAAGAAATGCACTAAGGCTCGTCAAACTATGCTGGACCGAAAAGTTCTGTTAATATTCTGATGCTTTTTCCACAGGCAGGGTTCATTTCATTTCGGGGCTTAATTAAAGCTGTTGGGAGCTGATATTGCGTGCCAGTATTTGGTATCGTTGAAGATGATGAGGGAGGTTCTAGCACATTGAAACGTATACAGGAACCGCTACAACCCCAGTTAGAGCCCAGCGACCGTTGTCGCATGTCACTTCCTTTTCCCTAAGCATGACTTCTTACACTGCCAAGGAATGGCTAACACATGCCAGAAAAGTTATTTGAAAAACCTGATCATTTGCAGTTTTCCGTCTCAAGAATTGGACTCGTCACTAAAACTACAATATATCATTTTCATCTGTGCCAAGACCAACATTAATGAAAACATAATACAACCTATTCATTTAAATGAGGGTTGCACAGAACTAAATGTTTCACTAGGTTACCAGCC
The DNA here is from genome assembly GCF_910591455.1 of Pholis gunnellus. Classification (NCBI taxonomy): domain Eukaryota; kingdom Metazoa; phylum Chordata; class Actinopteri; order Perciformes; family Pholidae; genus Pholis; species Pholis gunnellus. The sequence continues at coordinate 2,943,210 of NC_136532.1, forward strand.
ATAGCATTCTATATAGGGAAACAAGGAAATGACATCATACTTCATACTTAGCTGATCATATGTGGTGAATATTACTGCAAGGCCGTAACTGGTCTCTTCCATTTATCTAACCGAGATTAATGTATTGACTCACAGACCAATCCACTTTACAAATGTGTGACAGTTAAATGTGATACTTCAGAAACCAGTGCACCAGTAAATCTGATTATAAACTTCAAACCAGCAGATATTAAAATGTCAATCCAACTTAAAGACGATTTTGTGACCGACACCTCAATTAAGGCATATTTGTTGAATTTGATTGAGTTTTGAGTTTGAGGAGGATCACTCATGGCGCGAGTGATTTCAGTGATTTACTCCTCATGCACTTCCATTAGATGTCTTGCAGTGTCAGTGGATTGTACAATAATAATAATTGTCAAGAGGCATGATGGGATGGGAAAGTGTTTGAGAGCATTAGCTGGCAGCCTCCCAGCCAGAGTATTTTTGAACAGGCATCTGAGCCCAGCTGAGAGTGTCAGGTTAACTGTGGCTACACATACGCATCAGAGGATTAGACTGATGAGGAAATAAGTTGCAGCCATTCCCACCATTAGAAAACAGATTGCGTCTCTGTGCCGGTCTCACCATAGCCTGGGAGACTCTGAAGTGAAAAGTGGAAGAGAGAAATGATCCAATGGAAGTGGTTAGGCAATGACAGGAACCAGTGGGTGGTTTTGTTCTGCAACTGGTGGATTGTCAGGATGTGAACATATTCATCTTCCAATCCAGGGACTCTCGGATCAGTTCCTGAAGATTTTTCATATTTTAACAAGAAACTTAAAGCTACTATGAGGAACTTTATTTTATGTTGATTTTGGCGGTCCAGTAGACCTTTAAAAAAAAAAAAAAAAACTTCTTGTTTCACTGCAGCAGTGTCCGACAGTCTGGTTCTGGTTCTCCCATGCCTTCCTTCCTTCCTTCCAGCAGGGCCAGCAATACGGTCTGGGTCTCTAGCAGCGTCTGTGTTGGCTCACAGTGGGGACCGCAGGAGCAGAGAGGAGAAGCTCTGCTCTTGGCCACAGGAGGCAGTGTTTGCTTATGTAGTTCATCTAAAAAGGCATCAATATTAAATTGAGACAGTTTCATAAGCAGTGTAAAATTCCTTGGAGTAACTTTAACCAAACCTAGCCTCAACTCCAACAGTACGTCTGTTCCTAGCGCACAAACTAAACTCCCCTGGGGTTCTAGTCAGACTGGATTCCCACATGGAGCACATCTTGATGTTTTAGTCAACATTTAGGTCCTGTATCCTATCCAATGATCACCACAGCACCATGGTTACATTGAAAACTCTGCATGTGACGATGTACTTTTTAGCGATGTATAATCTTATCCCTGACCTCAAGTTCACCTTTAACACAAGAAAGCATGCAGTCCTAACATAACAGACATGTACGATACACTGACTTTAAAAATTGGCGCTGCTTTTGCTGAACTTTGCATGTGTGCTGCATTGGCCTTGTTTCAGGCGGCACGGAGTCCTGGCTGCAGACCAGCCAGCTATGCAGGCAACGCGACAGAGTACACTGTGTGCTTCTCATTGTCCAACCCCTGGAATGTGCTGACGATGCAGGGTTCACTCTAGTTCAGTCACACTGTAGCACTTTTCACTTTGGCCCCGTCTCATGCAAGCCCAGCTTTTTTTTTTTTTTTTTTTTTTAAAACATACTTTTGCAAGTTTGTCAGTTATGCAAAGCCTCTGGGGACCACACCAGCAGCAGTACTATCAAGAACCCCGATACAAAAGCACAGCCACGCCTCAAACCAACGAATAAATTCTCCCAAGAGCAGGGAGAGCAGAAGTGAAGTCAAATGAAAAAAAAAGGAGGGGATATTTGAGAATGAAAAAGCCTCTGTGTGTCTCGGCATGCAGCCAGACTGTGCAAGTGCCAAAGAGGGAAACCATTGAAGCCCGAGCCAGAGGGACTGAAAAAAAACAATGGATTCCCACCTTGTCTGTGAGTGGAAACAGAGAAATTAGGAAACTGTGGAAGAATTTAATGAAAAGAAAAGGAGACAAGGGGGCATATAGACATATTGAATATAAAAAGACTAATGTCTGGCATTAACTTGTGTATTGAAATAGGAATATCAATGCAACACAGAAGCTATTAAAAAAAAATGATTATACCAATTATTTATCCATTTGCTCAAAAAGCCTTTGTACAACATTCTGGTGGTTATTATGATTCAAGGTGACAATGATTTTCAAGGCAGTGCTAGATGGAAACAATGAAAATAATTCATGGAAAACAAATGTTTAGTATCATATTGTGGGAATAATGAGGTCTCTAAGGTCAGTGAACTGTGTCAAAGCTGCAGAAAGAGAATTGTGCCTCTCTCACCAAAGTGATCATTCATTATGCAGAGAGCAGGAGAGAGTGGCTCCTTCCTGAAAGCCTGTGAAACACACAGAACATCTGTAGATCCAATTCTCTCATTTTCCATCAGATTGATCTAACCAGAGCACAAATCCTGCAGAACTGCAACAAATCTCTCTACAATGAGTTCCATCATATATTCGCTACCTCCCTAACAGGTTTCAGTTTGTCTTCAAATCAAAAGCACAACATGCATGAAATGCCACAATGCCACGTGAAAAGATTCAGAAAAAAACAAATAGTGTTCCAAATCTTTTCTTCTGTGTCGAGGGAAACAGGCAAAACAGAGGAGAGAGAGCACAGACAGACAGAGAGAGCATTAATAAAACATGACTGCATGATTTTCCAACCTCAAAGAGGCGAACACAGGAAGGCACACTCCCAGAGCAGAAGCTGAGGTTCAGCGCAGGGTGAAGGGAACAGTAATCTCTAACTAGCTCAACACTGCAGTGCACTAGAAACTCCGGGGCACAGCGGCGTTCTCTGATCACACTTCGCCTTCCTCCACGAGCCTGACTGACCTCGTCTTCTGTCCTTTTATTCATGCCATTTCTGATCACCCCCCTCTCATTCTTTTTTTGTTCCACTTCTCACTGCAGACTGAAGGTGGAAGAAGCACAGGGTAGGCAGAGAAAGTGGAGTTTCATTAGTAGTTCAGCAAGAGTTGAGGACGATGACAACGGCAGTGGAGTTCATCACGTCTGCGGGTTGTTTAAGGAAACCCAAACCTTTGCATCACCGCCTCTCCTCACTAGACGCTATTTGAACCTCCACGCTGACATGGGCGGTAACACGCCTTGGCATGGTGTCACTCCACACAGGCCAAGACACACACACACACACACACACTCACACACACACACACACACACACACACACACACACACACACACACGATAGTCAGCACGCAGCTATATCTAGCATGTCTTTTTTGGTGACAGCATTACAAAGTTCCCATTTTCCATTGTTTTAACCAAATGTTGAGAGCTGAGGTCTGACATCATAGCAGGCTTACAAAAAAACAAAATACATGTTTCGATTTGAATTGCAGACATTTTGAAATGATGTGGTTTGGATAGGAACCCGCCAGCGAGGGACAGGCCACTGGGATTTTCCACTTTGTCTGAGTACAACTACAGTGACAGACAAATGAAGAAAATATTAGAAATAGCTGCCATCAATCAAACAAACCGCAGCGAGACCAGCGGTCCTTTCTGGTTTCTGGTGCCCACGGTGAACATTCAACGCTGTCGGTGAGTTTGAGCTCTGACCAAAACCATCGACCGTTGACTGTACCCTGAGGGCCGCCGCCCGCCCCCCCCCCCCGCTGGAAAGCATACATTGTGAGATGTTTCAGTTCTGCTCTCATGCAGAGCAAACTGAGACCCACAGTCTGTGGACTACGAGTCAATGCTTCGACCTTCAGTTCACTGGAATCCCCGGGACACATTCCACCAAGCACCAAATCAGCTGTGACGCAGGAGGAGTCACTTCTAAGGCTGCAATAAACATTCATTGCTGTCGGTGGGTTTACATGAAAACAACTCACTGATCAATGAATGCAGACTGCGGTTCAAACACCTCAGTAACCAGTTGGCCATGGGCTTCAACGAGAGCACAGACCTGATACCATGCCATTAGTAATGGGACTAATGAAGGTAATGTTTTTCAAGGCCTCTGGCCGAGGCTGGTGAGCACATTGCTTGCAGTGTACTAATGTCACCATACAGGATTTCTTAGCATTGAAGTTCAGATGTCCTTCCAACATTTACAGTGATGCTTTGGTTTTTAAGGGTCAGTTCACCCAAATGATACATATTTTCTGACTTACCACGAGTGCTATGTAGAAATGTGCTTGTTTTTTCCTCCAGGTTTCGAGAGATTTGATTCCGTCTCCCTTAAAAGGTCATTATCCGATGCTGAGAGGATCACAAACGAGATTCCATTAACCTCCATTGTATTAGGATGGAGGCAGATGTCTGACGACTCAAAATCTGGATAAATGAAACGAACCATCTGCATGACTATATCCCACTAATGGTTGATGATAATTTTGTACCTTATGACAACCAGGGTTTAGTGTCCGGTCTATCCTTGTGTCCTATAAGATTTCAATGCTTCAGACAAATGGGAGAAATCTCGGTCAAATATGATCCGTGTTCATTAAGGTAAAAAACGATTGAAAGCCAGGTTAGATAAGGAATGAAGCCGGCCCGCCAGGCCAGAGCATCTGATTTAGGATTATTCTTTTTGAAATAGGATTTTTTCAACTAAATGTGATATATGTTATACAAATGTTATAGAAATAGCAAACTCCTACAAGTAACCACTAGCATGGTTGTGTCGGTAACGTTAGCGAGTGTCCAGTCGAGAGACCGAGCGCTCTGTCTTGCTTGCCAACAGCGGATTTAAGTGAAGGGGGTTAGCCATGAAATTAGCAACAACTACAGACCAGGCTTACTGAAGGTGTATTCTCATTTCAGGTGGATTTTCAAACTATGAAATTGAATGGAAACCAATGGCTGCCTGAAATGTGGTCAAGACCTACAAAACTGTTCATTGTTCTCAAATGTTAAATGTTTAAACACAAGCAGCTGTGGATGAACTTTGCCTAAATAAAATTGGAAATACTTGGTAACATTTCTTATTTAAAGATGCTTTATACAGGGCGCATTTCTATTGCCTCTCAATGGCTACACACAGCCAGCGCATCCAACAGCGCAAACAACGGGAGCAGTGCTGACAGAGCCAACGGTGCTTACCTGAAGTGCTACTCTTTCATGAAGCTTTGTTCATACTTGCACCACGCCTCTGCAAAAGGCGCGCAAGCTCCGAGCACGCAGAAAGGCGTTTGTATGTTGCATTATTCTCCGAAAGGCTAGAGGGTGTACAAAAGAAATGTGAAGCAGCAAGAAGACAAGAGTGTAACCGGAAAAACGCCATAAAACAACCTCACAATAATTACCACATTTTCTTTTGCGTGCACCTCGCGCCGGCTTCACTACGGCGAGTATGGAAGGCCATTATCAGCTGTAACCACTGTATGAGAGCAGTGTAGAGCGGCGGCCGTGAACTAGCCAATGGGACACGCTCACATGCACTAACTTACATTAAAAAGCATGGGCCGGCCGGCTATGTGAACAAAGAGGAGAAGCTCTGATAACAACACACAGAGGGAGAGAGACTTCATTCCGTGCTCTGCTAGACATTACTCATCTATATCTTTACATAGACATCAGCTGTTTGCTGCTTTAAAAATGCTCCAAATATCGAATTTTAGGACCTTTATATCAGAAAATATTTGATCATAAGAAAAGACAAATCTGACTAAACAACGCCAACCGTCATTTCTTGAACTTTGAGTTATAGGCACCTCTCAGATGGTTCAAAATTAAACTAGAGGAACCCAGCCCTAAATGTAATGCATGTTTGTGTGTGGTCAATGAGATTGAACCTAAAAAACAGCTGCCTTCAGGAATGCATTGTTCTCAATGTACATATATTTATTAGCCCAGTCATCATTTATTCAGAGTAGTGCTGGGCGGTATACCGGTTTTAATTTCCCGTAAGATATGAATTTTTCACACACCATCATACCGGTGCATAGCCGAAACAACTGCTGTCAATCGTCAACAAGCAGCTAAATATATTCTTCGCCTCTAGAAGCGCTACGGTTGGAGCTAGTGTATTGAGAGGGACCCTAGTCATGGTTATAACTATTAATAACCCACAACTAACGCTCTTTAACAGGGCAAAACACCACGACACAACAGTTTGTGACAAATAAACACTTTGTAACGCTAATAATTGTACATTTATAAAATGTCTTCGTTGAACGGCATGCTGGGTACAGCTCCCTAGCTAGCCCAACAGTCTGTTAACAGCTGGGAGAGGCTCCGTCGTTACAGTAACGTTACATTAAAGAACAGAAAGGAGCGATGCAGGATGAACAACGACAGACCGGAGATGTACCGATAGAGTCTGTGCCCAAGAGAGGAGCTGTGTCTGCTGTTTGGAAGCATTTTTGTTTTTAAAAATCCGACGTTTTGAGAGTTTGTCGAGTCACTGTTGTTGCCGCTGGTGGTAACACGAGCAACTTTCTCCATCACCTCAGCAGAAAACATGTGTTGGAATACCAAGAGTGATAACGGCCGTCGAATTCGAGGCAGTCAAACGGTAACGTTAGCGCGAGTGAAACGGTGAAGCCGAAGGGTCAGACATCGCTTGAAGAGGCTTTTGCTGGAGGCAGCATATGACAAGAAAAGCAAGCGGTGGAGCGACATTACGAACGCAATAACGATCCAGCGATGCAAGGACATGGTCCCGCTACAGACAGTCGAGAGAAACTCAGAGCAATGATTAAAACACTGGATTCAAGGTACGTCTTACCGGGGAGACAATACTTACTATACTTATACTTACTGTTATCCCAACATTATACGAACAGAATAAACCTATATAAAAACAGTCAAGGAAAAAAAGAAATACCGTGAAACCGGCAAAACCTTAAAAAATAACGTTTTTTGTCATACTGCCCAGCACTAATTCAGAGCATCATGTGAAGTCAGAATCTCAATATCTGTATCAATTCAACAAAAGTATTAAACATTATAATAAGCATAATATCCATAAAATGTGGGTTTCTCACCACATTCTGTGGAATGTGGGCTGGGTGCAGGCATAATCAGCTGACAGGCGAAGGGGTTCAGCATGTTGCCTAAAGCGCGATGTTCAATTCCATGACTTTTCTCTGATTTTCCATTATTAAGTGTGACCGCTTCCATAACCTCAAAATGCTATTCTGTTCTGTGCATTGACCTTTAACTAAAATATACATAAACTCGGTCATGGACTCTGGGACTATTGTAATTACAAGAGAGTCACCCAAGTGTACAGTAACTAGATTTAACAAAAGGGAAGGAACCGAGAAACAAACTAAGTTCAAATCGACCCACATATTCTTTTATAAAATGTAACAATCTGTGCCTGCGATTCTTGGAGAGTTTACCAGCCTTGTAACCCTATTTCACTATGTCATCTGAGGAGGAATAGGCAGATGGAAATAATCTGTCAGTAATTGCCCTGTTAGGTTATGTTAACATGCAGGGACATTTCAAACTGATGTTTTCCAGCCATAACAGACCCAAGACACATTGTTTTACAGTGGAAACGTGTTGGAGCGGACAATGAGAGGCAGCCGGTATTTCAGCAGTCTTAATAAAAAGTAAAGCAACAGTCTTTTTTTCTAATCATTAACAGTGCATTTATATAAAGGCATCACTTTGATATCTTCAGGGTAAATCATTGGAAAAGAGCACATTTTTGTAATTTAAGCTAACAGCAAACAGCTGCTATTTCTTTTAATGAATTCTCTTATTCAGCGTTTGTCATAGAATTGTATTCTTGTCACAGTGACAACCTCTACAATTACATAGAATTCTAGAAAACAAAGCCCCTTAAAGTCTGCAGAACTGTAGATACATTACTGACTTTAAATGAGTTAATCTACAAAAAAAATAAGTGAATGACTTCATAAAATGTCAGAGCGGCTGCAGCTTTGAGTAGAGCCATACAGAGGCCTGCTGGGGCTGATGGATATGTTTGCCACATATATTAGGGCCACACCAAAGTCTGCTTGTTTATCCCTGTGGAGTTGGGCTTTGTCATCACACACTGAAGTTATAGGCAGTGACACTGGGAACAGCGTGACCCACTTCTCCCTGACCTGGAAACACTCTGCAGGCTGACCCCGAGCCTAACGCCAACACGAGTTGCATCAACAGAGGGAAAAAAAAATAAAATGGACGGTGAATCAAATCTAGGCTAATCATGAATTAATAAAATGATAAGAAGCACGGAGGTCAGCAGCTCCTGAACACTCTGCAGCACTCATGCCATGTTCCCAGCCGCTAACGGCTGCGGTAGCCATAGGAGGAGAAAGAAAACGGCTACTAGTGGCCGCTTATCTATACATTCGTTTGAGTGAAACACAGTGAAATCCACTTTAAAAAAAAAAGGAGAAAAAAAAAACACCACAAAAGAACAAAGGGGGATCTGAAGTGGTGTCAAGTGTTTGACTGCTCTGCTGTGTAGCACGCAGGAAAATGAAAACCTGGTGATCTGAAGTGACTTTTGGACACGAGCGTATGAAGTTAGCCCGGTTATGTGAGGACAAAGGAAAAGCATGTGCTGGGCTCCGGCCAAGTAGTTCCATATGGGTGATGAGTTCACTGGGTCCAGGTGGCACGTGGCAGCATATGTAACATGTAGGTCCTGTATGGATCTACTGCCCCCTTATGGCCTGGAACGTGCAGTGCTGCAGGCGGCCTGGCTGCTTGTGCTGATTTATGGGGGGGGGGGGGGGGGGGGGGGAGTCATGATGGAAGACCAATGAAACTAAATATTCTAGATATCATTTATAGAAAATGATTTCCTGATGTATCTTATGCTTCTTCTAACTTGATACCACTGTCAACATTCATGATCCAGTTGGACATGGAATACTAGAATCGGAGTTGAACATTTTGTATTTCACCTATATTTCCATGTCTGCTGTGTACATCTCCCAAGAGATGCTTGTTAAAGTTTACTGCAATGAACTGCTAATTGCGTGTAGATCTAGTCAGTGAAACCACTCTGGGGCAAAGTTGAGGAGAGAAAGTTCCGTCCCCAGCTGGTAATGATTAACCAGTGAACAGAGGTAGTTACCAAAGAATCCTTCTAATCCCACTGGCGACCTGCTCGGCAGCCATTGGTCCATACTGATTCACATTCAGGATGAGAAATTGGAAACGTAAATACTTATGATCCAAATAGGTGTTAGTTATGATCCAAATAAGTGTGCAGCTACAGCTTTTATGGACTCCTGCATTTTACCACCATCCTAAAGAGCAACATTGTTGCCACGGACACTGCTCTCTCATAGGCTTATAACCCTATGAACCACAAATCAATCCTGAATAAATGACCATCTGCAGGTCCATGAAGATGGAAATGGATGCTCCGAGTATGGAGAGAAGGATTCAGAAGAAGGGTCTAATGGGGAAAAAAAAGAAACTATCATTTGAGATACCTAAATTGACGTTGTGTTGAAAACAGCTGTTGCTAACTCAACTATTTGGCCCCTGACCTGGGTTTTTTGGTGACTGAATGGGGGTCTCTGAATTCCCACCCCTGTCAGAGCATTTACAAGCCCGAGCCCTGCCTCAGCCCCCCTTGACCCTAACATCACCCTTGCCCAGTGCATGCACCGAGGCATCCTGGGAGGAGAATAGGGCCAACAGAGAGAGCGAGTGGCCGCGGCCGCGAAGCCCACCTCGTCAAGTTTACAACCCAATCAGGCTCAGCCTCATAAATCCACGCCCCCTCCTGCAGCATGCAACAATGCCAGCCATTCACTGTGTGTGCAGGTTTAATAGTTCTTCTCCGGCTTCTTTGCCTCCCCCTCCTCCTTTCTCCTCTTGCAAGTTTATAGCGGGAGCAATGAGAAAGCCCAGGCCGGAGGAGAACTGCACACAATTAGGTCAGCACAGAGTCATGGCGAGGTCAGCATCTTCTGAACTGTGTCCGACCTCTGACCCCCACCATGGTGCCAACTGGCGCTGCGATGGCAGCCAAGGGAGTCCTGAGTGAACTTCGCCTGAACCTGGAACTTAACATTGGACCATTGCCTCACCCCCTGGCCCTTTGCTGACAGTTCCTTTGGACCAAGAGTCACACCCGAATATTTGTCACATCTCCAGTTTAGGTTTGCATTGAAACCATGATGCAGAGCCGCTTCTGACAGTGGCATGGACATTGTAGCCTTTCACTACGAGGTTATGATATCTGACCACTCACATCTACACAGACTAAGGCTATTCATCCAATGGAGCAGATATAGAACACAGAAAAGACATTTCCTTTTTACCATCTTGTTTTTATTTCTCACACACTGTGCTTCACTTTTACTGCTTAAGAGCCAGCTGATTAATGCTGGTGGAAGCAGCTTCTTCGACATTATTGAGTTTACTCCCCTCTTGTGGATTTGACAGGGAATTATAAGCCATTCAATAAATGTACAGCCCTCCACTTTACCACTAGATGGAGCTACTATCATGATTTTATGCAATACCAGCGAGTTAAACTGACCCAGACTGTAGTATGAACAGAGACAGATGTCTGACATGTCCGACTGTAATCTAGTGAAAAGTCAGTGATATGAAGAAGAAGTGAAGTCAATTGAAATGTACTGTGCTTAAAAAAATAGCCCTACTAAGCTCCATCTTTACTTCCTGTCTGAGAATAAACGTGTGAACTCACCCATGCTGTCGTTCTTTTCAGACTCCAGTGGAAGGTCACTGTAGAAGCCTGGAAAAAACAGGGACACCGGTCAGCTGTTGGATGTTTTCACAGCCAGAGAACACTGCAGACAATATTTCAGAAGTCTAAAATGTACATTACATGGGCCCTGAGGAGCAGTGCAACCACATAAGAAAGGGGTTTATTTTTATTTAATTAGAATTAAACAACGCATACATCTGTCTTAGACTTTGAATCAGGAACATATTAAGAAGCAATGTAACTCTATAATGCAAGTATAAAAGCCCTTTTGAATTTTCCACCACATCTGAAGATAGTGAAGATTAGGCACAGATGAAGGAGTTTGTTAGTTCTCTGCATCTACTGATGTTTCAGTGGTTGTAATGAAAAAGAACAGAGAAATGCACCGAAGGAGACATTCACAGGTCCGAGTCATACTGAACCCGGGGCTTAAATACATGTCGGGCTTTGTGCAGACCACTCATGGAAAGAGGATTTTAGTATCCAGAAATAGAAATCAAACTCCGATTCTGCAACTTTTCCAACTTGGGTTTAGTACCTCACACAGCAGATGTTGCCTCCGCTGCTGCTTGTTTGAGCAGAACATGGGCTAATTCTGTCCAACACTTATAATAAATGCGTACCCACATTAGCTACAAAGTAAATGGTAAATGGAATGTACTTTTATAGCGCTTTTCTAGTCTTCCAACCACTCAAAGCACTTTAACACTACATGTCATTATTCACACATTCACACCCATTAATACACCACAGCTACAAGAGCAATCTGGCTGAAGAGTCTTGCCACAGTTGCCCCTATGACGGCACAAAAGTGGCCGTCCTGAGTAATAAGTAACGGTGCTCAGTTGGACAGAAATGGAATGTGCCTTACTGGTGTGTACTGACTAATTGAAGCACTAACTTGGACTACTTTTGACCAAAGTAAGAACTAAAATTCCTGGTAAAAGTTTAAATTGACCCTTTACTAAGTCCCGCCCCTGAAACGCAGACTGGCCAATCACAGCGTAGCATCGGCCCGCTCTGACTAGGGTCCAACAACTATCCAGCTCTGCTCCATGGACTCAATGGTTTCAGATGGTCTTCATGTTCAGGCTGCTTTAGTGGATCTGGAGCTCGTCGTGGTTCAACACCGACATCTTGCAGTAACTTTATGAAAGTTTATTTAACCAAATCTTAACCATAGTTGCAGTTAAGATAAGTTGAAGTAAAGCAACAAGCACACTTCCAAAAGTGTTCCTTTAAATGTGATCACTTCTATGTCAAACAACATACAAGTAGGGGCTATCAACCTCTGCCTATGGGAAGCCATTAACCGAAAGTAATTCTCATGGCAATCTGTGGAATATTTATCAACTGTACAGTAAAAACTGAATCAAAGTGCATCACAAAGAATAGCGGTGGACCACACCGACTGAACCAAATTACATTTTAAATATAAGGCCTGATATCATCCGACTACCACACGGGTCTGAGCATAACCCCAGCACAATCTGTTTGCTTCATATTGGTTACTCTGACTATGTTTTGTACCCTCTTTTCCCCATCTCGCCTCCATCAGCAGCCTGGCCATCTGTGCGGCCAGCGTCTGGAGACACGGCGTCTACTTCTCACTTACATGGCGCCCGGCCAGCTCCATCACTCATATCCAGACGGGTGCAGAGTGTGGGCTGTCGGTGCATCAGATCCCCCTATCTGTGTCAATGTACCACCCTGCTATCAACAGCTGTAGACCCCTGACCCGACACGCGCCAGCTGCCCCCCCCCCCCCCCACCCACCCACCACACACACACACACACACACACACACACACACACACACACATCCACCCCTGCCCCAGTCAACACCAGCATATGTTCTCCCTGGAGCATACACCGACACACAGGCTCTGTTCCAACACACACACACACAGCCATTAAATAGCCATGCTAACATCAGTAGCGACTGCAGTTTGATTTTATTCACTTGAGCCAGGTTTCCAAAAAAATGGCAGCCGTACAGGCCGCTGCACAAATCATTGTGCAGACATTTCTCTGTTTGGTTACGAAAGAATTCAGAGAGTGTCCCACAGAAGATGATTTCACAGAAGTTTCACATGGTCGTTGCTACAGCAATCAGCTGACAATTCCGCCCACACTGAGGTTGTACCGTCTGCTGTGGAAAACCAATAGAGAAGAGGACCATGCAGTGGAAGAGGACGCAGCGGTCTGTAGCGACACTAGCTAGTCTGTGAGACTGTACTTGTGCACTAAATGCTAACATGCTGCCATTTAGCATAATGAAAAAAGGAGTGCTTAAAAATAAAGTGTGGTACCTGCAAGCTTTAGGTTTAAAGTTGTTGTGTTTTCTGTGCTTTCAGGCTTACATTTTTTACATTTCGGTTTCCAAGTCGGTTTTGCGGGTTTGTGCATTCAGTTTGTTAAATTCCACCTTCGGTGCACTTTTGATCTCATGTGTTCTAAGGGTACACATTTATAGATTACAGGTTGAAGTGTTCTTAAGGGATTGATCGGGTAATTTTTACTTGGTTCCTTAAAGCCATTAGTGAGTCACTGATATATACTGACATGTACATGTCTAGGGATTTTACAAAGAAGGTCATTTCACACTTTAGAAACCGGAGGTTTAAACAATCTAAATGTGAGTAGTTCTTTACAGGGCTCGTACAAAGGCAGTAAAGTAGTCCATGAATAGGAGTTTACAGATAATTACATTATCTTCTCGTCATTGTGGAGGTTGGTTTATGGTGTTTTGCCAGTTACACTGGTTGTTTTCTTACTTCTTCACATTTTGGCATTTCGAAGAATAATGCAACAAATAAGAAATCTGTCGCGTGTCCTCGTAGCTTGCGCACCATCTGCTGAGGCTCACACTATTGCGCCATGACGGACTATGAACAAAGCTTTAGTTTTCACATTCAATCAATCAACAACACAAAACATTTAGTTTTACAGGTACTTGGAAATATCAAGGGATCTCCAAAGGTCATCCATTAGCTGTTGAGAGATTTCAGTCTGCACCAAAGTGGTGTGCTGCTGACCAACCGACCAACATTGCCATCCCTAGCAACACGTTCTCACTCCCAACTCATCACATTGATGCTTGGCCACTGGCCTATACGCTTCAATAAGCCCATACGCGTCACTGTGGTTTGATTAGTACGGACCCTTTAAATGTTAAAAAGGTTCTCTCCTGTCTTGTGTGTGAGAACCATTTGTAAAGACTTAAAACTAGCTCGACATAATTCATCACAGTGAACATCATGTCTGCGTCTACTTTTGTCAAAGATATGTTGGTGTTGTGTGTTAATGCTCGAATGGTTCCTCTCACTACAAGACAATGTTCATAGTAATTGGAAACACTACAGCATGCTTTGGAAAACGGTCAGCTTTCCATTGAAATGATCTTACAACAGAAAGCTGATGTCTGTCCAAGGACACTCTGAGGTTATTGGTCAGTCAGTCCTCCCACATATCATTTTACAATTTTCTCTCCGCTGTTTTCTGGTCAGCTCTTAATCGAGGCATTTCTGGGATCAGGATTAGGCCTCGTTTCAGCCCATACACCAAGGCTGCAATGCTCACTGACAATGGAGCAGCACTAGAGAAGAATGGAGCTCTCCAATGTGTGGTCTCTGTTGCTAATCCTCATGACAGTTTATTGACCATTATAGCCTGAGGCCGGGAAGACTTCCAGCAGCGGCCAATACAGCCGGAGCCTGCTCTGCTGTGGCCCATTGTGTGTTGACAAAGAAAGGCTGCATCTTTAACCTTTCACCTCTAAAACCTCTGCAACCAGCTCCTCATCAAAACAACATCCCGACTCTTGCCCCCTCCGACTCCGTGGATAGAAACATGCTATGCGTGCCCAATATGGTATTTAGCAGTACAGTACTGTAGGTAGCAAATATCAGTCAGATTAACTGTTTCAGCTCTAGACCCCAAACCTACTTTTAGTAAGTAAGACCGTAAGAAAATCGACACACTTACTGTATTGATTTTCAAAAACACTATTGATTTTGAATTTGTAGTTTGCATAGATTGGTGGCATACAGAGACTCAGATTGCACAACAAGTTGTTCTATGATGTTGGATGTTACAGGGACTGTGATGAATGCAAATACAATCCCACCGTTCTGACTGCATAAGAAGTTTGGTTTTATTCAGATTCTATGCATATGCTAGTATTTTCTTTATACCGTCAGATTTCCTCAAATCAGTTTTCAAAAATATCGCAATACACTGAATTGTAATCCGTGCATCATGATGCAGTCCGACAGGAACAACATGACTCAACTATTTTGAGAATCACTTCATTTCGTTCAGTTTTAAAGCCAATTCCAATAACCTTCTGCTTCGTAAATGTGAGGATTTGATGCTTTTCTTTGTCATACACAATAATAAACTGAATATCTTTATACTTTTGGTTAGAAAGAACAAATGTTTCCGAGGACGTATTTGGAACATGTTTGCTGATTAACAGTTGTGTCAGGGTATCACTGTAAGCTTTGACAGACAAGTCAAGAAGTATCGATTACTTTCATTATCAATTTAGCCATTAATTATGTTTTGGTTTTTAATTATTGATGTAGTACAAAGTCACAATTTTGTTCCCGAAGCCTTTTCAGACTTGACAGCATGTTCTATCTTTAGACCATCAATTTGGAATAAATACCCACGAAAAAAAGAAAATCTAAATATTTTCACAGGAAAAATAGAAAAAGAATGGTGGCTGCAGTTAATAATCTGCAACTGCGTGTGTGTATGTATATAGTCAGTGTTTTGTATTAAATAAATAAATACATTGAAAAATGGCATTTTTCATCATTTCTAAAGACGAAATAATTAATTAAGAGTCAACTAAATCTAAAATTTAAAACGTAAATTAACAAACTGACACCTGATATCGCAGGCAGCATGAGCAGCTTTTCTACTGTGAAACGCAGAAGACAAAATTAAATATCCCTAAACTTTTACACATACTGGAAATATCTCTAAAATTTCTTGAAATACATTCTACAATAGTGTGGTTCAAAATAATTTTGCTCCGACACAGTTGTGGTGGAGTCTCTACTTAACGCTGGTAGCCACATTCCTTACTAGAAACACAATGTATTGTAGAGGCTTCATCGGTTATGTACATGCAACAGATACTGAAGTCCCCCAACCTCTGAAACCCTCAACCTGAAGCCATCAGCACTGCCTCGGAATCCCTCCCCAACATTCATGCAGCCCCTATATCAGCCCATCACTGTCCCGCTCTTCTGTCCCAGATGGCTGGGGTTCCGCATGGCCAGCGGAGGGCAACGCCAGCCTGTTATCTGAGTAGGTTGGCCTCTACCTGCCAGGCTGGCCGGCCCTGGGCCAGCCCTGCTCTTATCTCAGCACTACAAACCACACGGCCACCATCTATCACATGTCTCACTGCAGGCCGGGCTCCAAACAGCGGACGGGATACAGAGGGGAAATGATGACGGAGTTGCCAGAGGAGTCAGTGAGTAACCTGGCTATTGGCCACTAAAGCATTAGTGAGGTCAAACTGGTTCTTTGAACCTCCAATACCCCCACTGAGTCTCCCCGTCTCCGTGAATAAACCCATTAATGGGATATTGTGTCACACTTGGACTGAGCTGTAGGAGCTAATAGAGACAAGAAAGAAACTTTCCCCAATCGCTGTTTTTTTTTTTTTTTTTTTAAATCAAAGTGAGTTTTCATGCATTAAGAATTCATTAAATTCAATTGTTTAGTCTGTTCAAAACTTGGCAGCGTGACCTTTAACTAGAATCCTCATTTGTAACATTCTGAACACATACAAGGAACTTCATGGCAGAGCCGCACCAGTACTATGAACCTCCTCATTTTAATAGTGTTTTCCTGGTTTTTTTTAATAAATAAATATATATAAATAATGTAGTTTGTCATGTATATTGTCAGTTTTTTTTATAATCTATATCTTCTGTTTTTTTAATATATATTGTCCATTTGTTTTTTAAATAATGTGTATTGTCCAGGTTATTCTAATAATCCAGTTGGTCCAGGTTTTGACATCTGTGTCTGAGGTTTCTGCCTCCACCTCAATGGAAGTGAATACAATGATGATTGAGTTTCAAGAGACAGTGTTTTGGAAGTTTTGTTCGATTGTGTCTTGATTAGCAGAAACTTCAAAGATAAATGTCTCAAAAACCTTAGTGGTCGGAAGACTAGAAAAGCGCTACAACATTTTGTTCTGGATTCCTCATCTAAGGTGTTATTGTCCTTCGTCACTGAATAGGTCACTTCCCAAAGCACAGTGGATACAATGCAGTAATCAGCGATACTTTAACAGACCTATCCCAGATTACATCACATGACATGAACAAACTTGAAATGTTTGCCCTACAGAAGCTCTGTGTAGGTAACTAGCATGAACAATGAAGATCCAAGACTGAACATGTGCCAATCTTCTCTCACTACACTTCCTGCCTGTGAAAGCAGAATGACTGAGGAAAGCACAGTTCAGAAATGTTCTGTAAGATTACAGTTGTGCGTTATGCAACGTCAATTTTTCACCCACTTGATCACTCAATCAATCAGCCCTCCCGACTGTGAGATGGATGAGAGGAAGCAGCAGCCACAGATAGATCATTGTTTTCACTCGGTGGCTCTGAGAGGTCAGAGCAGAGAGGGCTGCGTTACCCTTTGGGCACCACTCGATCCATCCCCCCCCTCCAGCGGAGACACCCATGCATGACAGTAAGGAGTTTCAGTTTGCCTCAGACAGCCTTGAAGGAGCAGATGGGTGTATAACCAAGTGGAGACATTGCTGCTGCTGCTGCTACAGGACCACCTGGCTTTAGGGAGCTGTTGCTGCTGGATCACTCGATCTAGCTGGCTGCTATCAAGGCCTTATTGTGCCTTTATGGGGTCAATGTTGCTTCCAGTGGGTGTGAATGGCCTGCTGAATGTGAGAGGGGTGCTACCTCCCACTGCCTCTACAGGTAAACCTTAAATACAACCACTTCTATGAGCCCCCTCCTCACCACAACAAGACTGGGTCCTGATTGACAGTCTGTCTTTGGCTCAGAGCCTCTCAGCTCCCCGTGGTGGATAGGGCCTTATGACGATGTAAAAAATGTCTTCTCATCCTTTTGATATTGACGTCGTGAAGCCAGCTGTCGGATTGCGTTAGAGCAACATTCACATCAGCTGGACGCGGCTTTACGTTCTGAGCCGTGCATGTGGGAGCGCAGCTGGAGCAAACCGCTGTTTTGCTTTGAGAGGGCACAACATGCAGAAACATTCTCAGACTCAGCTCCACCACAACAAGAGGAGCTACTAGGAAAGTCCCCCTACAGGCATAATGGATGTCATCACCTGAAACAGACTACAGTCTACGGTACACACAAACGTGTTAACAGGGTTTTGTTTGTGGCTGCTCATGTAGAAACCGTATCTCTGATGTACCACATACAACGGTTAACAGATAATTAAATGTACACGACTGTTTGATGCCATCACACTACATGACCATGGCAATGACCCCGAATGTAAACACGGCAGGTCTAAAACTACTCGACAGCTAACCCAACTTATTATAACCAGTGAGAGAATAATCAGTGATGTTATGAATGCTCCATACACCTAGATTCAGAAATTCAAAAAATGATTGTGGACCTTAATGTCTACTACCTGTCCTGTGAAATGCATTTATTAGTTGTTAAAATAGAAAGAAACTGTGGTTATTTCCTATAGAATATGTATTTATTGAATTACCTAAACACACGTCACGAGGGTTAATGACCTGTATCGTGTTAGAAGACGTCGGCCGATGGCCCAGCCCTAATGGTGGATATTGCGTATGACAGCTTGTGAAGGAACTTGAGTGTCGGCTTCACAAGCTGCTCCGCGGTCGTCCCTCTGACCTCTACATCTGACCCTTGACCTCTGTGTGTAACACAGCGCAGCACAATGTCTGCTCTGTCCTCCCCGCTGTTTCAGGCCTGAGGTGCTGCCTCGCAGCGCCGCTCAAGTTCACAGATCTCCAGCTCACATTTTGACCAGCAGCTTTACACCGTGTGATCACCTGGAAGTGATGGGAGACTGAGCCACGGATGACTGAGGAGGGTTTCAAACTCACCAGTAGCATTCAGACATATCAGCACTTGTGAGGAGTTTTAAAACTGAATTTAAGACACTCACATTTAATATATTTATGGTGAGTGATAATATCAATTCAGATATTTTAACGCTTTTCTTAAGACTCGGAAGCGCCCTGCGTTTTACTGTCTTTTTAATCTTTTCGGAGGTATATAACTAAAATAAACCCCCGAAACGTGTGCACATATTTTATATGCAGAACAGAGTTAACCAGTATTTCAGCCTGATTGAAACTGTATGCTATAAGATACGTAGACTAACACATGTCATTTAAACCTTTGAGCTGCTAAATCCACCATCACACACACACACACACACGTTGCTCAGAGGTTTTTGAATTCACAGAACGTTATCTCTAAAACTATACTATACTTCATTTTGGGAACAAACAACTCATCTGCTTTCTTGTGAGTGTGAGGGTCTATGGGTAATGTAGAGAGCTGGAGGAGCTGGAGCCCGGCTCGGACTCAGCACCTCACTAATGAACACGGTTCTTCATCCTTACACACAGACATTTAGCCATGTGTGCTTTTAAAAAGGACTTGTGTTGTGCCACTATTTCTAGACGAACACCCACCGGGCGTAGTCTTGTTATCAGCGAGGTTGCCAGCACTGTGCCTGTAAAGAGACCAAAACAGTTAACTGGCAACCCCACACTGGAGAGGCTGTGTAGAAACGCTCAGTAGATGGATGATCTCCCCCTGGAACCTCAAATTGTTCTTTCGACATGTCTGTCCGTGAACAGGTTTAACGAACGTGTTGGGAGGATTTTCTCACGTTGGACAGAGCCAGACATGACGTTTATAGCTCATTCGTCTCGTCTCACTCTCAAAGAGAAAGCCAATATGTGCATTTTCCAAAATGTTGAAGATTTCCTTCACGGATTCCAACGATAAGTCAAACTCAGCTTTGAAGATAAAAGAAAGATGAAGAAATCCAAAAAGTTAGTAACCGATATAAAATAATATTTGACTTCATTGTTTTGTACTTAGAGATCTATGATAAATAAGCCACCATGGGCCACATTACAATCATCCAGTGGCAGTAAGGAGACTCCACTAGATACTGGGGAAATGCATAGAAAATAATGCCCATGAGTTTTTTGTTTCTTTATCTTATTTTAAAGCATAAATGTCTCTTACTGAAAATATGACTAATCATTGATGGATATCTGAGGGTTATAGTTCAGTCCTCTTTTTATTTAATGCTACATTGACGGCCATAATGCTGCCTTCAGGATCAAACAATGGGCTGAAGGCCTCACACTTTCTCATAGTGCAGTCATCAGTGAATGTCGTGTTAAGCTAATGAATGTATGTCTTTATCCGTGCTAATCCGGGCGGCCGGTCGGGCTGAGGGTCGCGCTGTGGTCAGAGGGGTGGGGGCTCCGTCACCGCCACTTGACACGCTCAAAGGAGCAACTTCCCTTTCATCATACCAGGGGTCAGAGTTTTACTACCTCACAGAGCGAGCCAGCGCACGGCGCAGACTGAGGCGTAAAGCAGCCATCTGATAATAATCATCTTACAAAAACCAACCGAAGACAAAAGAACAAACCAGGGGTCACCATGCTGCGATCAGTCAGCTGCAGCTCACTTCTTGTTCATCAAGAGGGCCACGTCAGGGAGACACTCTGAAGTCAAATCTGGGTGAATTTAGTCCAAAAGTTGGTGGATTGACTCCAGGTTGACTCCAGGTTTCCCTATTAACGCTTAAAGTCATCTGTAATATATATCGAGTAACTATGGGTCACTTTTAAATTCAATCTATACCTGTAACTTTTAAACAATTGTTGCAAACTCAAAGTCTCATTTTCCTGTTATTCAGCAGCTCAGAAGCCCTCCCTCCCTGTGGATAATGAGACCACAGTAAATGTCACCAGTTACTATAAAGGCACAAGGTTCAATGGATTTACTCCTCTGGTCACACTCTACATGAATCATCCTACGATGTCATTTCACTTTTGTGAACAGAATTCTCTTTCAGTGTGTGAGCAGAAATCATGAACTTCACTATGTGGCAATGAAATAATATCAAACATTTGCTGATCAACTTCTAACTACAATGTAGCACACACACACACACACTTACAGCTGTGCATCTGGGAGAGGCTCCTCCCCTTCTGCTTGGCACTAAAGTGTCAGCAGCATTCTCAATTGAACTGGTCTGAGAGTTATGTAAATAGAGTTCAGTTATTATGCACAAATGCAGTGTAGTGTTGAGGAAATGATCTCAAATGAACAGGGCTCAACACGTACATGCTCCTGCTACACTAAACATCAGTAGAGCAGCTGTAATGTTCCTCACAGAGCCCTCGGAAATGAATCCAGCAAGTCACTGGCTGCTTGTTCATCCATTCAAAAGGTTGGTTTTCTGGACCTTTGCACTGATTCCCAGCACAGATCCATTAAACCTTCCGCATTGAAGTCTTGGATTGTGGGTCCATCAGCTCTACTTTCAGAGATGACTTCCAGTCGGTCCTGATTCTGGGAAATAATCTGGGAATGTTTTCTGTCCCTATTTTCTTTACATGTTAAAGACCAACCAAAAAATGTGTTTGCCTATTTCTCAAAATGGTTGCCAATGGCCATCTGGAAACTCTTCCTGTCAAGCCCTGCTTAAACCATTAGTCATTTCATCAATTGCCAGAAAATCCACACATTTAAGTGACGCTTCTCTTGTGTGGGGATTTGCTGCGTCACTCTAGTTTAGATCATTGTAAAATGAATGTCATATCGACAAGTATTTTACTAACATTTTACAGACCAAACAATAAATCAACCAGTGGAACTAATAGTTAGATGCAAAGACTCCGCCCATAGGCCGTTCACAACGGAGGTGCACAGCCCTTAAAAGCATTACCTCAAGTGAGCAATCAGGAAATGTTTGCTCATAACCGTGTGTGTTTAGGTAATGACAACAGTAACTGTTTAGCAGATTCCTGTTGAAATTGCCATTGTGCACAGCTCTGTGTGTCTTTTCTGTTGACTGCCAAATGACTGTGGTGCCTGGCTTCGTCCATAAATCAGTGAGGATGACTGCGCTACATCTTCAACAGATTCCAATCTTCCCAGCATGGAAGGACCTTTGCATCGATACACCAGTCAAGTCACCTGTGTGCGCTGAAGTGAGTTCCTTCAAATAATAATAGAACTGACACCTAATAGTTAAGGCTGCTAACAGAAGACCCCCGTTTCCTGCTCTACATACCAAGTTCAGTGTTTTACAGCTGCCTGTAAACTCATCCTCATCCTCCACCCAAATACAAACTCAAATTGAAGACGTTTATGGCCTCTGGCTACGCTATGTGTTAAATATCACAGAGGCGTGATAATTTGCCAGTGTCACTGTACCCATACTTACTGTCATGTATTCCCCTTCAAAATATGCTTTATGGCCGCTCCTCCCCCCCCCCCCCTCCCTGCAGCTCATTAGCAGCTGCTCGATCCTCAGGTTGTGCCAGGATCCAGCTAGTGAACAAGTCAGAGAGCAGCTCACTGCCACCCTGGCCTGTAGCTCATGGATCAAGTGGAGGCTGTAAATACTTTGCTGGGTTACATGGAGGTCAGCTGAGAGCGGGCCATTAATGCTTCAAGAGCAACATCCCACTGACCCTGGTCACCGTTCCCATAGCGCTCACTGCCACCTCCCCCACGTGTCCGTCACAGTCCATACAACAACAACATCACAAGCTCAGCCTCGGGGGAAGAGCTCTGAGCTCAGTGGGAGGATGGACATTGAGTTTGTCAAAGGATTTTTTTTTTTTTTAACAAATATCAACAGAGATCTTTTTATGGCTTTGATGAATTGTAAAAAAAAAAAAAAGGAACAGCTTCCATGCATAACGTCAAAAGTCATAAACCCAAAGGGATCAACGCTGACCCTGGGCGTGTCCAATCACTCACTACATACAGTCAGTATAGCCGCCATTTTGTAGTGCTGTCCGAATGTATAGTGAGAATTATTAAACCCTATAAAGTGGATTCACAGTATCCCACAATGCATCGTGAAAAGTAAGGTACAACCCATGGTCACTAACTTAGCACTATAGAGCCTTTAACAGATTATTAACAAAGATGACGTATGAAAGTTTGCAAACAGTTTAGCACCAAAAACAGCAGAGTACAACAGCATTAACCACCAGAGATGGTGACGGCAACCTAAACAAACTGTCTTTCCAGATCCGTGTGCTTTTAGTGAGCGGATAGAAAACATTAGCAAGTGGCCTATTATTTAGTTTCAGATGTACATGATTTGGTTGAGAAACCTAGCGTGTAACGTTACACCAGCGGGACTTTACGAGCAACAAGTCACCAGACGATCCAACTACATGTTCTGAGTTAATCTACGCCATGACACAGACTCAGGGGTTGGACTTTATTAACTGGGTGTTACAAACAGGAGAAGTTTTGATCAGTCCAGTGGTAGACAACACATTTAAGAGACACCGCCGGTGTTTCGGTTTCACAAGTGATCGTGTTAATTGGATTAATTAAAGATACAGGCCATAAAATGTTGAAAGATTTCTCATAACTAGCGCTGGGTAATGAACCTCTATACTTTTCTAATACTAACAAAAATGCGATTCTAACCCCAAGTATCAAAAACTTTAAAATTTTGCCAATTTTAGGCCATTTCATTAGTGCAAAGTTCTAGTGTTTAAACAACAATTAACGATGTATTAATTAAAAAAAATGTTTTTGTATTTCTCAAAGAATGGCAGTCAGCATCTTGAAACGACAGAACAAAGCAGGGCACAGCACTCGTGTTGGACCAAGGTCAGCTTGGTATGAGAGTATGAGAACGCAGGAGAGTGACATTTCATACAGTGGTCAACAGCAAAGCGCCCAAACTGTCCGGTCTCTGTGCACGTCGGTGTGATGGGCCGGTTTGAATGTTGTCCTGATAAGATAAGACGAGACAGGAGGAGGATCTGAAACTGATCTGAACCGGTTTGTGGTTGCATCACCTGACCCTCTTGATTCAGACCACACACGCATGCTGCCTGGAAACCGCGGCTTCAGGATGAAGGACATTCAGCCTCTAGACCCCTCAGAGACGAGGATCTTCTGTGTAAACTACCAGCGTGAACATGAGGAATGCCATCTGTGAGTAAATGAGCGCACATTCATGAATATTGTAAGTCGTCATAGTCCCAATAATAGCATATAGGGCTACGCATGATGCCCACATATAGAGGTCCTGTTTTCAGAGACTCATAAAGTAAAGTCCTTCAGTTTTAAACAGTCTCAGCAGCAGAATTAAGAGACCTGCTAAAGACAAAGAAGGATGGAAATAACAGAGCTGTTAATGCTGTTCACCAGAGGGTCCAACTGTCACTGAAATAAAGAAGAAATGATTCCATATGAACAACATCTCACCACAGCACAATGATTGATGGCTGAGACAAGAGGTCAAAACATTTAACAAGCTCGTATTAGTATTGGAGCACAATAGCATCAATAGCCAATTTAAGTTAATGGTGATATCTTTAGGCTCTATCAATACATTTAGAATTATATTAGCCTAAACGTCAAACATCATTTCATACTCAAAAATACTAATGAAATATACATATTACAATACTATTTTCTTATCTTACAAATGGCAAATTTCTATAAATAAATAGCCTGAACACGATCAACAATGACCGAGAACAACGACAACAACCGATGACATGAGGAACTCTCAACCAGCCTCAGTTTAGTCCTGACCTCCTAACGGTCATATAGGATCACAACAGTGTTTCATGCCTGTGTGCATTTGAAAGGTCAATTATATTTAGAGGAAACAAACCATTTCTGGCCAAATGTATACAAACAGTCCAGTAAAATATTCTCAAATATTTTTTAAAACTAGTTTTCTTATTAAGCAAATTCATTATTTGACTTTTTTTTAATTTGTAAGCACTTCAAAAATTTTCGTTTTCCATTTTTTAACATATGTAATCTAACTTAAAAATAGGTTATATTCATGAATCGCTCCTCTTGATTAAAACAAATCAAAGTGTATTTTATGGCCTGTAACTTTGAATGTGTTCGGCCGGCAGTAAGAAAAGAAATAATGCGTCACGTCAGTGTTTTTCTTTATGCATCATTATACTGAAACCTGGATAATCAATACAAATTAAAGAAGTAAATCCAATCTATAGCAGGGCCAAATGATTAGTGTGAAGCTTCCAGCTCGTCTTCACTGCCGTCTCATTGTTCCAGCACATACAGGATAGCACACACTTCAGAATCCTCTCATTCATCAAAACGGAGTCTTAAATGGTGAAACCATCTGCTGCGGAGCGTGCTGTGAGATAAATCACTTTGTTTGAAATGCTAATCAGCCCGGGTGAGGAATAGGTGGAGTCCTAACATTCAAACCCTTGTTTCACTCTGAAACTAGTAAAAAAATCCTGATTATTTCTTTCAGTTTGATTTTATTGAGAAAAGAAATGAGTGAAAGATGAGGCCGGATCACTATCTGATTCTCCCCGTTTCAAGACAGTGTCACTTGATCCAAGACAGAGAGATTCTGCATCGGGAAAATAGAAAGCATTGCCAAATTACTTTAGGAAATGTAACATTAACATTTAGTTTTATTGAACTAAATCAGTTGTAGAGATATTCTGCAGCGTGTCAGAGAGCACACAAAAGGAGACTGCAGGATTTACTTTGAAAGACAGAATCCTTCAGACTTTCAAACATCCTTTTCTTATTTCCACAACTTCCATTTCATCTAAAAATGGGAATCAAAATACTTGATGACAATGACTGAAAATACCTGTTAAATGTGTCTGTTGAAGAATAAAACCATCAAACCTAAGAAAAGACTAACAAAGATAGAACCATAGTTTGCTGTAGAGACTCCAGATCATTTTGTTCCAGCTATTTAGAATACAGTCATCTGCTGTGTGTTTGTGAGGGGGGGGGGGGGGGGGGGGGGGGGCTGCTGTCACTGTGCTGATGTTGACACAGATCTAGTGATAGCGGAGGAGTCAAGTTAAGAAGAAGAAGAAGAAAACACAACATGATGGATCACATCTGCCCTCCCCCCCCCCTCCAGCAGCCCCTCCTTCCTTACTGTACTCCTCCAGGCTCATCATTCAAGCTTCACAGCAGCGGGGGGGGGGGGGGGGGGGGTTGCATCCTGTCCCTGCCCCACCCACCGCCAGCCGTCCCCGAGGGGGAGGACAGACCCCCGGCCGGAGCAGGGGGCTGACAAAGCACTTTCTTTCAGCCTGTCGGCCCTGCCGGGCTGCTAACCCCCGAGGCCCAAAACATGGATCCACACAAATACGGGACTCCTCCACCCAACCTGTCTCCCGCTTTCTTTCTGCTCCTTCCACCGAATTTGATTATATTAAAACAAGCACACTTCAGTGAGCAGAGTGGCAGGTGGGGTGGGGTGGGAGGGGGTCCTGGTCAATTCAAAGATCAATCGAAATTGAGTACTTCAAATGTGGTTATGTGGAGAACTGGAGCTGTAGGAGGGTTTGGTTGATTTCTATGCAACAATGTGAGCAGAGGATTTAACAGTCAACACTTCTCCGTCAGTGATGGGTTAACCAGCTGCATTTAACATCTGTAACATCTTTCCTTCCTCCGCGGCTGCAACTAACGCTGATATTCTTCATCGATTAATTGTCAGACTATTTCTAATGTGTATGTGATTTTTTTTGCCTCTGTAAAGAACTTGAATTGTCTCGTTTGAAATGTGCAAAGAGCTGCCGTGTCTTTTCTTTATGAATTGAATCATTTGGTAAAGTGTCAGGAAAATAAAGAGAAATGCTGATGAGCTGCAAGATGAATCAAGCAGCTTTGCACAATTAAATTAATACACAATGACTCTGATAATCAATTTGATTCTTTTTTAAGTTCCAGTTTCTTTACTCCCGTGTGACACCAAAAATAAATGTCTGAGGTGTCCGTTTGGGCTCTGGGAGACATTTCAGACCAAAAAACTAATCGATTAAATCGAGAAAATTACTAAAATAAGCATTAAAATGATTGTTAGCCGCCTTTTTTTTGGAGCAGTTTACGTCTGACGTCAAGGACAAAACTTCATGTGATGAAAACAGCTCACCTGAAAAGAGAATTTTTTTCTTTACAAAATTACTTAAATCGATGAGAAAAGTTTATATTAATATACTTATGACTCCATACTTCAGCTCTACACGATGTAAAAGGCCTTCCTCCTCTTACAATTACATTTAGAACATAAAAAGGGGGCACTTTTCTATCAAAAGAATTGTATTCATGGCGATGTTTAGATTAACAGAGCTCTTAATTTGGTGAATCTTCTTTGGACAAAAGAAAAGAAAAATGCTGAGTTTGCAAATTACTCAAACTGACTGAAATAATTAAATCCCATCAAATGGTTGATACAACATGTTGAAAACACATTCTGCTTTCTTTGGTTCATTCCATTTGTGTATTCTTTTACATTCTGCAATGACAGAAATAATAGAGAATTATTTCTTTAAAAATATATATATTTAAGGTTAGCAGGGCGGCAACAATTATTTGAATTATTGATTAATCTGTTATTTGATATAGTCATTGTTTATTTTTTTTAAATTCAGAAAATAGTCAAAGAAAATGTCTGTTACAATTTCCTAAAGCCCAAGTTGACGAAATGAATTTAAAAAAAGTAATTAAATTAATCAAAATTGGTGGTTTATTTTCTGTGCATGGACAAATCGTTTGAGTAATAAATGGTACTGTGCCTAAACATATGTAATAATGTATTCAAATAATAAACAATACTCCTTGTCCCTCTTTTTGTAATTATTAGAATTCTCTTTTCAAAAACCAAAATGACGGAGAAAAGGAAGCCATCACATGTCGGTGCAGGCTTTGAGTCTCTTTATAATTACGCTCATTAAGTCGCCATCATAGTGCGATCAGAGCACGCAGAGTTAAAGGAATTTCAATCTTGGAAAGGTCAATAAATCTTCAGCCCCCCGCATCGGGGGCTCGATACGGGACTGGCGCCTGGGACAGACACTGCTGCAACGCATTGTGGGGCTTAGTTTGGGCAATATATAGAACATGTGAAGACAATCAATTGGAAGCCAACAGAACGGGAAGAAAAAAAAAAACTTTCGTACAGTGCAATCTGAAATGCACTCTGAACCCATCTGACCCACGTATCGCCTCTCCTTCAAACCCATCTTTTCCATCCTGTGAAGCACATGCAACACCGGATTTTGGGGACTAAAAAGCTCATGGCTCCAGGGCGTTCTCCAAGTTCAAAAGTTCACATTTTACGATCTCCCCGAGCCTGGCTGGCCACCTCCAAATAAAAACATTCCGACCTCTGTTCCCATTGAGCCCAAGTCTCTCTCAAACACGCGCACACACACACAGAGACACACACACACAGAGACACACACACAGAGACACACACACAGAGACACACACACACACACACACACACACACACACACACACACAGAGACACACACAGAGACACACACAGAGACACACACACACACACACACACACACACACACACACACACACACACACACACACACACACACACCTCAAGAAGCAAGCCAACAAGTCGGTCCCTTCCATGATGCAAAGCACGGGACCAAACCAAAGCACGTACATTTTGGACCACATCTCTCTCACCCCTGGTCACAGGACACTCACTGCATTCACTCCACTTGTTGAGATACATGTAGCGTGTCGAGCCCTAAACTTCATTTCAGCAGATGAAGCAGCAGCAGGACCAGGAGCCCACTGAGCTCACGCTCCAGCTGTCCCGTGTGTTCAGGTTCCGCTCACGCGTCACGGTACAGTTCGGAGAGGTACCTCTTGAGAGGTGGCTGCAGAATGCTCGTGCAGCTGATAGGGCTGATCAGAAACAGTGCAGCCATGCCTGCCGCTCTCTGTGGAGGTGAGGGAAGGTGTGCTTCCGTCACGGCCCGCAGCAGCGTGTTGTATGGGGGTGTGCGTGTGGACATGCACGATCATGCTCAGGGTCGCGTTTGCCTACCGTTAACGGACTTAGCGTTGTTTCTCTCCGGGAAGTCGAACCCAGTCGTCCTCTTCTCTATCTCCATCCTCCTGCATGGGCTGATCCCGAGTCAGCCCGACGTCGCCTCTCGCCGCCACGCAAAGACCTGCACACTGTTGATGTGGCGCTGCCAGCTGTGGTGATGGCGATAATGTAGTGTGAAGTGAATCAAGCTGGCTCTGCTTTGTCCCTGTCCTCAGGGCTCACTGCTCGGACCGCCGTCCCATGATTTAGCCTACTGATTCCAGTCAGCGGGGAATAACTGATCCACACCCCCAGGGGTGGTGCGTTCAAGAACCGTGAAAGGGGTGGAGGATAGTGCTTTCAGCCGAGCAGAAGAAGTAGCCTGATTCAACAATAATAATAATACAGTTTATTTGTACAGCGCTTTTAAAGGTACTCAAAGGCCCTTTATATGGTAAAAATAGAAACAATAAAAGCAATGACAAAATAAAAAAGGCAGATGACATTATAACAGCAATAAACAAAACAAAAACATACAAAACTAGCATCACAGGTTAAAAGCAGATTTAAATCATGTTCTAATGTTTAATCAACTATGATTGTGTAACTTCTGAATTAAGAAATGACACAACCATAGAGGTCACAATCTGTGTCTTGCAAATGTAAAGTTTAATTCCTTAGCAATTAATAGGGCCATACAATAATCTACTATCTACCCCCGCTTTCCTTGAATTGGGAGTGTAAAAAGACGGAGCCTATTCTATATAAAAGCAACTATTAGATCATTTCTGTTCATTACTCATTTGACGTGTTATCGAATAACAGTAGAAAGTTGCATTTCTCCCACATGACCTGAAGGCAGCACATACACAGCCAGTTGGAGGAAATGCACAGGTGTTACTAATAACACTGGCGATGTGACGTGTGCCAGTGAGCAGCATGCACCATACCAGGAACCTGGAATCAGCTAAAGGGAACTCAGCCGTCATTAGTTGTATTATTTACACCTGTGCTTTTCCTACTGCGACAAGTCCGTGAATAGGCCTTGTGCCGCAGGCATTATGGGATATGGAGTCCAGTTCTGAATCTGAACAGCATGTCAGCTTTTTACCAAGTCAAGCCAAAAGCTAGCAGGCCAATGCTAATACTATCATTAGCTTCTGATAGGTATTAGCAGCCAGTTACATTTATATTCAAGAGAAGAGTTTTCAGAAAGAAACGAGTTGATTTGAGTCTTTGCACTAATTGTTGGCTATGGTTTATTTTATTGTTTTGTTTATTGTTTTTGTCATTTTATATGTACACCTTTAGTCTAGTTATGTGGCTACCTGTGTGGCCTAGTTAAATAGCCCAGTCTGAGGCTACAGTATCCCAGCTGAACTGTCTGGCTATAGTAAACATAATCAGAAGACTCCACACACACACACTGCAGTTTCCTTAAACCACATCTATTTCATCCTGTTGTTTTATTGGTACTCAACGTTTACACCACCTATAAAGACTTGATGTGTAGATATCTTACACATACAGACAATTCTTTTGGATCAAAGAGCAGTTAGGCTTAAAGGTCCAGTGTGCAGGTTTAGTGGCATCTAGTGGTGAGGTTGCAGATTTCTATCAAAACGCTAATATGAAAATGTGACACCTGAAACACAGAGGACTCCTCATGAACACACACACACACACACACACACACATCAGTCAAGTCTTTTTTCTTTCTCCACACACATTCACACACAGTGTATTATTATTATTATTATTATATACTACTACTAAAAGTACTAGCATCTCTATTGTCATTATTGCTGTGACCAGTAATCGATCTCGTCCAGCTCCTCTTCCCACCAAATGACTTCTAGTGCAGGTCAGGACTTCAGATCGAGTTCTCTAAGCTAACGCAAACACAACAATTCTTAGTTTCAGTTGATTATACACTAATGAAAACATAGTTATGAATATTATGCGAATAAATCCCCCTGAATCCTGCACACTGGTGCTTTAAAGCTCTTGTTTGTCACATGGCATCTTTCACCCACCTTTCTTAGAAATCTAAGAGAAGTGATGATCTCATTTGCTGGGTAGTAAAATTCTGAATTGCTTGAAAATAGCCTAGATCACCCTGATTTCCTATATCTAAAAATAACATCATTTGTAATCATTGTCATAGTCTTAAAACACAGTGTTGCTATTTGTATACCATGGGAATCTAAGCTGTGAAGACTGAGAAAACAATATATGATTGTTAGGGTTTCTCTTTAGACATATAATTACATAATTAAGGATCAATTCTAACTGCTATTGACACAGATAAGCCTTTGGCCCCAAGGACTTAAGGGCCCCCAAAAGCCCCAGGCTCAGTGTTTCAGCAAGTTTGTGCTCATTTGAAAATGTGTTTGGTGATATTCACTGCTTCAGCATAAATATAATTTGAAGTAATAAGGGCATCGTAGTAAGATTAGTTGTGTGTTATTAACTGACCTTGAGGCCCTGTCTTGAAGAGAGCCCCTGTGTCAAAATCTCATTTGTTTGGTAATGTTCAATTTTGTGGCGAGGTTATATGTTGCCTAAATTACTATGTATACTTTTACTACACAGCAAACCTGGAGCTATGTATTCCAGCATAGAGAAAGGACACATTGCACAGCGACAATGAGAAACAGGGCCTCAGCCCACCACTATGCCTACTTTCTGTGATTTGTTTGACATTTAGTTTCCATTAACAATGCAAGTTATTTGTGTGCTGAAGGTCTGTGGCTGCATGTTGTGCATTTCACTCTCTTACAACCCATGACATCTCCAAAGTGACCTAAACTGTGCAATTGGAGTTTCAAAATATCTTTTGGCCAGCTGATGGCGCCAAAAGCCCTTCAAACGTCTAATAGGCACTTTGCTTTCATTCCCACTTTTACTCTCACACACAGAGACAATTCAAACATGTCAGATCAATTAAAAAATGATATTGAATTTTACAATAGGCTTTTTGTTGTTATGATGATATACATTATTGTTTCTTGTTATTATTATTATTATTATTGTTATGATTATGATTATGACTATGCTTATATATTATAATATCATCCTGTACAGACAGGATACAGCAGTACTGTGTTGCTGTGTAAACCCCTCCCATCAGTGCAGGACAGCGGATGACAGATGCAGCGTGCTGTGTGCTCAGTTGAAGACGGAGCGCGCTCCTCAGCACACACATTAACATCCATACAGTCCTACTGACAGGCTGCATCATCCTCCCTGTGTGAAAAAGGAAATGGAGTTCAAATAAGTGCGCTACTATTTAATGGACTGATTGCAGTGACTGTCGCTTTGGATTTCTGAACTTCACGGCCAAACACTCAGAAGAGAAGATGTGGAGATACACGAACTTGTTCGCCTGCCTGCTGCTTTTGTGTAAGGATGCGTCTTCACAGAACAAGGTAAGGAAGACGCAACAAGCGGGGTTTGATTTGAGTTTTCAGAATTCGCATATTGCATCGTTACAAGAGCTGTTTGGAGTCACTGATCTCTAAACATCCTATCATTACAGTATCCCACTCTTATTGTGCTCAACGTCACCTCTTTCATGTCATGGTGCCTCTGCCTCAGTAAGTAAGTCATAAGTGACTTGACCAACATTTTCCCAAAGCCAGACCTCTAAAGTTTCTGTCTAAAGCCGGCAGATGCTTATGTGGCTATGTGTTATTTTTTCGGATTCAAGGTAATCCTCCCAATGAGGGCTTTTGTGTGAGACAAGACACAGTGGGTTGATGTGATGATAACTCCGGTGTGTGACCAGCAGAGTGTGGGAGAGATGGCACCCAGTGGGGTAACAGTAATATGTGGCTGCCCTTGTTTATACAGCTGCTGGACTCCAGTAACCCCTCACTCCCCCTCAGCCTAAACCGGGGTAACACTCTCTCACACACGCACACACACACACACACACACACAATGCATGTACAGTACCTATTATAAGACCAGAGGCTCTGTCCCACATGTATGGTGTGACTAAACAACTGCCTGCTCTGGATACAATCAGAGGCCAGGCCAGTGAGTGAGTGCAGAGCAAACGCCCCATAGTAGTAGTAGTGATAGGAATACTTGTATTCATAGTAAAAGTAGCAGCAGTAGTATTAATTACAACAGTAACAGAAGCAGCACGTGGTCGTGTTAGTAGTAGTAAAAGTGTTTGTAATATATGTGTGTGGTTGGGTCGAGGCCAATGAAGGACATCTTGATGCTTACAGAGATCATTTAGACCCTGTTCTTCCAACTGTGTGGCAACAGTTTAAGTTTGTCCCTCTTTGGTTTCAACGTGACGATGCTCCAAACACAAACAAAGCTCCGTAAAGAAATGATTAAGAACCTGACTGAAACGCATTCCGACACCTTTGGGATGAACTGGAACACGGACTGTGATTGGTGTTGGACCTCACTGATGCTGTGTCTGAATGGGGGCGAATCCCTGCAGCCAGGTTTCAGCATCTGGTGGATAACCTGAAACATTCTCCACTTGCACCTGCCTGATCAGTGCTGCACATGTTCAACTCCCAACAGAGAGTCTTGATCATCGGTTTCTGTTTCTTTTTTCTGGAGCTGATGATGGAGGTAGCTCATGAGTGAGCCATCTTGCTTCTTTTTCATCTCTGTTGAGAGTCGCACATGCTCAGCACCAATAGGGCAGGACATACGGATCAGGTAGATAGTTGCATGTGTCGTTCTTGTGTAGCATAAATGACCTGATAAACAAATCATAATGTGATTCCAGATCAGTGTATAGATCACATACCCACCGACACCTGATCCAGTATTCTAGGCTGTATCAGACGTCTTTCTGAAGACTGAAGGTTTTATAGTAAATCCATTGTTTGCTTGTTTTTGCTTTATATCCCCACATATTTCTCCTCCCAACACCATTCC
Organism: Pholis gunnellus; assembly: GCF_910591455.1. Classification (NCBI taxonomy): domain Eukaryota; kingdom Metazoa; phylum Chordata; class Actinopteri; order Perciformes; family Pholidae; genus Pholis; species Pholis gunnellus. The sequence goes on from NC_136532.1 coordinate 2,976,983, forward strand.
CCATCATGCCGCAGTGGCACAGCTCCAGTCTTTTGGCCAATGGAGATGCCCACTCATAGTCTGTGTCGCCAAACTGGTGGCACTGACATTAATGTGAGACAAAGCCTGCTTACAAGAGGGCATGGAGGGCATGGAGGGCACCAGAGGGTGGCGTGGGAAGCAGTGCGCGCACCTGCTCCATGTTCTGGTTGTAAACAACCCCGGAGGACAATCGCCCCAGGGTCAACCGGGGACTGGAGAGGAGGAAACAGCAGACTGGGGATGCTCAGTCGGCCTTAATGAAATAGCCCAGAGCAGCAGAGACAGGGCTCGATGATTACAGTCACTTACAAATGCTGGAAGGTGCCTTGCCGTAGATGATTGCCACGGTGTACTTGAGCCGACATTTTGTCATGCCCTGTTATGGTTTCATTTAATTGTTTCATTTAATTTCATTTAATTAGTCAAGTCGCTCTGTTCGTGGTTGAAACAAAGCTGCAAGCTGTCGAAATGAGAGAGACTACTACCTCATTCACACCTGCTTTTGGTGTCTGTGTGGATAGGTCAACATTCACTGTACGACTCAGGTGCACGGCCTTGCACACGACCGGCTTTACACTGGTCTGACGTTGGCTTTGCTACAAAATGGTCAGTAAGGATGTTGTATTTTCGGCTGTTCTCCTGTGTGTGCTGTGCAACAACTCAAAACAGCTGTGATTTTCTAAATCAGTGTAATAAAGGGTTCTACTCGCTTGTGCCAAAAATCTTATCTCAAGCCATTAAAACACAGCCTTGTTTTTACTACAGACTCATTTATTCATGTACTTATACAATTACCAAGGACTGTGCACATTAAAATTAATGGATCGACATTGTGAGAAAAGTCACAAGGCAGCTATTAGGCTGTTTACACCTAGTCCAGTAGACTATGCTACTCATCTTAGCAATAGTTAGCTGAAGGATTTAGTAGTAGCAGTAATAGTAATATTAGTAGTATGGCTTGAACTTAGGAGAATGGTGTTTGAGTACATTTAGTATTACACTTATTATTTTCAAGTTTCTTATTAATATTATTTTCAGTTGCTAATATACGCCCATATTCTTGCTGAAAAGTACAATTTACCACCTATTTCAGCTCTCCGTGTCAGTGCAGGAAGCAGTGTGATCTACATGTAGCAACACGGAAGGTCAGAGGAGGTCGTGTGGTGCATCTTATTTTGCTTTAGACTGGAGCTAGCAACCCATCACTGACCTGCGATTAACGTTAACGCTTCATTTTCTATTAACCTTAACTACATTCTTTCCCTAATTTTGGTAAATCCTCTTGTTGGATTTCTTGCTGTGAGCTAAAGGAGAAGATTGATAGCACTGTCCCCACCAGCAGCACAAAGACTGGAAACAGCACACAACAACAAAAAAGTCTAGAAACAATACGTTGTGCGTTAGGGGGGATTATTTTGTGGCAGGTGCAATGGCTTCATGGAGTCTCTGTGGTTGCCTGCAAACTGCACCTGGCCAAAAAATGCCCCTCCATAAATCCTAACATGTTATTTTTATACTTCAGTTTTTGTACATACCAAACAAACCAGCTATAAAGTATGAATTAGTGAGTTTAGAGTTGCTGAGATGTGGATTTAGCTGTGCTGTTTCCAAGTTTCCCGACTTTGTTGCCATACGCAGTGTTGTAGAAGTTGAGAATTTGTAAAACATTGGGAGCAGAACATTCAAATATCAACGGGCGTCACTCGGCAATATCTTCCTGAGTTCTTCCTTTAATTTGTTCTTCTCTAGAAAGGTCCCAGAAACGTCTGCGTCAGACTTACGACGTGTTCTTCAACAGCAGGATTGTTCGTACCTGTGTTCTTATGATGAATCCCATAATCGTCCTCGTAAATTGAAAAAACCCTTTGTCTGTGGTGTTTAGTGTCAGTAGTGGACGTGAAACAACACAACAATAGATGCATGGTACGCTATTACTCGTTCACCATGATGTTTTGTAAAATAATGACAATAATTATTGAACAATATAGTAATTAGAAGATATTACTGTAGTTTAAATCTTATAATATTATGCAACAACTGAAGAAAATGCAATAACTAATTATTTAGCACAAACACGTCAGCCCTCTTGAGTGAATGCAGATTCTGTTCTTACCTGAGACCACATCCCAGAATCTTTGTGAAAGTCAGGTTTAAGAAGAAATGTCATCTTAAGAACAGTTGACGAACGTTCTCGGTTGGTGATAGCAGCACCCAGACCAGCTACTTCTCCACACAGGTTATCTTACAAACATGCTTAAAGGTGTGGAATGATAATAAGGTAATGTACTGTAGCTGCAGAGAAAAAAAGAAAAAGTGTATTTTCTAAGCATGCTTTTATTGTCAACTCACTCAGACACTAATTCAAAGTAACTCTGTTATATAAAACTAAATAGTCATGGATTTATGACATTCCTTTACTAGTTTTGAGAAATGTAGAGGATGAACATTCTATGAATCAACCGTTGGCCTTTGTTCTGTCAGATAACACGACCACCAGATGGTTGAGTCTCACTTGTATTTATCGTTTTCTCAATAAATGGAGCACAGTATCTTTCTGAGCATTGATGACCTCTGCAGCTTGTTAACATCTGCTGTAACAAATCATCTGCAGAAAACACATTGGCAACACTCGGCGTTGAGGTCACTAGACAATTAGTGTCTCTTTGTGCCTGTGAATGGATTCTTACAGCATGTGGATTTCATTAGGGAGCCGTATTGGCAGCTTGATTTGTATCTGTGTTTTCAGAGGATTTTCTCCCTGAAGCAGACTGATGATTTTATTATTGGGAAATAAAGCAAAATGTGAGTAAATCCTGTTTATGTTTTCCAGAGTTCTGTAATCTTACTGTGGCTAGACAGGAACTTTCACACAAGTAATCCATTAAATCATTCAGTATAACAGAAATGTTATAAAGGTCAACATGTATTAGTCTTTTTGTCATTTCTGTGTGATGATGTGCTGTGAGGACTGGAAGGCCCATGTGTCGGGACACATAAACAGACGCAGCAGGAATGTAGATATGTACCTGCAAAAGCAGCAAGTGCTTGATACCCTTTGTGTTCAGCTAATTAACATCCCTGTGCTAATGCCAGTGTTGTTGTTTATAGTCTGAGCCACCGACCTCATGGTTCATATCTAGACTGAAGGCTTCCAAAGAACCCCCCCCCCCCCCCCCCCCCCCCCCTTGTACCAAGTTAATCTCCACAGTGGCACAGTAAGACTGTTTATCATATGCGCTGCTAATTAGATTAAAAATCCGGCAGACTCTCTGGACTGGAATGTGGACCCCGCTTTTGGTCCTGAGTGACCTTGACAGGAGATGATGTGGATTTTAAAGAGATAGTCCATCCTTTAACATCACAGGCTGGATGGACTTAAGACTGATTAGAGCTGCCTTCTTGTGCATTTATGGGAACATCATTTTAAAAAGCAAAGAGTAGGGGGGGGGGGGGGGGGTCTGCAGGTCAGAACAGCACTTATGTTTGTGTTTGAAGTTTGGAACAGGATACCTGCGCCGCTTGCCTTTTTCACCACACAGTTGCCCCAAGGCTGCAGATACAGTGCTACTGAAACACTGAGCCTCATACTACAACCGCTCATACGGACAGATTCATTAAGTGGCTGGAGTGATTCAGGGGAACTTTCACCAATTTTCTCGTGTTTTGAATATTCTATTAGGTTTGAACACAATGTGTGGTCCAGACCTGTCGGAGGAGTCGTGTACCAGCCTGCTGTTATCCAAGCCTACGTTCTTCTCTAATGGACTGAATATTTCATTAGCATTTTTGAATATGAAAGCCCTTATGAATTACACTTCACAGTTAGGTTGACATGATGTTTGATGTTTAGGCTAATATAATTCTAAATGTCTTCATAGAGCCTAAAGATATCCCCATTAACCTAAATTGGCTATTGATGCTATTGTGCTACAAAATGAATGTGAGCTTGTTAAATGTTTTGACCTCTTGTCTCAGCCATCACGTGGCTCACTAGTATGAACCCACTGTTCCAAAGAAAGGAAGAGAAAGTTAAAATAAGAACACCAACATGTTGCCTGAGAGCCAATGACTTTCACTAACAAATGCAGCAGCCATTGTGGAACACATCTTGTGTTGAGCACAATAGGGGTTTGACTTCATCACTGTCAGGGAGAGTTAGCTGTTAAAGGCTGCAGCAGCTGATCTAATAGAGCTCCTTTCTTCCCATTGTGCAGACATAAGTTCATGTTTGAGCCTTGTTCTTTCTGACCTGAAACTTGACTGCACTTGAGAGGTCAAAGCCAAAGACTCCAAGCTGTAAGCATGCATTAGATACTCTGTGCTCTTAATTATTAGAGCTCTTAATTGTGTTGCCTGTTCTCATGCTGGTAGGTCAGCTTGGCATGAGATGCTGGACGGTCAGTTAGTCAAACCAGCACACGTGATTTGACAGGAGGAGGAGACAACTGCTCCAATTGGCAGAATGATTCAAACGTTTCATGATGAAATGCAGTAGAGCCTGCCAGGTCCTTGACTAGACAAAACATGGAGTACCAAAGTAAATCTGGCTGGAATCTGACTTCTCCAACTTAAAGCAACTTAAGCGGATGTTGCTCTGCAGCAGTTGGTGTTTGGCTTGGTTAACCAATGCAGCTCAGCAGGGCCGTAGGAAGAGCCTCTGCTAAAGAAGTTTAATCTGCTAATCCACTCTGTTTTCATGTGGCTGTAAGATTTGTCAACCTGCTGCCTTTTCGCTTGACATGGGTCAAGATTGGCCCGGCTCTGCACACAGGAGTCCTGCCCCGTATCAGACCCCCTCCCAGTATGTCTGCAGTAATGGAAAGGAAAGCCCCCCCCCATCACTCAGCCTGCATTCTTTCACTAATGAGCCCCCAACACCTCCACCTCTTCCACTCCCCGAACTTACCTTCAGCCTGCTGCTGTCCTGCTAAAAAATGCGAAATCACGTATAACACGTATCACGACTCGTGGTACGTGGTAAATGTCAGAAGATGGTGAGAAATGTTTATTCCATGTTCTTGTATTCATATTGTGAGAGCACTACCTCCTACCTTCAGTCACATGAGGACAGGACTACAGCTCCTTAATGAGGAATCTGCGTTGCAGAACTCCAACTCTGATTAAAGTGCTAACACGTGTGCGCCCATCCTGCAGAGGTCCCTAAATCTCCCCAGGAGAGATGACAGTCCTCCTCCACCACATGGTCCAAATAAGGACACACACACTGAACACATGAGTGATACCAAACCAGTGCAATGAATAGTACAATGCTCCTACGAAACACTGCGTGGATATGCACATGTACTACACCAACCCGTTCGCTCCCAACTTGTCAAATACCGAATGGTCTGTGCCCCTCGGCGTCTGATACCGATGAACAGAGGCCCTCTTTAGAGTCTGTATAAGACACACGGGCCTTTCAAATAACTCCAATGTAAACACGTTATTATTAGACGCTCATAGTAACTGACCTAGTATAACGATTAAGAAAGTCTGTGCTTGAGGATAGATGCCGTTTGACCCATCTATCTGCTGTTCCTGTCCCGTATGAAGCCAAGTCTGCATTGACTTATTTTACCATAGTTTTGTTACATAACTTACGTACTTAAGTAAAGCCAGTTAAGTAACAAACATACTTATTTTACGTAGCAAACGTACCTGATTTAACCCAAACCACGATCTTTTCCTCAACCTATTGAACCAAGTAACCCTAAAGACTAAATAAACCTAGATTTGAAGTTTATGTAGAAGTAGTGTACGCATGTAAAGCACAGAAAACTGTCATTTTCAAAAAGGCACGATGCATGCAGCCTATCGAACAAAAACAATGACCTGTGGTAAACAATTCACTTACAATGCACAAAAGAGGATGCAACTGAAACCTTGAAATATGTAGGTGAGACAAGGTTTTATTACAGTGAGGCTGTACAGTGATGTTGTGACATGTCAGCCTGTTTCCAGGAGTGCAGGAGTATGACTGCATATGTGAAACAGGTTGTATAAATCTTGCCACCCATCTTGTTTCTTTCTGCAACCAGAAATGACACAAGAGGGCGGAGCTAAGTACAACAGAACTCTAAATAAGACATTTCTAGGCGACCAAAATGTTAAAATAAGCTTTCATGAAGTGAAAACACACTGAAAGTGTGAAAGTTGTTAGACGAAAACACAGACAACTCCCAGACTACAACGCTGTAGCAGAGACCTGTCGATCACAGTAGCCCCGCCCTAAAGCATCCCCTGCTTTATGGTCTGTTTGACTCTAAATGGACCATCATTTACTAAATGAACATCATGCTGTTTTGAAGAAGACCTGTTGGCCAGTAGAAAGAATGCCGTGTTCTGCATTTACTTCACTTTTCAGAACCAGAGGTGGCCCGCTGATGTATTGTGCTACAATTTTGCTCAAGTTGAAACATCTTTGCATCTTCGCATCACCCACAACTACATCCTCCATGCTCACCGCCCAGGACAAATTTGCGTGCCATTGTGTCTTGGCATTGACAATATATGCAATCTAACGTGTCACACAACTGTTGCTACACAAGGTGTTGGTCTCCCCCCGTTCCTTTGTGAAATGAGGGGAGATGGATTGTAGTGGAGAAATTCACAGAGTTCCCAGCAGACCTCACTCTGCCAACTCACCATCTCCACCTGAACATTTACATTCTGAACATGGGCAAATATGCTGTAAATCGGTGCACTTCATTGTTTTGCATGAAAGCTATCTCCACTGTATGCTAGCTTGCACTTGTTTCATGTAGGGTACGTGTGGAATGTCAGCCCAGGCCGCCATGCATTGCATCCTGTTTATTAAGTAAGCCTGCCAGAGCTCTGTCATCATACACAGCCAAAGTCTTTTGGAGTTATGTTTGTCTCTGAGGCTTTCAGTGGAGTCACACCTGCTAACGTTCAAAGTAGGGGAAGCTTGTGGCTATTTTTCAAGATCTCTTTCCTTCCCTTTCTTTTGTTTCCCTGCAATAAAAAATGGATTCCTATCCCACGGAAGTCCAACAGGGGTTAGACTAATGGAATAGATGACATTTTATGGGTTTGGGTAAATATACAGTGTCACTGATATCCGAGTGTGATGTGTTACATTCTTTCTCAGCCCTGAATAGTACAACAATAAAGAGACTTTTCCACTTCATCCAAGAGTTTCTTATGTGCAAAAATGAAAAGAAGATTATAGTGACAACTCAAAAAAGACTCAAAATAAATGTTCCTTTGGATTTGAAAATGGGACAATTCACATTCTGTCTTCCAGATCTTTGGGGAGACTGAGCCAGTCCGGATGACGTCAGAGGGCTCAGACTGCCGCTGTAAGTGCATCATGCGCCCTCTGACCAAGGATGCTTGCCTGCGTCTGCGGAGTGGGAGCGTACGCGTGGAGGACTTCTACACGGTGGAGACGGTCAGCTCTGGGTCCGACTGTAAGTGCTCGTGCACGGCCCCGCCGTCCTCCCTTAACCCCTGTGAGAATGAGTGGAAGATGGAGAAGCTGAAGAAACAGGCCCCCGAGCTACTAAAGGTGAGGAGATGAATATGTATGTGATCATAGCATCTTTCAAAGAAGGGGTGTCAAACTCATTTTCACTGGGCCACATCAGCATTATGGTCGCCCTCAAAGGGCCGGTTGTAACTTTAACTGTAACTGTATAAATGTAACTACTCCCTAACATATAGTTAAATAACTGTCTCTGCATTTGATTATTGTTTATTCAAGTGTAAAAATATTGTACATGCTGTTATATAAATGCTAAAATATATGTAAGCAATTTAGGATTAAGAAACCCTCATTACTCTATCAAAGATCAAACCTTTAAAGAAAACAACAAAGACAAATATCATCAAACACAAGTTATTACATTAACTATTTTTGTCAACCCTCCCCGTTGTCTCCCGTGCATGGCAGCTACATCCAACAGCTCCTCACTGACAGTCAGGTCTGCCTTCAGCCTCTTATACACATCCATAGATGCGCTGCATCCGTGTTCTCTGTGCTTTCATCAACAGCTAATGAGAAAGACGAGTACCTGCTCGTCTCTTAGCTCGCTGTGTTGTCAGACTGCCTGCTAGTTCCTGAACTCGGTCTGCGATGGTGTTTCTAGACAAACTGATATTTTTAAAAGTCTGTATCTGGTCGGAGCTCACCTGCTCACATTCCTTTAGCATGCACTGCTGCAATGCACCCTCTGAAAAACACTTCTTCAGCCACAATAAAGCGAGCTTTCACTGCATTTTGGGCTGTAACTTTTGTAAATATATTCTGCTGCGATTGCAGTCTGCATGTTATGTTTTTCTTGGAGGCTAAAGTTAGTATACTTGTTTTGGTGTCAAAATGCAAATCTTTCATTAAACTGCCTTCCCTCTGCACACATTTCTCTTTTTCAGCTCATTCACTTGTTGGAAAACCGCTTTAGTTAAACATCAATATGGAAAAACTGCTGTCTAGTGGCAGGATGCCGTCACTCACGGGTCACAAAATGGACATACACTGTGGTAGATGTAGTTCATGGTCACTGTACACTGTAAAGCAGCATAGACTTTCATTTTAAGACAATCATCTGCCTTTCAAGCTCTCGCGGACCACATAAAATGACGTGGCGGGCCGGATTCGGTGGTCTTGAGTTTTCAAAGGATACTGATGGATCAGTTGTTGTTTGTACAAACATTACACAATTCCATCCTTTATACATTTGCATAGTCTTTCAACACATTTGACAAATAGGAGTCAAACAAGTTTCATTGTCAGTTTAAATCATTGCAACACCACACAACATGTTGTACATTAATGTGTCCACTATAATACACTACGATGAGTGAGTAATTAACCTTATAAGTCATTCTAAAATGCTTCATAATGTGTTTTGATTATTGTGATCAAATCTTATGAATATTTATGAGTGCTATAACTATAACTAAAAGGAATTATAACACAACTATAATATGAGTATAATAAATATAATAAAATATCTATAATGAGTATCGTTATAATGCATTAAAGCACAAATGACAAACAAAGGTTTTCTTTGTCTTATATGACCGTAAAGTAAATCTCGTGTATTTAGTTGGTCGGACAGTAATGTGAAGACATCAGAAATTGTGACATTTCATTGATCAACAAATTATTCAATTATGAAAATAATTTATTGCTGCAACCCCACTATGTTGCAATCATCAGATCCAGCCACATAGAAAACAATGAGTCCACTTTCATACTTCCATATCAGTTTTGAACTTTATATAATAATTCATGATAAGATTAGAGATAAATACACATAGAATGTACGCTAACACAGAGAATAAAAACATAAGCTATAAAATAGTAAAAAGAACTAAACTAATTGAAATGAGAACCTTACATGTTTCACTCAGAGTGCTTGTAAAATAGAACTAAAAGAAAAGCAATCAATGAAAGGAAACATCCCTCCAGTCTAGAAGGTCATTCTTCAACTCTGTGTGACCTGGCTGTAGTTGTATGTCATCAAACATCTTCCGTGAGAACGCCAGCACACCTCTGCACATACCTAAAGCACACTTTCATTTTTCACAGGCAGGAAAAGCACGCTATGTACCATATGAAACCAAAGGCAGTTCCAGATGTCTGACTCCACTTTAAACTTCACGCTAAGCCAATACATATCTGAAGGAAAGGATTACATTGAAAAGGAAAGGTCTAAAATCATTAAGACGGACTCTGAATGAACCCCAGACTGAGAGCAATCAGTGTGGCTGTCAATAGTGGTAATCAGAGAAATGTTTTTGGAGGGCACAGAAAACGATTACTGCAGTTGAACAGAGGCACATAAAGCTGTCAGGTTTGTGTTCAGGAGATGATGAGTAATGCTAGTTCTTCTCCTTTTATGGCACGAATGACCAGCTTCAATCTATGGTGGACCTCCTGGAGGGAACACTTTACAGCATGGATCTAATGAAGGTCCACTCCTACATCAACAAAGTGATGTCTCAAATGAACACTCTGGAAGAGGTAGGCCAACACCCAAACTCGTGCATCTCCTCATATCACTATAACTCTGGATGCACCGATTCAACCTTTTCATACCCGATACTTTATGCTTTATGTACTGATCAGATAACGTTGTTTCATTCATAAGCTGTATGCTTCAGTGTATTTAAGTGACTGGGATCATTCTGTTATAGTCATCAGGCTTGACTTAAACATTGCTTTATTAAAGGTAAATACATAGATGTATCAAATTATTATTTATCATTAAAATAATAAAGGCAATTTGGCATAAAATATTCAAAGTCAAGCAATTAATTGGTCAGAACAGGAATTAAAATCCCAGTATACAATATTTATAGTATATAAACATAGAACTGAATTAAATAGTTAAGCCCAATTGTCACTGATTCCCTGATAAAGATATTTGAGTATGAGTGCATCCTTCATTATAATCAAAGGGTTGCTATGAGACACGTGATTGAACTACGAGCGTATTGAATGGATCATGATTGATGTAAATAATGACGTTGTCTTGCAGACAATCAAGACGAACCTTACGCGAGAGAATGACTTTGTTCGAGACAGCATGACGAGCCTCACCAACCAGTTTAAGAGATATGAGAACTACTCCAACGTTATGATGAGCATCAAGAAGGAGATCTCCAGCCTCAGCCTGCAGCTGCTACAGAGAGACTCTTCTGAGAGCAAAGCACAGGTTCCTAGAAACACTTTCTGCGCTGTTATATACGTGTGGTAGCATTAGAGCAACTATGACATTGTAGTACTTCTCGTAGTATCACTACTAGTTGTACCATTAGTATTAGTAGTTGTAAGATTAGCAGTACATTACAAGCAGTGCTATAGTAATCAAGTATCTCAGACATGTCTCTGTGTAGTGGGTGTCAACTATTACAGTTACAGTTAGTCTTAGCTTTTTTGTATACATATTTTACCGGTAATATCTTTTTTTTAAAAGTTGTAATCACAACTTTAGCAATTCAAGGAACATTTAGACACATTTAAGCTGTTTTCTGACAATCTCAAACTGTTCTAATTTAAAAGGACCGTACTGAGGCATCACAGTTGCAACGCAGCTCAATCTCCGAACAGTTCGGACTTGGTCGGTTGGTTCCATGTTCTCACTCCAAACTCGTCAAATATCAATGCTGTATACCAACAGGTATATATATATATATACAGTATATATATATATATATATATATATACCAACTATGACGCTCTAGGTTCCCCTCTAGTGTCACTTTTGTGGACATGTCAAAACATAGGTCTACTTAGTTGTTAAGTTTGCTTTTGCAACAAGTGGTTTAGGTTTAGGGAACAAAAGCAAATTAAGTATCGATATTAAGTATGTAAGATATGTAACATCCTACATGGATTATCACATGCCTCGTTATACATCAGTTGCTCTGACTAATAATGTCGAGGATGGGTGGACATGGGCCAGTGTGTCTCATACAGACACTACATTGTGGCTCATCAGACGCCGAGGAACACTGACCAAGCATCCATATTTGACGAGTTGATAGTGACAATGGGTTCTGTTAGTACAGCTGCAACAGAGATGCATTTGGTCCAGTAGTAATATTATCGGCAGCAGTACTAGTAATAATAATACTGGCAACATTGTTAGCACTACTTGTAATGTCAATATTACCAAGTGTCCAGGCATAACCAGAGTGTCATGTTTACAGGACACCAATGGTGAGAAAACAAAAGAGACTGTAAAAGTACCCAACAAAAAGACCCCTGCAGCCAAACTTTCGCCCAAACCGCCCAAAGAAAAGGTCGTAAAGCCCAAGAAGGAGGTCATTAAGCCTGGAAAGCCAGCCAAGCCTGACCCTACAGCCAAAGCCAAGGTGGTTGGCCACCAGCCCGGCGTGGTGAGGGGCATCACATACTACAAGGCTGCCAAGACCGACGAGGATGAGCACAGAGGAGGTGAGCGTTTTCAGCTTGGCCGGGACACTGTATACTCGAGTGGTGTGTTGATAGAGTGTCACGCACTCTGAGCTAAAGCAAACATTGAGCTTGTACTTTAGCTGAGTTTGCACTCCCATCTGTGTGTGATCATCTGTGAGCGATCCACTGCGGGTGTTGAAAATGATCCAAACTTGTTTCTTCAGCAATCTAATCGAACCGCACATGACACTTTAATGGATCAGGATCAGCCAGCAGCCAGCGGAGTCATTGAACCAGAGTGTAGATCTTTATTAGCTGGATTTAGTTTTCAATTAAGGACAATATAAAGCTTTCCTTAGAATGTTGTTTTACACAAGTGTAAGAGAAGGCTCTAATTGTGTTGCAAATTTGACACTAAATAAAAGCCAATAAAACAGGGAATCCATCGCTGCGTGGCAAACAAGATCCCCTCAATACAAGATTTATTTCACTGTTGTTTTAAGCAAAGCTGCAGCGCAGGATTGGATTGCTGGTGCGCTTTCAGCAGGCAGGAAATCCAAATCTTTTATTGACAAAATAGATGGAGCTGATGGAATGCTGTCTCAATGGAGCGCTGCCCCGTCCATGACATGCCTCAGCTTCCCTCCTGACAACAATGTGCGGGGACCCTCACCAATGCAGAGAAAACATTTTCTGACTTCTTCCAATCCTCTTTAAGTCTAGTTGAGTGAATAGGTATGCTGTGTTTGCACAGGGCACACGCACATAATGCTGTCAGACTGTGTTCTGCCACCCATCTGAACCTCAGCCAGCACAGCCACCCTTGTCAAATCACTGAAATCAGTCGGCTGCATTTCCATAATCTGGCAAAGAGCAGGATGCAGGAACTTTTATTCATCCAGGCAAGGTTGATACACCTTCATGCTTTTTCCTGAAATGCCTTTCTTCAAATTTAGTGACACATTGTACTGGGAGTTGCCCAGTGTGACTACAGTTCTCTACTAATGGCCACTGAGGAGCTGAGTTGGAATTCAGTGAGGAAAATGCTAAACACTCACTTAACCTGCCTACAGTAGTTTTTGTATCCTAAACTTTTTATCAGTAACCATAAATGTATCTATACAACTGTAAGATTAAGATTGAGGCATTTGTAGCCAATGATATTCCAAAACCATTTTTTCCTTCACCATACCAATTCCGATGCGTATTGGCTGATACAATCTGTTACCAGTGCATTAAAAAACGATCGCGGAAGCAGCGACCATTTTTTCTGCCGATGGAAGTAGCTGAAAAGTTAGTCATATTACTTCTTTTTCATCTCTGTTGAGTGTTGCACACGCTCAGGACCGATCTGGCAGGACGTACGGATCAAGTAGTGTGTGACACACGGTTGTTGTTCCTGTGTAGCATAAATGAACTGATAAATGAAAAGATGACACGATATCAGTTTTGGTGCATAGACTACTATACTCACGGATACCCGATCCAACATTTTAAGATAAATAAGAGGCATTTCTGATACTGGTTTTGATATCAGAACAACTCTAATGAGAGGTGTGCAGATTGATTTGAAAAGTATGCGCTGTATTACCATACAATTAGAATGCAACTTTGACAATGATAAAAGCAAGCACCATATTCCTTTGTTCCTTTTCAAAACCCTAAAGGACTATGGCAGGGGTGGCCAACCCGCGGCTCGCGAGCCGCATGCGGCTCTTTGCCCGGTTTCATGCGGCTCTTACGTTCATATCGAAGTTTGTATTTGTGTTTTTTTAATGTTCGTGTTCGCTTCGCTTGAGTTAAATACGGTATTTTCGTCAAACGCGCATGTGCGGCCACAGATTACGTTCCTCGTCGACCCATTTAACGCCGAGACGGACTGTTTGAAAGCCCCGCTTTAAGTAAAAATGTAAAAGTCGGACAATTTACAAATATCCGTTGTATCGCGCAAGGCGGAGCTCCTCCCCGATCCGCACGCGCCGCGCACACCTCCACCAGCGTATGTGACAGCAGCAGCAGCAGCCACCCTCCCCGCCGACGAAGAAGGAGCAGCAGCACCCCCCCCCCCCCCCCCCCCCCCCCCCCCCCCCCCGCCGACAACCGGCCCTTTGGGGGCAACCATGATGCTGATGTGGCCCCAGAGCGACAATGAGTTTGACACCCCTGGTGTACACAATGTTCATTGTTGAAAATGACTGGCCTGTGGTCTTAGGAGTCAATTTCTGTCATTATCATATTGGTGTGTGACATTTACAATAAATCTGGCTGAGCAAAGGTATGTGTGTGTGTGAGGAAGGGATAGGGTGATGTTCATGTGTGCCCATGTGTATGATGTGGCTCTTTGCGGTAACACAGTAAAAAATGTGGCTCTTGGTCTCTGACTGGTTGGCCACCCCTGGACTATGGTGTTGTTTGGAAAATTGTTAGCAGTAATGTCAAAGGATTGGACAATTTAACTATAGTGTGCAAAAAACTAGCATGGTCCTTTAAAAGCTACTTAAATATCTTCCTCATCGTGTTAAAGGGGTCTTTGATCGGTCTAATAAGAAGGTAAAAAAAGAACGTGCGTCCCATCTAATTTACAGATGGATGACATCTGACGTCTGTTAACAGTTATCTGATCTCTTTGTTCATGTAGTCTCCACACAGAGCCAGCTACACTCAACCAGAGATACGGTTTTAACAGATTTGTTCCTTTAGTTTGGTTTGGCAATGAGTGTTGCATTTAATTGATTATCTTAAAAGACTTAATGGCTCTTGTTAATTGTAAAAAGAGTCTTAGAAAACAGTTTCTACTCCCATCATCAGGTCCACGTGTTCCGTAAGATGTACTGCTGTGATCTATTCACATCTGTCTGGCAGCACAGGACATCAGAGTCTGAAGACCATAAGGAGAGCAGACTTTCCCTCTGCTAAGATTGCATTTGATTAAGCCTGCTGTCTTTTTTTACAGCAGACCACAAGTGTCTATAGAAATCTGAAACAAAAAACAAAGAAGAAAAGTGTTTGACCAATATAGGTTTTTGATTAAAAAAGGAATGGCACTTACTTTTATTCCAAGCATTTCTAACGGTGGTAACACCATCAGGGACACTAAAGGCTTCAGTGTGATTAACCCCGGTGAGCAATTCTGTACTGAAAAAACATGACTGAAAAACCTTTCACCGACTATTTGGTGACGTTGATGTAACGTTCACATTTAGACCATATTTCCTTCAATTTGCTGTTGAGAAATTTTTCATCCTTTATATTTGCTAATAATAACTATATAATAGTTGTTGTTTTAGAACCTAACTAAGAAACCACATCCAAGTGTTTCAGTTGACGGACAGAATTGCAAATCCAAGTGAATAATGGTCTAATTGTGAATATTTAATCAACGTCTTTAAATAGTTGGTGAGAAAACGTTTTACCCAGTTTTGAACATCTTTTCACCATAACTGTTTTTTAAACGCCTTTTCAAAGGTAGCCATTCTAACACATCAAATGTTTCCACTTACAGGACAAAGAATTTAGATATAACATGAACAATGCTCTTTAAATACAATTACAATGAAATAGAAAATGTACTTTTTGGTTGCAAATCATAATAAAATCTCCTTTTTCTTCCTCAAATGTTTTTGTCAAAACCAACAAGGAGCCGGTTTCAGATGGTCTGCCATATTAAAGGTGGACATCTGTGAAAAGTATAAAAAATACATATTATATCAGGAAAGGATGAATGTCCATCAAGGGTTTCATAACTGCAATTTCTGTAATTGCAATTTGGCGTTCACATTTAACCAGTGGCGGGCCGTGTATTTTATACCTGAGCCTTCACTGCTATCCTGCAGCTGAAACGCCACCTAATAACCTGATGATGGCACCACAGCTACGGTTATTATTCGTTTCTAGGGGTGTAACAATACACATATTCGTATTAAACCATTCGGTACGCAGCTAACGAACCGAACAATACGTTTGAATAATACTAGTGCATTTGGAAAATGCAGAAGCTTCAATTGTGGGAAATATTTTATGTTGCAGCTGTAAGAACATTCTAAAGCAGGGGTCGCCAATAGGCGGACCGCGGTCCGGATCCGGACCCAGACGCTGTCCTATCAGGACCCGGACGTGTAACTGATGGATAATTGAGAATTATACATTTTGGCGGAGCGCTTCTATTTTAACCTGCACAGCTTTTCCAGCCTTTACGGCACTCGTTCAGCAGTCCAGGAAATACACCGACCAATCACATACGTTGTAAATCATCTCACGTGATGCTACTCAGCCAATCAAATGTCTGTATTCTGAAACGCATCGTGAGCCGAGTGAGATTTGCTCACAGACAGGAGAGACGGAGAGAGAGCAGTGGGAGAAGTTAAGTCAGAGAATTGTACATGGCGTGCTCTAAAAAGAGAAGTGGACCACGAAAACAGAGCTTTTAATAAAGAATGGACGAACTTTTATTTGTTCATTCTTCCTGCTGGCGCTACTAAACGACTCATGTGTTCAGATACTGTGGCCATTATTAAATGCGCCGATGTGAAACGCCACCACGAGACCAAACGCGCATCTTTAGACCAAACACTCCAGTCTGAACTGAGGGCAAGATGTTGAGATGTGTAGAGATTCTTTATGATAAAGTTCACTGAGACCGTTATGATGTGAAGTGGATTTAACAAAAGAGAAGAAAAGAGTTCACTCCAGCCACACTTTCCTTTTTTCCTTTTCATTAATTTTTCAAAAATCAAGCAATTTCTTTTAAGATGCAAGTTTTTCAAAAATTCATCTGTGTATTTTATTTTTAGATGGAGCCCTTATTTTACTTGAAATGAGAGAACAACATTTATTTTTGTATTTCTATGTATTATTTATAATCCATCCAGTTAAATTTTAAAACGTAATTATATATTATATGTTAAAATATAATTGATGTGTACTTTCTTTATTTGATTTGACAGTTGTTGACTACACAGAGACTTTGTTACTACTAGGCTTCTTGAATATATATTGCACTAAATAGCGCAAGTTAGATATTATTGTAATGTTCCGGACCTTTGCAAGAGGAGATTTTCTCAATCTGGACCTTTCGGAATTTTAATTGAATACCCCTGAAGCATCTCACTCCCATATCTGTTAAGCAAAATGAGGCCTCAGTATTCTCTATCAATATATCAGCTATGACACTAGGGTACCCCTCTAGTATCAGTTTTGGATTCAGGGACTGTAAAGTTGTGTTATATGCATACAGTATATATCCAATATAGGTTTACTTAGCTGTTAGGTTTACTCAATCAACAAAACTACTACTTTGAATGAAAATGTTGTATAATCTTAGATTTCTTCTCTATCTATCCCCTTGCCCCCCCCCCCCCCCCCCCCCCCTAGACCATGTCAGAACGTATGCAGTCCATCACATCACGGAAAAGCAGTCAGAGGATGGAGGAGCTGAAATGGTCCTGGAAACCATGGAGGCCACCGTGGCTGAACCCGCTACCACCACTGCTGTTCCCACCACTACAGCTACTACTACCACCACCACGACCACAGCCACCTCAGCTAGCACCACAACTACACTAAATACACCAGCATCTGAGAGACCAGCTCCGACCATTGTGCTGGTGCTGGACAACTCCAATAACAACAGTCGGCCCACTCTGCACAGAGCAGGTATGTGCTAAATGCCCCTCTGTGATTAAGGCTACATCCACACTAATACGTTTTCCTTTTAAAATGAGGTTTTAAAACAAAAACGATCCTCGTCAAGTACCGTTTTAAAAATGATTCTTTTGTCCATACTAACACGCTTGAAAATGGATATCACATGACGTTTCACGTACACTGTTAACAGGAAGTAGATTGGTTGCCTATTTACAGAAAATACAACAGAGTATTATTGTACTCTTTAATAATAAAAGGTTGTGCTTGATAATTAAGCGTTCTCCACACACGCACTCAAACTGACACATTTTGTGAATTGCAGGTCGCTGCAGGTCTTGCTCTATCCCTCTCAGATTCACATTCATTTACTTTTAAAATCAACTCTTTCCAATCAAAGTTTGACGAGGTTATGGTTCAAGAAATTTGATCAACACACATTTCTCACTTGTTTCCTCGGTTTTGATGTTGCCTGCTCTCACACTCGTAGCGCTGCAGGGTGGCTAGTGTCCCTGTCGCACTGGAGAGTAAACGTAGCACAAGATATGCGTATTAAACAAAAACGTAGTAGTGTGGCTGTAGCTTAAGCTCAGTATTGTGTTGCAGGCTGTGACTGCAGTGACAGAGGGCAATTCAGCTGCAAAAAAGCCTGTAGGATCACTCTGCCAAGAAATATATGAGTGTGAAATCAATTTAAGCCCATGGTAATGCAAGTAACTCTCTCCCATGCGTACATGTTGAATGTTCTGCTTGTTTCTTCCAGGGAAGATCCTAAACTGTGAAGGGACTCTAGCATCCATTGACCAGCCAGAGAAGCAGCACAGTTATGGGCGCAACGAGGGAGCCTGGATGAAGGACCCCCTGGCTAAAGACTCCAAAATCTATGTCACTAACTATTACTATGGCAACAACTTGGTGGAGTTCCGCAACCTGGACAACTTCAAGCAAGGTGTGCTTAAAATAGGTCTTTTTACAATGCCCCATTTGCCCACCATAATCCATATTTGTGTTTGATCCCAGGGATTAACAGGACTCCCACCATAGATAAGTCTTAGGTTCAGTCTATGGTTATTCCAGCCAGATTCAAGTCTACTGTCATATACCTGTCTGCTTTTGGCCCTTCACCTTTTCAGTCAAAGGAGGATCAGAGGTTACATACCATGTGTCCGGTTGTGCTGCCTCTTGGGCCACCACACACAGACCTTTGTGAGGTTGTATAGCCTTGATATGACTGAGTCTTCAGTCACTCATTCATTTTTTAATTCCGCCAGACGTTAATTGCTGTGGTTTGCCATATTACTATCAGTAGTAATATGTGTGAGCTATATAGGTATTTACTGAGATCGAGCAGTATACATATAGCATTAGTACCAACTCGAGTTCTTCGGCTGGATTGGTACTAGAGGAGGTTGCTGAGCATGCTCAATGACGTAGGCCTGAAGGTCCCAATCACAGCCTGTCACGGCCAAGTATAAACCTGGTTGGGTGGAATTGCTATATTCAGTGGATCCTGCTTGAGACACAGCATAAGGCATTAGTCCGGACTCTTTCTCATTTGGAAAACCAGGGTTTTAGCACAAAACAAATGTTTTTAAATCCAAGAGCATTGCAGCCGTAGACTACGGAAGCAGAGGAGGAGCAGAGTACCCACGTATGCACCTAGCTACGCTGTAGCCCCTCAGCGCACAACCACGAACCTTTATAGTCTGAAGCGCATATTAACCTTTCCTCATTAAAATAGCCACGAGGAGCCAGGTTGCATGGGCATTTGCAGTCTACATTCACATCCTATTTACTGTCCTTTACAGAGACCTGGTGGGACAACTAAAATAGAATGTGGCCCCTCTAACTGACTCTGTTTTGCTTGCTCACAAAACTGTGTAGATTCAGAACAAACTCAACACCCTTAGGCCATGACTAAGTAATGGAACATTTGCTGTCCAATCAAACATAACTATATCTGTCCTAAACTGGAGACTTACTGAAAGCCTGTGTTAATAAAGATAAAGTGACACGACAGGAATCTAGCTCTGGTTTAGCTATCCCAAGATTTAGCGCTAAGAAGTTAAGGTTTGAAATGCCATAATAATATTTAAAGCAATATAAGTTGTTTTAACACCAATATGTTTGTATTAAATGTAATATGGAATATACATATCTTGACTTTTACATCTTTTTCATCATCTAATTCAAACATCATTATTGTCCCAACACATTGATCTAACTAGAGTATCACCTTGTTAGAATATATAGCTGTGTTTTTTAACATGATGACATTGATTCATGTTGATTGTCCAATGAGCTCTGTGAGACTGATGAGATCTCTGGAATGTAGATCTTAGTTGTTTCATGGCTCCAGTGGGTGGGAAAATCAACTTCTTCCACATCCAAATCAACTGAGGAATTGGATTACACTCTCTAAGAGAGTTAAGATGATCTCCCCTCGTAGGACTTGGCTTGTTGATCTAGATGTGTTTGGACAATGGGCTTTCTAAATGCACTTACATGCGAGGCGTCCTGCAGTCCGGTGAGCTCACAGCTGTGTGCGGATGACTAGGTATTTGGAGTGGAGGCGATGCCTGCTGTTCCCTGACATGTGCTCTGGCCTTTCCTTTGAACTGGGCACAGTGGAGAGGGATTAAGAGTGTGGGTTGGACTTATGGATGGGGTGGGGGGGGTTCTACTGCACGTTGTTTTTGTCCTTCACTGGGCTTTCCATTTATTATCATTATCTAAATCAGACTTCCTGAGGTTGGAAGGTTAGGATAGCAGATAGGATGTGATTAGAAAACGACACCTATAGTACAGTTTGTTTCGGAGTGAACTCCGGAACAAACTGTGTCACTGTCACATGAAGCTATCTGGTCAAAACGAAAATCTTCATTGTTTTTTCTTTTAAGTGTCAAGTCCAGTCTTAAGAGTGTCATGTCTGAAGTAAGTTCTTATGTCATAGCTTGGTTCCAGTCCTCTAAATCACATCGCATATCGATTTGTTCAATTATTCAAATTATTCTTGTGTTGTCCGCATTGATGGCTGTATCCCTCAGTTAGACAAACGGTCGACCAATCAGAGCTTTCAGAATCAGAAACAGTTTATTGGCAAGTACATTGCACATTCAAGGAACTTGGCTTTGTGATTGGTGCATACCAATAAACACAGTACAATAGTATAAGACATAAAGGTTGGTATTGCAGGTAGGATTAAAAAAAGAGACATCATCTTTCTACACAAATAGCAAGCTACATGCATGACACAAAGTGTGGATGAGCATGATGCAGCAGTACAGGATTTTTTCACAGACCCATTTACCTCATTTTTCACGACAACAAGAGTGACTCCATCACATTTGATATATCATTCCACTTCTGACTGAGAGGGAGCTTGCTTTCCAAAGACGATCAAGGAAATCTACAATGTCAAGTATAATAATATTATGTTCAGTTAGGGGTGTCGTAATAATTGGATAAAGAGGAGGGAGCAATCACAACAACAATGTTAAGAAATAAAAGAAAGTGAGGAGGTTGGAGTGTTGTGGGGCATTTTACAACCTACATCCACCTCCCAAAGATGAGGAGCACTTGAAGATATGTCTGCAGATGGTAAACCTGAAGTACCTACCTCAGTACCTGTGTGTGCTCTTCCCATTTTATGGACAGGAAGACTGTTACCCCAACTAATGGCTCTGTTGCAATACAGTGTCAAGTGATAAGGAGATCAATTGCTTGTTAGCTATTAGTGAGATCCATGCTCTGAATACATTCATTCATTATCAGTCAGTTGAACTTGCTTTACAATCGGCAATCATCATTAACTTAAATGTAAACAGTTACTGGAGCCACAACGTCAGAGGTTTAGGGACATGTCACGTTCACTCACTCCCATTCTGATCCAGTAGCTAACATTGTGTGCCGAATCTTGGCTAGAGGCAGGTCCTCACAGTTGTCAACAATTGAAATGTATACGTTCTGACATTTTTGTAACTTTTATTTTAAAATGTCTGTAAGGAATGCCGATTGTAAAGCATGTTCAACTGTAGACACTTGACTGATCATTAAATATATTCAAAGCACAGATTTCACTAGCGCTAGGTCACAAGCAGTGGAACATATGGCTAGCTAGCTTACTTTAATATGGCAACCTTCCCGAAGTGACTTCCTGAACGTAGCATCTTAGCCATGCCATTTCTCTGATTAAGGGTCTTCATCTGTTCTTAAGACAATGCAATAAATAAAGACAATGAAGCTGAGTTTGATGTGGAAATATTCTGACTACTCAACTAGAAGTTAACATGACAGTTTAGCGGAAGTGGGATGACAAAGGTGGGAAAAAGGGAACTATAGCGCGCTGTAACCCAGAAGTTAACATTGCCCTAGTCCCACAACAAGAAGCCAATGTGATTTTTCTATTGGATTTTGGATTATTGCAGAAAATAAACATTTATGGTACTGAAACATATTGTTCAGCAAGATCTTCACAATTGTTGACCACTTTTATGATTGGCAATTGTAATTAAGCGTAAATACAATTGCCAGGTGAAAAAAGCTAGCATTAACCACCACAACTAAGCTGAAGGCGGACTAGTCAATAATATTTTACGTAGTCATATCTTATGCATATTCATTTTATGTTCTCTGTAATATTGTAACATTTTAATATTATATAGGTGGAGGCTTCAAATAAGCCCAGTTGGCTTTTTGCCTTTTCCTGCACGGTGATATTTTGTTTGTTTATTTTTTATTTTATTGATTACATTATGCAAAATAAATAAACTAAACTAATAAACTAGTCTTTAGCATGATGACGTTTAGTCGTCTCATTTAGCAACTAGTTAGCAGCCGCCTTTTTTAAGACACATAAAAGCTTCAAAATTCTCAAGTGGTGTATTTACTGACATCTAAATCTTGTGTTAACCACAGACCTTATTTCAGGTATCTAACCTAAAACCCATTATAAAAAAAAACATTGACTTAGAAACGAGGGAACCAGAGGTGCAAAAATAATAACTTATTTCCGAGTTTTAAGTTTTATGACTAGTTCCTGCTGGACTCTATTAAAAGGAGGCAGAATAAGGTGAATACAACAATGTTGTGGGCACTGGTGATCACAGACACTTCCACATGAGCAGTTGCATCACTTGTGAAGCAGTGGTCTGTTTTGTGCAACAGAATGTGTTCATTGGTAAATAACAATAGTAAAGCTAATGTAATATTCCTGTTTATCACAGGCCGATGGAGCAACCTCTTCAAACTGCCTTACAACTGGATAGGCACAGGCCATGTGGTTTACAATGGAGCTTTCTACTACAACAGAGCCTTCACCAAGAACATCATCAAGTACGATTTGAGGATGCGATATGTGGCGGCCTGGACACTGCTGCATGACGTGGTTTACGAGGACACCACCCCCTGGAAATGGAGGGGCCACTCGGACATTGACTTTGCAGTGGACGAAAGCGGCCTGTGGGTGATCTACCCTTCCACGGACTACGACTACAACCAGCAGGAGGTGATCGTCATCAGTAAACTGGATCCTGGAGACCTGTCGTTGAAAAAGGAAACAACTTGGAGGACAGGTCTGAAGCGGAACTCCTACGGAAACTGCTTCATCATCTGTGGCGTCTTGTATGCCGTCAATGTATACAACCAAAAGGAAGGTGAGGTGAACTTTGCCTACGACACCCACACCAATACTGAAGCCATCCCACGCTTGCCCTTCACCAATGAGTACTCCTTCACCACCCAGATTGACTACAACCCCAAGGAGAAGGTTTTGTATGCCTGGGACAATGGCCATCAGCTCACTTATCAGGTAAACTTTGTCGACCAGTGAGCTCAGCTAGTTTGTGCTGCAGCTCACTGTAGGCCTGCCAGTGTGACACCTAAATAAAAAGATGCAGCCATATTGGACTCAGGAGAAAGGATGAACCTACACAAGCCTTCCACTACCAATGCACACTATTCAAACACCCGACCTCACAGTGTACCAAACATTCATCATGCCTCGAGATGTGACTGTACAATATATCAATAGAATGGACAACCAACAGTGAAAACAATCTCACAGGTTGAGTTAAAGCATAGAGACTTCTTTATATGTTCATTTATGACATGTCAGCAGGCTGGCTAACTGGCAGACAGATAGATAGCTGTAGTTTAAAATAGGCATATCATGCTAACACATAACGGTGGATTTTTTTTATCCAATAACTCTTTAATGTACATTTGGGCACCTGAGTGATGTATTGAAGTAACATGTCAGAACTAATCTACTACTCTAATACAAGATTTGACATGCCACTTCCAGGTGTGATTGGGCTTTAATAGTGAAAAGTGTCAAAATAATGGCACGGCCATAATAATCTACATGAACGTGATAGACGTTTTAAGTCAGCTGATAAGGAACTGATGAATGAGCCGGTGATAGAGAAGCATTAATGAAACACCTAATGCTGATCCGCTGTGACTTCAGTTTTCTAGCTGTAGTGTAGCGTAAGAAATGTGCATTTACCTTCAGTATTACCTTCAGCCACGTTTGCTGTCATTTAGTTTTAAGTTTTGAGTTTTAAGTTAAGATAACCTAATTAACTAGCTGGCCTTTTAGGTAATATACCATGGCTAGATTTAGCAACCATCATCAATGTTTTACCCTGTGTTTTCCTTTTTGCCTTTTAAGTGGCCTATAAATATTTCTACATAGCTTGTGTTATTTGGCTCCACCCTCCAACATTTAGCTCAACCAATGAGATGTTTTCTGCCTCCACAGCAGTTCTCCTTGTGAAAAATGTTTGTAAAACTAAACTATTAACTGTTGCCCATCTACTCCATCCTATCACCAAGCACTTTGATCATGAATCTGCTTTCATCATTCCGGCCTCATGATGCTTCCTGTCTCGTTACCATCGATGTTGTTAAATATAGTATGAACTCCAAAAACAAAACCATGTACACAAATGTCTGAGTTTTTTTATATATATTTACATGAATTAATTTGACAATATGATACAACCTTTTCTTTGTAATTTCTATGCATCTTGTTGAACTTCTATGTTGTTAATATCATTAGCATAACCACTACATTTGTTGTAAGTATTGAGTATTTGAACATGTTGATACAAAAGGTGCACAGTAGCATTAGCTGTGCCATCTTCAATAATGGACACCATAAACCATGAATGTTTTTGTTTTTGACAATGACTTACAATACTGTGTGAGGCCAACACATTCTCACTCTCAACTCGTCACGTGTCTATTTCCGCTCGTCACATGCATACACTAGAATACAGACAAGAAACAACTTGCTTGATAATTAGGCATGCTATGTCCACGTAGAGCGCCTTTGTTTGACGCGTAGGCCCATTGACCAAACTGCCGTATTTGACGAGTTGGGGGTGAAACGGGCTGATGAGGCACATAATTGGAATGGTAAGCTTTAATACACATGAGGTAACTCTTACATCACTTTATAGTGTTGTTTTGGTCTTGTACAGCATTAATGATTCACAACCACATTATCGGGCTTGTTCTTCAACTATCGTAAGTGTTTTTGTAAGCCTATTCATAAAAAGGCATGCTGATTGCAATAAAGTAATTTGTTCAATTGCAAGATCTTTATGCATAAATAATGTATAATAATAATGTCATAAAATGTAACACACCACTTGAAACTAACTGTGTGTGCGTCTGTGCTATGAGAAGAAAATGATTTGATAAAAGTCTGTTGTGAGCCTGACAGTAAGCCAATCCGCAGTGACCCTTTAAATGCCATGGGATAGCCGGACTTGCCTTGCCCACTTTGTGTTGAAAAGATGATGACTCAGATCTTCTGACTTCTGGATTACAAAAGTCTCATGAGCTAGTTCTGGGGTAAAGGTCGCCATTCTTTGCTTGATCTCAATCCCAAAATACAGTACAAGGAGCAGCACTGGGCCATGGTTATAAGGGCATGGCTGCCTGATTTCTTGGCTGGGAATTTTTAAATCTTGAAACTCAGCACCAAGTCATGCAATTCTGGAGGGAGACATTGAAATATATCAAGAGCTGAATAGTGGGTGTGGTAGGTCCATGCATGTGCTCCTCTTTTAAGAAGATCTCAGTGCACTGTGTTCTTTTTTTGCACCCACATAATGAGGTTCATTAATGAGTGCAAGGCAATGCCATAGGTTTGATGAGCTCAGCACTAATGGTGTGTCCAATCATGAACTCTGTCACGAAATGTTGACATGTTGTTGTAGTAGAACAATGATGTCCATGCTAGTCAAGGTGATGAACACTGACAACTCACATGACCTATGCTTCTTCAGTCCCTGCACCTCACGGTGAACACAAAGGCTCTCCTGTTGCTAAATCAGTACTCAACATGATCCTGTTCACATCAGCAGGGCCTCTTGTTCTTCACCATCACATACTTATCATGTAACATCATAAACTCACAGTGGCCGGGATGTAAAGCCTTTGTCCCCACGTTATATGCCACTGTGAAGCCGGAAACTGCACTATTGAGCCACATATCATTCATGGTCAAGAAGTAATTGGGTTAATATAAAAACATCAAAAAAAATGACCCCCTCGCAGGCCTCTGCAATACTGAGGACATTTCTCCCCATAAAGGGAGCTTCCGTTGCATGATCAACCCACATTTACAAAAACACACCCAGCACTGCAACAATTCATCAGGACCTCTGAGTATTAGTCTCATATTAAACAGTTGTAGAGTCGTGTCAGATGACACATGAATCTGATGACTTTAGACTAAATCCCAAAAGACTTGCAGCGTGACTTTGACTTATAATCAATGACTTGTGTCTTCTGCCTTTTGACCTGGAATGACTTGATATCCTTGCAAAACCCCAAAATATGAATAAAAAAGTGATTGTATTGCGAAGCAATCCCTAGGTTCAGATCATTTGAATCAGATGCTATCAATCTGACAGCAACTAATCATGTAGCACAAGCAGAAGGAGAAGGTCTGTCTGTCAGTACAGGCGTTACCTGCACAGCAGCTTAGGCAGTTTACGTCAGTGAGGAGTTACAAGCAGCTATGAGCGTGGTTTAAGTGTGTGTGACACAACACGAGAGACAACTGTTTGTTCAAAATAACAGGATGGCTCTGTGTAACAAACCATCAGGCAGGTCAGGTTAACGTCATCCAGCTTAATATCACATTCAGGCAATAAAACACTTAAGTAGACTACCGGTACTACTTTGTATCTTTCCACAGATAAAATGAGTAACATCTCCAACAGCAGATTATATCAGCTGTGGCTTATTGATATTAAAAGTGTAAATCACATGCCAAAAGCAGGCGGCAACCTCTGGTTCTGCCGAGTGAAGCCAATGCTTCATGGCTTAAAGATGCATTCTCTCTACTGGCCATCAGGGGGCGACTCCTCTGGTTGTATAGAAGTCTATGAGAAAATGACTCTACTTCTCTCTTGATTTATTACCTCAGTAAACATTGTAAACATGAGTTTATGGTCTCAAACCTTCCAAATATGGTAACTTAAGTTTATTGGTTGTGAAAAAATCAAAATGGTGACGGCTGTAATCAGAGATGGCTACAGCGAAATTGCCGAACTCAAGGCTTCAAAAAGGCAGTACACAAACCAATGGATGACGTCATGATCACTACATCCACTTCTTATATACAGTCTATGGCCAAAAGGCAAAAGTGAAACTTCTTTCTCTTATCTTGTTAATGCTGTCTTATGGCCTGCCGTTTTGAAGCATCGAGTTCAGCATTATGTCCGTCACCATCTTGGTTTTTGGATGTCACCATCTTTTCATTTTGCAACCAGAAGTGACACGAGAGAAAAAAAA
Organism: Pholis gunnellus; assembly: GCF_910591455.1. Taxonomy (NCBI): domain Eukaryota; kingdom Metazoa; phylum Chordata; class Actinopteri; order Perciformes; family Pholidae; genus Pholis; species Pholis gunnellus. The sequence continues at coordinate 3,004,350 of NC_136532.1, forward strand.
GTAAAAGAACAATCAAATGCTGAATAAGGGTTCAAATCCATGCATGTTGTCCTCTCTCTCTCTCTCTCTCTCTCTCTCTCTCTCTCTCTCTCTCTCTCTCTCTCTCTGGACCATCACTATTCAATAAAGGCAAAAAGCCATTAAAAATAGTTGACAAAAATTTTTAAATTAACTTTCATGTGCAACTTAAACCTTGTCAAAGTTAAAGAAAATGTGTAAAGCACTTCAGTGTGATAATATTGATTTCCTTTAGAGATTAGCAGGATCCTGTAAGGTTACAATTTTGAGCTTGCCTCATTAACATATTGGAAACACATTATTGCTCACATTGAAGTACAGTATAAAATGGGACTCATGACAGCCTGAGTCTTGTGCTGAACAGAATATAGAGATTAACGTGACTTTAATTGTGACCCTTTGGGCTATTTCCTGTAGCAGTCAGAAAGAGTTGGTGGCTGAACAGGATGTAAGAACGGAGCACCATCCTTTTCCAAGCTGCATGGAAACTTATGCGTGGTTCTGTCAATCCCCTAAACTTCATGAAATCTCAAGTGTAAAATAAAGTCTGGGGATCCAATACTCAATAACAATCCAATTATGAAGTGCTTTTCTCTAAGCTTGTCTATGTTCTTTGAAGAGGGGCTTTCCTGAGGTTTGGGCTAGCAACCAAGGAGCACACCAAAGAAGGCCATTGTACAAAATACAATGGAGGCCTTTGGAAATTATGGGGGAGGACTGGTTGTGTCAGGACCTCACATCAACATTTTGTATCAGAGGCGCAGACAAAGATGCCACAAAACGGACACACATTTTTGCATGTGATTGAGGCCAAACACTAAATCTCAACAAAGATTATTTATGAAAGTGAAGTATTCTTCCAAATACATCCATAAGTCATCTTGGTCCTGTTTCACTTTGATGTGAATATGAGATGACAAGATAATACCAAATTGTTGGGCTCCATCTGTTCACTATGATGACAGTGAAATAAATCTGTCAACAAACAGGAACAATAGAAATACTGCAACTAGATGAATATTGTATAGGGCTTGATCTAATTCAGATTAAATTAATAGATACATAAATGCATGGGTAAACCTAGCATGACCACGTTAAAGTCATAACGGCAATCCTACTACGAGGTTAGTCTCAGCAGTCAGTGGGCAAATTGCCATTGGCTGAAGAGAAAAAGCCAGGCAGACAGCAATGTGTGCTGCTTTATATACTATCTGTGAGGGAAATTCTAATATTAGTGTTGTTTTATTCACATGTTAGCACCAGTAGCAACCAGCAACCGGCAGCAACAACAGAACACAGACCACAGTGCTCCATTAATAACCCATCGTCCACAGAGCAAGGACTCAAGTCTCATTGTACATATCCCATCATCACCATGCAGTTACTCCCTTAACACTCCCTTAACACACATTTTGAATATATCAAAATTGAATATATCGGTCTCCGTTAATGTACAGTAATCACATCATCGGACTCCTCCAGGACTTCTCTCTCTAACAGAACTGAAGCAGCAGTGATGACTCTTTTACAAGCCAGGGCCAGACAGAACCACGGAGTTCACGAGAGAAAGAAAACTACAAATTACTTTCAGACCACATTCATAGTCGCAACACCTCCTGTCCTTATTTTGGAGAAACAAAAGAACAAATATATAGAAAGCTATTTATATGTAATTTTCTGACCTCAGCATGAGAAGGGAGAGAGAAGTGGAATGTGTCGGAATGGGAAACCATCATGGAGAGGGGCTGGGGTGTCCTGGTCTTGTTTTTAGGCCAACAACAATGCAGGGCTCAGAGACACAGTACCCACCAGTAGGCCTAATGCAATCCACACAGCCACAAAGTCCATCCCAACAGCTGCCCTCGGCTGGAACTGCACCACAGGGACTACAGCCTCAGTCAACCCTGCCATCCGTCACATTGCCCCACCCAATACCAGATGCCAGCTCCAATGAGGCCAAATATTAACACCACTTCGCAGCTGTTTGGGGGGTGATGGACTGTTGAGGTGTCGCCTCATCACAAACAGGATTGATCTGTTCTAAATTTCAGAAAATTCTTCACAGCTGTCGAAGAACTGACTTAACAATTATAGCTGGCCTTAAAACCTTACTTCACTTAACATTAACAGCTAGTTTAGGTTCAAGCCATTCCACAAAAACAACTCAGTCCTAACATGATCCGCCTAATGCAGGCCTGTTTTGAAGAATCAAGACTGCACAACTTTGAACCACATTTCTTCACATTAATTCATAGAGGAGATGATTAAACGAGTGAGCTGTCATGTTCACAGCCTGGCACTGCCAGCCTCCACCATGCTGCTGCTGGAGCCTAACCAAGGGTTTCATGGAGAAGCACCATATCCTTGTGGCTCACGTTGTTGTGCAGACACAACGACCCACCAACATCCCCATCAGGGTCTTCAACCATGGTGCTGAACTTGTTATCTAGATGAGAGAGGCTGTGGTCAGGATTCTTCGGCAAAGCTGTAGAAGAAGGTGGAGCTCCAGTCCCCAGCCAGAAGCAGGTCTTGTGCACTGCCACCTGCTACAGTCCGACAGTGAGGTTTTCTCTTCAGGGCACGCTGATCTCGTCCATACAAGTACTATGTGCAGCACTATATCCTGACCAGCCCAGGACCACCTGTGAAACAGACACCATGCACAATGGCCAGAGACAAACAGACGGAAGCAGACCAGCAGGTGTATCGGGGGAGACAGGACCCCCTGATTGCCATAGGGTATTTTGCAAACTGCTCCAGGTGCTCCATCACCCAGGGACAAAACCACCAGAATACAGATGCACTGTCTAGGAGTCCCTGCTGGAGGTCATGACCATGCACGATGGCAGAGCCCAACCTCAGTGGCAAACAGTGTTAACATAATGGCTAACCGTCCAGGTGAAGCCTGTCTCCAGCGGGGTAGTGAACACCTCCAGTCACGTCAGTTGTGATTGTGCTCTGTGCCATTCAAGCTTCCACAGGGTGAGTGACCCACCCCAAAGCAACCTGTTCTGTTGAATAGCAGCAGTTGAATAGTGGCCAAATAACTGACCCAGACAGACACTGTGGAAGTGGATGGATGAAAGGAGAGGCTGGCCGACATGGACTGACAGAGCCTCCAGCAGCCCTGTCACCAAAGCCTACTGGGCACAGGAGGAACGATGGAGTGTTACTGAGGACATTTTACTACACCGAAGGAAAAGAAAACCCACAAATCCTGCTGCCCTGCATGAACCACACCTCCATGATGGAACAGATACATGGCGGTCCAGCAGGTGGCCATTTTGGGGTGGAGAAGACCCTTGGGTGTCTTAAGACCTGATAATATTGGTACAACATGAAGGACGATGTCACCCCGTGGTGCTCCACCTGCACCAGTTGTGCAGCAAAAGCTCATCCTGAGAAATCCCCTCATGCTGCTATGGCACAATGGAGCCTCACACTTCCATTGAAATTATTTAAAGGAATGTTACAACTCTAAAGCAACAACTACAGTCATATCCTCTTTGGCTTATTTGAGCTGATGCCATCAGGAGTGCGTTTTAGACTAAGTATGTAAAAAAATAGAAGGGAGTTTGGTTTTACTGTATTCCAGAATCCATTAGACCTGTGATTAGCCGCAGTACTTATAAGCCCTGTTCTCATTTTTGTTGAATTTTACTCAGTTCAGAGCGATTGTTAATGTACTCCTTCTTTTGACCATAGTTTGGTGAGGTGAATGACTGCTATGGAGGAAAGGGCCCTATTTCAGTCTGGTGTGGAGCAACAGCCTTGTAGTAGTTACAGCTGTTAGCACTACAGCTACAATTACAACTATACTACTGCTACTTTTATCCCGACAACTACTGCTGCTTGCTACAATTACAGAAAGGTAATAAAAGAACTCCATAATATAACCTAAAGCTTCTATGCTTTCATTATTTTGAGGCTGACTTATTTTGCCAGCTACCACTGCTGCTGGTATCGACACCTTAATGCTTGTAATGGTTTTAATGCATACTTTGATGGCCTTTTTACACCTTTTGCCTCATACAGTTTTACAGTACTGTCTTTCAATATGTTTGACTGTCACATAACATCTCATGATCTCATGATCTCATGATCTCATGATTCTGTAGAAATCGAGACAACCACTCCTGCTTTTTCAGCACCACATTAGGAAAACAGTTTCCTCTGAGTTTTGTATTAGGTTATAACTGTGCAGAAAGTGAATGTCTTTTTGCAAAGGCTTTGATCTACGCTTCTGTTGATGGTTCCACGCAATCCCAGACATACTTGACATTCAGCACAAAGCCAGTTTCTCCCCTGGCCTTGAGGAATGCTGGCTTGGTGACAGCAGCCTGAATCTGGGCTAATAAAGAATGTGACCATTGTGGTGACGGTCAGATCTTCCTCCACCACTTCATGCACCACAGACAGCTGTTGTTTAGAGACTAAAGGCTATGACACATATTTCTCCTGCTTTCACACAGGCTTTATTCATCGGATAATACCAGAGGGGACTTCTGGAAGGGGTCTTGGCAGCATTTGAATCATTAGGATGATGAGAAATCTTGGAAGATAAAAGAGGCTGTGGCGTTACTGCGGCCTTACTGGGACAAATTATCCCCAAAAAGTTTGCACACCGCAGCAAGCAGGTGTCCTGTCAATGTGTCCTTTGACCTGTACCTGCTGTGTTCTAGTATGAGTACGGACTGGTGATCCTGTGCCACATTTCAACATTAGAGGAGAAGGAAGTTATCAGAGAGATAGAGAAGAAGGAAACGAGTCCTGAGTCAATCCCAGCTTATTAAGGTTTCATCCTATCACAATGTCAACTTTGTTTGTCTCAGAATTGTATAAAGCACAGCACACAGTGAAATCTAGTCTACTATATAGTACCAAGGAGCAGTTAGAGGGTTCATGCCTTGCTCAAAGGCACATCAGTGGTGTCCAGGAGGCAAACTAGTGCCTCTTCAGGAACTAGTCCACGCTCCGTACTTGGTCCATGCTTGGACCTTCTGGTTTCAAGTCCCCACAGACTGAACTACTGCTGCCACCCTCACCATTATATTACATGTTATTTATAATGGGAAAACAGACTGTTGCTGTCCTCTCCTATAAAGATTTATATATATATATATATACACATACTGTATATAGTGATACATGTCATGTTTTTGAAAAAAGCTTTCAGTACGTCTTAGGGTGGTGTTGAACTCTCAAAACCACAATCACATTAGTGAAATATTGAAACTCCATTCTAACAGGCTTTTTCAGGGTTGCAGGAGCCAAAAAAACACATATAAACAACCAAGCACATTCTCAACTAGGAAAGTGCACTCAGAGTACAAATCTCTGCCAGGTGAGTCTGCAGCGACTGAGGCTATAATGTTTGATTGAATGAATACAAACCACAGTTGCCCGCCATCTAGAATGTATGTTGTCAGTGCTCAGTTCAGTTTGGTATTTGCTAAGCAATAGTTATACATGCAAACATACACACAAATGTACATACAATTGTGTTACCGAGACGTAAAACTTTGTAATCTGTATGGAAAATGAGTCCAAACGGAAGCAGTTATTGATCACTTGTCCTTCAGCATACAGTCAGAAATGAGCTCAAAAATGATTTGACTCTTGGGTCCAATAGTATGCGAGATTAGCCATGGACAGACAGACACAGGGATGCAGACACACGCACACACACAATCCTGCACAGACAGCAGGGTTCGACATTAACCATGGCCTGTGGGCAGAAAGAGTTACTCTGTGGCTGTTTGGGAACAAGCAGTGAGGCATTAAGGAAACAGAAAACTCCCCCAAAAAAGACTATCTAAGTATTCCCACCCATTCACACAACGATGGCACAGCCGACGGGAGTGATTTGGATGATTTGGACCAATTTATGGGATCAAATCGTCGAGTTATTTATTGAGGGACAACCCTCTCTACTTTCTGAGCCACAGTTGCCCATAAAAGAAGTCAACACAAATTAACTGTACTTAACACCACAACAACTTGTGTAGGTAGCAGACTAATGAGGTGAGAGAGTAAGAATTGGAATAATATAACCATGTGTGGCTGGCTCACAGTGGCCACCAAATATAGGTAGGTAGTCCAATGTGGCCACACTGTTTTATCAGGTCTCTCTTGAGAATGAGACCGCATGTCTCAATATCCTAACTGAGTGCAATGCGACCAAGCTCAAGCAACTCTTTGATTGCATTATTTTCTATTTGAATGTCCTAACTGGCCGTTTTGAGCTGAACCTTTGTCAGACGCCTTGTTTGCATTTGTTGCTGTCACTTACTTTGAAAGCACCACAATGGTCAAGTAACAACAAAAACTGAAATAAAGTGGCAGCTGGCTGTTGTAGCCTTATCAAGGTAAATGACCATCGCTAATAACAACCTTGCTCTTGGCTACACTGTGTGTTATGTCCAGCAAATGGAGACATGGGAAAACATGCTGTGGTGGCGTGGGCGTGGTTGGGCTCAGCTGCAGAGGGGACTGAGTGTGGGGACGGAGTGGTTCAAGGAACGGTGCCGGTAAGAGGAGTAATCAGCCTCAGCTGTAGGCAATTACTAATTGTATCTTTCCCCGTTAAAACCATCAGTAGGGACGGAGGCGCGGGACACACACACACACACACAGGCGGGCCGAGCGACGCTGGGAGCGAGAGACCGACTGGCAGGCTCGCTCACAGCTGGGCGTTGGAACCCACGGCGGCAGAGCACCCGGCCGAGACCAGCGTGAGCGGTGAATAAATAAAAGACATTAAGAACCGCTATCTGACTGTGCTGGCGTCATTGTGCCTCTAAGAACCCCCATGGTAACAGGGACATGTTACACATGCAAAGACAGAACCAGCTAATGTTAACCACCTCATCACTCTGTGTGTGAAATGACCCACATTGGAGGAGTGACACTGCTCAGAGAACGGTCACACTCTTGACTGCAAATGTGATGCACTGAGGACAACTGTTGCTGAAATCAATTTCACCCTGATGTCAGAGGGGGGAAACCCTGTGTAATCCCCTCTGGCTGGTTCACACTGACACCCATCCAGCAGTGCAGATCAGTTTCAACACTGTACGAGGTTTGGCATTTTTAATGCCTCCACATCCATAGGGACGTGTCAAATATTCAACACCTAATGCTGCCTCTCACAGATGTCAAATTACCAGCACCCAAACAGTGGAGCTGACAAAAGACAGCTCAGGGAAATGACCATGGTTTGAAACATGAGGTAAGGTACATTGCAGCCTAATAATGACTCGTGCTTTGTTTAATGTTGGCTGATGTATCTCATAGTAACTTTTGCATTATGTTTCAAAATGAAACAATGTTTACATTTATAATCATCTGTCCTCAAGATGTGGTTAATCTAATTAGTATGGAATGTATTTGACACCCTGCCATCACATACGGAGCATTATGAAAAACCAAAGGGAATCATATCTCTGCCCACAGGTGGCCCTGTGCGCTGACCTCAGAGAACAAACATTCGGAACAAAAGAAAGCAGCCTGCGGTCATGTTCACGTAGAGGCCTTAAAGCGTCCTCACGGTTTACACGCCACAGCAAATATTCCTGCTGTCGGCCCATATGCAGAGCTCCAGTTCTTTGGAATAAAGTGAGCAGTAAATCTACTTCTAGAGACAAGGGACGGGAACAGAGACTTCCAGCGCAGCAGTGATTTCACCCATTAGGTTAGCCATGCCAAGCATATCATTGAAAGGAATCCGGTTTCTGTATGCTGCTGTCCCCTGAGACAAGAATCATGTGGCGGATCCCAGCATGCTGAATGATAAAGAGTCAAATATGAAAGTAGATTTACTGCCAGATGTTGGCAGAGTATGCTTCATTTCACTTGTAAAACAGAGAGGAAAACAGAATGAGCATGAAAGCATGAATAATTCCAGGACATTCTTTTGGGGAATTGCTTTGTGGAGAAAAGGGCAGCAGGAGTGGATACCAAGGTGTCCTCAGAGTTCTGAAAACCCAAAAATGAGCATGCACAGATATTCAATTAAACAAAAACAGTCAGACTTTTTCCTACATATTCCATACAGAAGAACATACAGTTCTTCAACCTGCTGTCAGCTTATGTCAGACATCATATTTACACAGGAAGGAAGGTTCACAGGAAATTATGTGGTTTTGTTAAGTGTTGTTTTTTAATATTTTTTCTAATATTTTTGTAGAAAAATGGTTAATGAACAACTTATTTGTTTGTCGTTGGGTTGTATGTAGTACTTCTCCATCGTCAGTGTATTACCTACAGTAGATGTTTGGAGAAGCACACAGGAGTGACAGGACAGGAGCAAAACAAGAAAAGTGATGTTTAAATCTGAATCTGTCAGTTCTGAAGCTGTCTGGTCGCTGTCAATCAAACCTGATCAAAGCACACCCACACCGTCCTGATGAAGCAGGTTAGCCGACTTCCTGACTCTCATAATAAATACAACTTAAGATATACCCCCTCTTTTCAAATTTTAACTTGATTGTTGAACATTTAGTCACTAATTCAATGTTATGGAGAAATACTTGAACAGAAATCATAAACACATTGTTGCTACTGTTGTCTTTATGTTTCTTAATGTTTAGGGATTGTTTAATGTCATTAAAAGTGCAGCAGACTGATGTTGACCTTTCTTGCCAGAGTGTTGCAATTGCGCTAGGTTGTCACATATAACTGGAATAAATGGAAAACGTATCTCTTTTTGAGCAGGGGAACTAATGAAATCTAAAAGCTTAATGCAGGCTGCTCTCATAACCTGTTCGTAGCTATACCTACAAAAGGTAATGCACTATAATTTGTATATAACCTCCGTAGTCAATTTGTATGTAATCTACGCAGTGGTGGGCCGTCAGACAGAACCACAAAGTTATATATTGTGCATTTTTATATTTAATATTTTATTTATATATTTACTCTGTTACTTTGTTTGCTTAAATATATTTTTGCTGCTGTAGGGAACAAATGTCCCCTTGCGGGATGAATAAAGTATCCATCTATCTATCTTATAGCTATTTTATAATTTAATTATTTTTCATAAATACACTACATGTATTCTAAATATTTTTTTCCCATTAGCTTATTTTCTCATTGCACAGCTACTGTGCTCCTCAGTTGCTCTGCTTCCAGCGCAGCTTGTTTTAAGTAGAACATTTATCCAATCAGATTTCGCCCCTATGCTGTCTCTTAGTAAAAAAATCTGCCCGGAGGCCTGCAGATTTATAAGTGAATCCCTTTGCAGTTTCAGTAAATGGGGACAATATTGTTGATTGTCATAGTCTTCAACCAATCAGATTTTTAGTTTGACAAGTTGGGCGTATTCTTTGACATGTCAGAGCTTCTAGCTGGCCTACAAGTACGTCAGCATTAACGTGCAGCTTGAGTGGTCAGTGGGCTAGCGTGACATGTTGGGCGGTGACAATCCCAACATCTCGAGCGGACATTTTCAGCCCTCAAACGCATTAAAACATATTCAAGAAATACAACTGGGGAGGTTCGACTGTCATCACTGGCACCCATGAATCGAGACGGACTTCTAAATAAATAAAAGATAAATAAAGTTCTATTTAATCCTAATTCAGTTTCTCTACTAATGCTTCTTCTTCTTCTTTGTACTCTGTAAACAGGTTTTACAAGTCTATCTGTCCTCATCTGCAGTTTCATTTTGGTTACTGCTAAAGTCTTGCTTTGCTGAAGTCTGTCCTTATGCAGTCGAGCGTCTAGGGACAGTGACATTGAATAAAGCCCTCTGAGACTATAGTCTGCCGGGCTGACTATTAATTCATCATAATGCGTCTTTGCCAAGGCCGAAACAGAGTACCTGGGTTTTGTTATAGGGAATGGGGTGATAAAACCGCAGGTGAATAAAATCCATGCCATTGAGTCCTGTCCACTGCCAGAGACAAGGAAGCAACTCCGGTCCTTTTTGGGCATGGCAGGAATTTACTATTGTTTTGTCTCCCATTTCTCTGCCAGAGCAGTGTACAGTCCCGACTTTCAAAAACAGTTCATCCTTCAAACTGATGCTTCGGAGAGGGGTCTTGGGGCTGTTCTCCTACAGGGATCTGCTGAGGGACGACACCCAGTGGCCTTTATCAGCCACAAGCTGTTCCTGCGGGAGGTCCGGTACTCAACGGTGGAGAAGTGGGCCTGGACTCTTTCAAATACTACCTCCTGGGATGTGAGTTCACCCTGGAGATGGACCACAAGGCTCTCCAGTGGCTTGAGAGAATGAAGGACACCAATGGACGGATCACCCGATGGTACCTGGCATTGCAGCCATTCCAGTTTATTATCCATCACATTCCAGGATAACTGCACAGCAGATTACCTCTGCGGGGGGGGGTGGCCACAGCCTCACAATGGAAGTTACCTGGCTCCTTCCTGGTCTGACAAAAGATGGGGCTGAGGGTAGAGCCAGGTTTTATGCAGAGGCCTGAGCGAAGGACCATACCAAGAGCTCTGACAGCATGGGGGGATCTGGGTGGTTTTGTGTTACCTTGTAGTTCTTGTCTGTGTTGTCCTCCCCTTTTTGCTTTTGTTGGTTTGTTCAGTCAGTATATAGGTTTCTCTCAGTTTCATTCAAGAGGGTTTTTGTTAATGGAGTTACCGACTTGTTTTTTTCACCTTATTCTTTAATAGGGTTATGTTTTTTTTTACTTCTTTTATAGGGGCCCCATAACTTTGTTAATTTAGTTATTTATAACTGATTGTTATTGAATAATGTTTGGGAACATAAACCCACGTTTGAAGTCTCCTCATCTGTCTCCTCATCTGAACTGGTGAATTTACCAACCTAATCTTTTTCTCTGCTCAGCCTATGTGACAGCCAAGACCTTATTGAGAATCACACACGTCTGGGACACGTTTACAGCCGTCTATTATCCACAAGTGAGCAGAAATGAAAAAAAGAAGAACCACGAGGCTACCACTAGCTTACTTGCTAACAGTGGTAATGCTTGCGACGTGCATAGACTGCTATCCTCTGAGACATCAAAATTGAAGGTAGAGCTACTTGCCAAAATTGATGAGAAGGCAGAGAGTCAAAATGCTGTGATTAGTGCTACACAGTGGACCAGATAATGGACTCTGATAATCTAGAAGAGGGGTATTCAATTTGAATTCAACGAGGTCCATTTAGAGAGAATTTCCTTAGAATTGTGCGGGTGGGATGCAGATGTTGGCATATTGTACAATGTACAATGAGTAAATGTCTGAAAACAATAACAACATTTGAATAATTATAAGGAGCTCAGAGCAATTGCCTTAGTACAGTACAGTGCATTTACAGTATTTAATCAAAAGGGGGTTCAAATGGATTTACAAATCAAAAGATGTTTGATTCAACCAGAAAATGTATGAAACCCTTCAAGGAAGCAAAATCAGACGACATACCATGACTGGAGATAAAGGACTTTTAAGGGACAACAGAAGTCTGCTTGGAGGGGTCTGAGCCAAACAATGGACATGTGCGACAAAGATGTCTATGTTCTCATCATATTGGACAACAGCAACAAGAACATTTCTCAGAAATGTCACATAGTATATTCTGCAATAAATGACTTGCTCAGTGGAGGTTTATTTCACAAAGGACATCTGGAACCTGGAATACTGAACCTTGTTGAGATGGTTCTAATGAGAACTCAAGCCCCTTGCAGCTTTTTGCACCTCCTGTTTCATCTGCTATGGACACCAGTATATCAGTATATCAGTCTTATATATTTGCCTTCGAACTAAATAATACAGTACTTTTGCAAGAACATTGGACCTCATGCATGAACATTTTGGTATTCGAACTTCACTTTGAGTTCCTTTTTGTCGTACTGTGTGAGTGAGCCAACGCTCCTAACTTAAGCTGTTAAACCTGTCAATCATTCTAGCTACCTATGGGGGGGTGTGAGGGTACCTGGATAGTCAAGCATGTTAAGAGAACATTTAGCGGTGTTGACTGTTGTTTTGGCATAGGCTACGGCCCACAGTAGCCTGTGTACTGTCCACTAATAAATCGAAACAAGCAATGTAACGTCTCGTAGCTTTCCTTACCAAGGGTTGCTACAATATGTATACAAAAGGATTTGAAAATGTCATCAAAAACATATTTGGATCTTATTACATTCATATAATTGCTGAACCTGCATTGACAAACCGCTTGTCATTTGTAAACTTCATTACATTTGTGGGTGTTTTTTTTTTAATCCCCCGGCATCGCTTGAAACACAAATGCACTTTTTTCAACAGGGAATTTTCTGTTGCCAATCAGATCAGAGTTTCCTCCATTTTCATCCATATTATTATATCAAACTTATACAGGCTGGTCATATCTCTCTGACAAAATAGCGAGCTGAGCAAAGTAGGTTAATGTTTTACCGTCACTGTTTGTACCCAGCGTAAGGTAAAGCTGGTTAATGTTAGCTTAGCTGTATGTTTGTTTGTCAGGTAACATTGTCGTTAGTCAGCTGAATTAGACTTGCATACTGTCTATAACATTTTAGGTTTGGTTTCAATCACAGTTGAGGGTAGCAGCACTCATGGCAAAGTCACAAAAATCACTGGCAAACAAACACATAGCCAAGCTAGCGTTAGCTAGCTGTCATACTACGGATATATCAAACTAATACAGACTGGTCAGGTCTTCCCTCACAAAATAGTCGACACTGAAAGCCAAGGCAATGATTCTTTATGACAACTTTAGGTAAGTATGTTAGCTACCAGCTGCCAACTTAACTTAGCCAATGTCACATAGTAACATCAACATGCTTGGTCCTGGTTTATTTCTTCAACATGGTAGAGTAACCGTCAATACAGTTGTTGTAGCCTTTTTTTTTTATTCTTTTGGGATCTTTGCACACTTGTCTGCCCAAGTTTGATTGTTTTGATACTTATTTGGGGTGCACAAGTTACATATTTGGACCACCAAAGCTAACATTAGCTGTTTGGTTTCCTCCTTTCGCTTTCCATCCTGTTCCCTACCTGAGTATGTCACGTTATTAGGAATCCCACTGCTCTTCTTGGCAAGACCCCGCCTGTGCAGCATTCAAGCTCTAGGATTAGCCAGCGCTTGAATGCTGCACCTCTCAGCTGTGTTTGTGGTGTTGGTGCCCGTGGGCAATATTGCAAATATTGGAAACAAATATCGTTTGCTGTGCGGTGAATTGTACGCCGGGCATCCTGCTGGCCAATGTGCGTTGGATGACCCCCATGCTTTTCTACTGGTTTTCAGAATTATTTCTTTCTGCAGGGAATTAAGGCTAATTTGTTTGTATTTCAAAATTCTATGGAACCTTTTCTTCACATGGTGTTGAAATCCATGCTTGATTGCTCAACCTTCTGCTTCAAGAGTAACAACAAACACACATACGCTGTGCTTTTCCAGAGAACTTCAGACTGGATTGGTAATGAGACTCTAATGTTAAGTTTGTTTTGGAGTGTTTAGACTCTCTGTATCTAATAAGTCTAAATGCTGTGTTAATAACCCAGCCCATGAGTCAACAATGAGAGGGAAACAAGCCAGATGATTTCAGTCAACAGGACTGTTTCACTGGAAATGCCCTCAATATACTCCAACGCTACCCAAAGTAATTTGATCAGCTGTCTTACCACATTTAAGCAACTAAACTTGTGTATACGCTGAAGATAATCAAGCAGACTTCAGCCCAGATGCAACAAACACTGTGCTAAGGAGTTTTTACGTCGATGACTGCTTGCGGTCTGTTGCAAGTGAAGAGCAGGCAGTTGCTTTGATACAGGAGCTTAGGACCTTGTGTGCCTTAGGGGGTTTTAAACTGACCAAGTGGATTTCCAATAGCCGGGCTGTGCTTGCTTCTGTGCCTGAGGATGACAGGATAAAAGAGGTCAAATATCTTGATTTGGAAAAAGACACACTCCCACTTGAGAGAGCTCTGGGAGTTCAGTGGTGTGTAGAATCAGACACCCTTGAGTTCAGAGTCGTCATTCAGAACAAGCCATTGACAAGAAGAGGGGTCCTCTCTATGAGTTCTGCCCCCCTAAAATGTCTGTATCTCAAAATGGCTGCTGCATTAGGACGCTTCGATTGACACCTCATTTGACCTATTAGGAGCTTCCATATGCTCTTCAGAGCCTAGAATAACCAACGAGAGTCCCAGTTGAAGGCTAGTGCCCGCCTCTCTTCTTTCGTGTGATGCTCGAGCCAATTGCAACCGATCATTCTGATGACTCACGCTTCATATAGCCAATGAAATTACGAAAAGAATGATATGCAGATTCAGTGGGTGTATGAAGAGGAAGAATGTGGAAGTCAATTTTGACACCGCGAGTCAGGTCCTTGTGTCTGAGAATAATTGCAAGGTGTGTTAAGTGTGATTATCTGAGACTTGTAAAAATTAATAATGATGAGATACCTTATAGGTGACTATATTATACTATATCTTTTTCTGAAAAGGGCCAAGACATACTCTTAGTAAACCGTGTTGAAAATATTCATTTTTTGAGCTAATGTTATACAATTTGAACTTGGACTAGGTTAGGCTTCATGCTGTGGTCCCATTGTGTTTTCCAGCTAATAAGTTCCAGCTATAGTCATCTGCAGGCATCAGCTTGCAAATAAATATTCAGGCGGAAATAAAAACCTTCTACTTCAGTGTGTTCAAACTTCTATTACTCAATGCCTGTTGGGGAAGAAACTTCAGAGTGTTAGCTTTCTAAAGAGACCAAAACCATGCATGTACTCCAAATGGTTCAAGAACAGCTTTCAATTTACTTTGGGTATGCCTTGGATAGGCGTTTTAGGCGAATTTTGCAGGAGTGGTAACAGGTTAATAATGTAGTGAACTATGCTAACTGTGATTATATGCAATTTTACAACAGTTAACTGCCATCCTGGGTACATTACTGCACTAGGGTCAAATCTTTATAGATTTTTAATGGAAATGCTCATGTTGGTGACCACAGCAGTGGTTTAGTGGGACATAAGTAGTAGTAGTAGTAGTAGTAGTAGTAGTAGTAGTAGTTCAGACACAAACACACATTCATCTGCTGTGGTCATCCCTAACTCTCACTTGGCTCATAGTCAGATATAAGGACCCCTGCTCTCCCAGCAGAACTGACCGTACAATAAAAAAATGAATTAAGACTGAGGAATATGAATTGAAATGTAGGACTGCTCTATGCAAAAGGTTTTCTCAGAGCTAGCGCATCATTTGCAAAAGTGTTGCTTCCTCTTTGAAAAGCACAGCTTGTTTTAAGGAGCGCTTTTATCCAATCAGATTCAGCCTCTATTTCTCTATGTAAAGAGAGAGGCCCGATGCCTCTGCAGTTTAAGTAAATGGGGACGATATTGTTGATTGTCATATTCTTCAACCAATCAGATCTTTAGTTTGACATGTTGGGCGTATTCTTTAACGTGCCTTTGGCACCGAGTTAGCCTGCTAAGTACGTCTGCATTAAGGTGCGCCGTGATTGGTCAGTGGGTCAGCGCGTGACTAGTGTGAAATTTAAGGAAGCTGGCAGAAGTTAGTTGGAGTAGTGAGAGTTCAAATTGAAAGATATGGAAGAAATTATAACATTATAACAGCAACCCTGACTGAGCGAGGAAAAGGATTTTTATGAACGGTGTACCTGGCTGACAGCGTCACACATTTTATGGCTGGGAATGTGTTTAATTTTAACTGAGCGTGTTTGGAGCTACGCTACGCTAACCTAGCACGGCAGGACACTACGATGCTTTTGAACTTGTGTAGAAACCCGAGTGGATCTACAGATCAACGAACACGTTCGCAGGGAAACGGAGCTCCACAACCGCGGCCTGGTCGTGATCGGCGGTCGCGGCCGGTGGGCGCCCCGGTGGAGGTGGGATCCCGGCCCCGCTGCGAACCGGCCGCTGTAGACCGGTGAAATACAACTGGGGACGCTCGACTGTCACTGGCGTCCATGAATCGAGAAGGACGTCTTACTGGAACTGAAACGATGTGCGTGGGATTAAACTCTTTAACAAAGTGAACAGCATTCGGTAAGTGACAAACTGCGTTTGTTTCTTTACATCTGCAGTAACGTTTTTATGAATAATATTTGAATGGCTCGTGCTCTTGTGTGATGGAATGCGTGGATCTGCTGCAGGTTTGCTGGATTGATGTGTCATGCTTTGTTGTCATATGAATATATGTGACTGGTTCTTATGACTCTGTTGCTGTCATTGTGTTAATTACGTTGATTTGACTATGCATTGTCCGTTAATGACACAGCGTCATTGCACAACGTGCACGGATTCATGTATCTGCACCGTAGATGTTCAACTGTAGTAGGACAGCACAGAAGGCCCAGGTATAAAATGCACGGCCCGCCACTGAATTAGCTGTATGGAATCTGGCAATTATGACCTTAATAATAATGTGTTGTATTGTACATTAAAGTTACTGTTAGGAACTTTTCTACTGGTTATAAACAGTCTCAAATCTAATACTGACACCTCTATATGACTTACATAAGTAAACAGGACCATCAGTGAGAAGATATTTGATATTCCTAACTGTCCCATGTTGTAAAATGTGAGTTTTTAATGTCTTTTTCATTATAAAGCAGGTCTTGCTCTAAAAACATTGAATGCTGTATCACTGTAACACAATTTTGTTGAAACGCACTAAAACTGAGCGTTTCAGATAGAAGGTGAATACAGGTATATTCAGACCACTGAACATTAAATCATGTAAACATATTCTAGTGGAAACCCCAAACACATATATGAACCTGGAAATGAGCATAATGTCTCCTGCTTGTCGTCGGTGCCACTGGGCTGGATTCCTTGTAAAATCAGATGGAATTATGCAGGTTCACCAGAAACTCTTCCAGCTCAGACTCCAGCAGGGTCTCTGGCGACCAACCGCCTCAGATAGACCCAGATTCAGCTTCGCTACCACCTTCGACCAGCAGTAGGAGCTCAGGCAGGAGGTTAAGGCCAGGACACCGATACCACACTGCTGGAGGCCCAGGTCATCTTGCTGTGCCCGCTGGAGGGAAGGGAGACACGGGAGAACCTGAACCACTACTGCTCAGAGTCAGACCCTGCTGCGGTGAAATCACTCTGGTGCTCGGAAACACAACAACTTTTATCCACCGGCACCGCCAAAATGAAAACAAAATGAAAGTTCCTTGTAGTATGTTATGTATAACACTTGTAAAATAATGCTGCCCAATTTTTTTACTTCAATGCTTGGCCCAAAGGGGAGTCTGCCATGCCTACAGCAGATCATGTGTCTTTCTTGTGTCCGGTGCTGCTTCCAGTTTGCCCCATGTTTAAACATTCTCTCATCACCAACACTGCTTCAGGCTAACAGCAGATTTCATGGTGCTGTGATGCTGCTGCTTCATTACCCCAAACCTGCAGCAGACAGGGTGTAACAATGACAATGTTTCTCCCAGCTGAAGTCATAAGCTCACAAGAGATGGAATGAAACACCTCATCAGTGTTGTATAGATCCAAGAGGAATGGGTGGGAGAAAAGTGAAGCTTCATTACCCCCCCACACACAGAGAACAACACGCCCAACATGCTGAGTCTGAGAAAAGCACGATGATATCATGGCTCCGACCAGGAAACCCCCCAACTTATGTTGAGAGGGTCATAGCATGAAGATTCTTTAGACAAGGGCAGCAGTGTGGTGAAACATTTCCCGTTCACTCTCTTTTCACAGAGGGGACCCCTCAGGAAGACGGGACGTTGGGGAGAAATTGGTCAATAGGACCTGTGTCAAAAATGAGATAAGTGAGGATTCCAGTTTCCACTAGATCATTGGTGTACAAAATGCAGCAGTTGTGTGTGCAAAATGTGTCTAATCTAATAGAATCAATCATCAAAACAGCTAAAAGCAGGTCAAAGTTGCTTCACTGGAAATGTCTCCAGCATTGCAGCTGACATGAAGTTTTGTTGCATCACGGATCTGCTGTTGTGGGGAAAGTTTCATTGCCAAGCATCTTTGTTTCAATTGGAACACTTTGGTGACATTTCCAAAGTCTAGACAAGTATTGAGGGAGGCAACATTCATCTTCCCCTGATGCCCTCTGACTGTCCACATATAAATGATTGAGGCTTGAATGATAAAACCTGGGAATTCTATTTGTTCGTTTGCAATGATATGCTCTAATCATAATAGCTGTCACATGCTTGGAGTCTGTTTCTATCCGACTGTAAGTACAACAGAAAACATACCATGTTTTAAACTTTACAATGCATCCATCCATATGAGCTAAGAAGCACAGTGGGTGGATGTGTATTATAAAGTTACAGTGTTAGCAGATTTTGACTTCCTTTCATTCCAGAGTTCTTATTGCTGACAGAGGAAAGAGATTTTTCCTTTTGCCTCAAAAATGGTAAATGGACTTGCATTTGTATAGCACCTTTGTAGTCTTCTGACGGCTCAAAGCACTTTACACTCACATTCATACACTGACGTCAGGGCGACCCATCAGAGAACAATTTGGGGTTAAGTGTCTTGCTTAAGGTCACTTAGACATAGACTGGAGGAGCCAGGGATTAAACAAACCAATCTTCCGATTGGAAGACGATTCGATTTCTGAGCCACAAAGTACCCACAAAAATAAGAGTTGAGGTGTCAATATTTGGCTTTGCTGTTTCGGACATCAGAGAGCAACATTTTGACTATAACCAAACATGTTCTTTCAGACTGTCTTTACTTTATCTCAGTGTGGTTCTCTGTCATTACAATGTATCCTTCATTCACAGTGAAACCAAACGGATCTACTAGCTTCAGGGTAAGGTGGGACAGTTGACTCGCTGGGTGTGTCTACCCAGTATGCCAGCCAGGGAAAGCTAGCTCACAGACCCCGGCTGGAGGTCTCTCAAGAGACCGTTCTCATGATGCACGGATTGCAGTAATAACCGCCGTTACATGGGTCATGAAAATGACATTTCTGGAGGAAGGAGGAATAGCAGTAACAAACAATATTTGTGAGGCCATCATGTAAAAAACATGATGTGATTATCTGAATAATTTGAGGGAGTAGGTCAGCAAATATATTGCTAATTTAATTATTTGAAGCTAAATGGAACAACTAACTTTAAATGTGAAGATGTCAATAAAACAAATGGGCTACCACTGCATTTTGTTGTGCAACCCTGTATAAATTATCCTTGAATCCTTGAATTTATGTTGCGCAACCCTGTTGTACAATGACAATAAATTAATCTTGTAAATTTTTTTATTATATTGTGGGTATAAAATGGTGATGCTGGAGACTCAGAGACAGATGCTGGCAACTAACTGCTTACGTTGACATGAAACTCCCACATAGCTCGCTATTACTTTACTGCTTCAACGAATGTGAAGACTCTTGGACATTCTTTGGGTGGTGAGCACCTCGACGGAGGTAACAATTGTAGTTGTGAAAGTAATGAATTGTAGTTTTACTAATGGTTTGAGTAGAGAGAGAGGTTGTGGGTGACAAGGGGTTTTGAAAGGTCGTTACCAGAGAGACTGGACCGAGTAGAAGAGAGGAGCTTTAGCATACTATCAACTTAAAAGGGGTATTTTCAGATGAGGACATTTAATAATTGAATAAAAAGAAGTGTGGATGTGGGGGATTGAGTACGTTATAGGGGAGGGGTGAGAGAGGAAGGGAGAAAGGAATGGGGGGGAAACTGTTTGTTGATACAGTTTATCACGGCCGCAACCCAATTTTCCCACAGGGATCATTTAAGTTTCCTATTACAGTAATAGATTAAATTGGGCTACAGAAAAAGATTGATGGTCTGAAAACCAGTTTTTTCATCCCTCAATAACTGTTATTGAGCTGTCTTACTCAGAGTATTTATCTCAGCTGTTGCTCCACTGAAGCTGCTCAACATCCAACTGTCAGAAGTAGTTAATAGCAGGTAAGAAACACTACAGAGAGCTTGTGGCAGCAGTGGTGAAAGGTCATGTGAAACATTGTCCCCAAAGGCCTGTGGATAGCACGCACACATGCTTTCTATTAAACTCTGGTAGATGAGGCTGATTTTTTATTGAGCTAAACAAACATCCTTATTGAGTCAGTTCCAAAGCTGCATGCCGTCTATTTTAAGCAAAATAAGATTCAAACCACCATGAGGCTGCACTTCTTACACCCAACTATACTAATCATTGAAAAAATGAAGCATTAACATAGTTTTAAGCTTGCAGCTAGTCAACTTCAACAAACCTACTTTACATACGGTTGATCATGTTTTAGTAGTAACTATGTCTATAGTGGAGTAAAGAGCACAGTATTTTCTTCTGAAATGTTGTATGTAAGTATAAAGTAGCAAAATATAGAACAAGTCAACTTCAACTGCTTTAAAATTCTAAGTGCAGTAGGGGAAACCTGAGAGAAGCATAAAAACCACATTCTGTCTGTACTTAAGTAGTCACCGTAATGTCACCCACTGGTTTGTGGACTACGGTTTTCAAGCCTCCTGATTTGTGGCTGTCACCATCTTGGTTTTTTACATGAGGGGGTGGAGCTAAGTACAACCAAACGCTGAACAATACATTTTTAGGCGACCAAAATGTGACAATGAACTTTCACTGACAGAAAACACGCTGTGAAAGGGTTAAAGTTCTAAGACAAAAACACAGCCATGCCCCTTCCGGTGTCCCCATGGGACCTTATTTGGTAAAGAATATGTACAGTAGTCAACGGCGAGAGAGAAATATTTTTTGATTCCGTTTTTTTCTCTAATTTTGCCACGAATTACACATATGCACAATGCTCGTCACCACCTTGCCTTGCTAGCTAGCTAGGTAACTAGCTATATACATGCACAAATGTAACGTTATCTTACCTGATGTGTTTTATCCAGCAGCTCCTTTAATCAGCTAGGAAGGGAAAGAACATGCAGGACCTGTTGTTCATGTAAGTACATCCTGGTACGAAACACACAAGTAGCCTCAGCAAGAGATGTACCTTTTGGGTGTGTAGTTTAGCATGAACAGATCCTGCCCCGGGGAAAGCGGGACAAGCTTGCGCACCTAACACGGTGGTCACTCCGTCGGCTGTCCGACCTGCGTGGGTTAGTTCCCTCACAGAGGTGTCGGAACAATGCCTTCGGCCTTTTATCTCATCCCGTAACTAAATCGTTAGGATTTTCGAAATTATTGTCTTTCTGAGAGTCTTGTACGGCTACGCCCTAGGCGCTCTCAGTAGGATGTAACCCTAGCACCCAGTATGAATAGTTATGTAGAACGGCTGTACTTTACTATTGCCTATTGTGAACTCCTCACCATTTAAGACTAACACTGCCAAGTCTTCACCCAGGGTACTTACCTAAACAACCTGTTACTACACCAGTAAAATTAGCCTAAAACGCCTATCCAAGGCATACCCAAAGTAAATTGAAAGCTGTTCTTGAACCATTTGGAGTACATGCATGGTTTTGGTCTCTTTAGAAAGCTAACACTCTGAAGTTTCTTCCCCAACAGGCATTGAGTAATAGAAGTTTGAACACACTGAAGTAGAAGATTTTTATTTCCGCCTGAATATTTTTTTGCAAACAGATGCCTGCAGATGACTATAGCTGGAACTTATTAGCTGGAAAACACAAAGGGACCACAGCAGTACCTAGTCCAAGTTCAAACTTGATAACAATACCACAGAAAATGAATATTTTACACATGTTTTACTAAGGGTATGTCTAGGCACTTTCCAAAAAAGGACATTTGGAGACCCATGGTAACCATGGTAACATACCTAGGCTGTGTAAAAATGTGTATTCATAATTCAAACTAAAGCTTATTTATGTCGAAATACAGTAAATTCTAAGTTATTTTGCCATTATTCACTTTCCTAAAGTCTCCAAAACCACACTTTGCATCGTACTCATGTACGCAAGGAGCAGATTCGCGGTTACGCAGGTGACTTCCGGGTTGAGGCTTTAAATCTAACCCCTGAAGCTGTATATCGTCATTTTTGAAATTTCATTGGCTATACGAAGCGTCAGTCATCAGAACGATTGATTGCAATTGGCTCGGTCTTTACACAAAAGAAGAGGGGCAGGCACTTTCCTTCAACGTGGACTCTCGTTGGCTATTGTAGGCTGTGGACAGGACATGGAAGCTCCTAATAGCTCCAGGTCAAATGAGCTGTCAATCTAAAGGTCAGAGTGCAGCCGCCATTTTGAGATCCAGAGACTGGCATATTTACATGCGAACCGGAGTTACGTTGAAAAATACATAACTAATTAGGCATATCTGCCGGCTAATTTGAAATGATGCAACAGCAGTCCGTGGGTATTTATTGACGTAATAATGTGTTCTGGACTAAATATGTTACTGGATTGGATCGTCTGGACCTTTGGCAATGTAACAAGACCGTTTTTGTCGGAATATTATCGAGGGGAGGATTACTATGAAGCTTCATAAGTGAGTTGCCTCAATTTTGTAATTGTTTGTTTGTTGGTTGGTGCATGATTGTACCTGCTGTTGTGATTGTATCTTGAAAGAGTTTTAGCCTTAGTCTTAGCTTTCCAAAGATATGTCGCATCGGTACCTACCTACTATACATAGCAGTTGTGTACATAACACAAATGTACAGTTAACACTCCAGACCATGGACGGGCTGTCGGAGCGTTAAGCTCCTCTGATAGAGTCGGTCGTCACCTCTGTATCACACGGTTAACGGACAGGGGAAGAGGGGTAACTTAATCTAAAAAAAATAGAGTCTTCAGTTTGGATCCAGGCTGTGGTTTTATTAAAGTTTTTCCAAAGCAATCACATATAACAATTTCAATTCAATGAAACAGTCTAAGTGGTACTGGAACTAATGCTAGCTATCCTGATTTTTAAACAGGGGTATCTATCCTCTATTAAAGAAATATATTCCAGTCTCTACAACAGGGGGAAAAGCTGAATCTCACAGTTTCTCTGCTTCTTTTATGCGACTCTGAGGCTAGTACCTCCCCTAATCACATGTGTCACACATACAGGAGACATCCTGTACCAGAGTTAGTAACAGAATGTAACTGGTTGTAATTGGTTTGGTCTTGTTAGAACCGTAAGCACTATACAAGGCTCAAGTGACTATGTTACATAAAGTGTCTAAGCACGCTATATGTTTCCATCACTTCTATCATAAAATAAAAAAAGTTTATATGTTAAATCACTTCTATCATGAAATAAAACAGTTTATATGTTAAATCACATCTATCATGAAATAAAACAGTTTATATGTTAAATCACATCTATGATGAAATAAAACAGTTTATATGTTAAATCACATTCATCATAAAATAAAACAGTTTATATGTTAAATCACATCTATCATGAGATAAAACAGTTTATATGTTAAGTCACATCCATCCATCCATCCATTTTCCTCCGCTTATCCGGGGTCGGGTCGCGGTGGCAGCAGGCCAAGCAGGCTGACCCAGACTTTCCTCTCGCCCGCAACATTTTCCAGCTCATACTGGGGGATCCCGAGGCGTTCCCAGGCCAGCTGGGAGATATAATCCCTCCAGCGTGTTCTGGGTCTTCCCCGGGGTCTCTTCCCAGTTGGACGTGCCCGGAAAACCTCCAGTGGGAGGCGTCCAGGAGGCATCCTAATCAGATGCCCGAACCACCTCAGCTGACTCCTTTCGATGCGAAGGAGTAGCGGCTCGACTCCAAGTTCCCTCCTGATGTCCGAGCTCCTTACCCTATCTCTAAGGCTGAGCCCGGCCACCCTACGGAGGAAACTCATTTCGGCCGCTTGTACCCGCGACCTTGTCCTTTCGGTCACGACCCAGAGTTCGTGACCATAGGTGAGGGTAGGAACGTAGACCGACCAGTAAATTGAGAGCTTTGCCTTCCGGCTCAGCTCTCTCTTCACCAAGACGGTCCGGTGCAGCGCCTGCTTTACTGCTGCAGCCGCACCGATCCGCCTGTCGATCTCCCGCTCCATCTTACCCTCACTCGTGAACAAGACCCCGAGATACTTAAACTCCTTCACTTGAGGTTGGCACTCCGTCCCCACCTGGAGGGAGCAATCCACTGGTTTCCGGCAGAGCACCATGGCCTCGGATTTGGAGGTGCTAACTCTCATCCCCGCCGCTTCACACTCGGCTGCAAACCGCCCCAATGAATGCTGGAGGTCAAGATCCGAGGAGGCCAACAGGACCACATCGTCTGCAAATAGCAGAGAGGTGATCCCGAGACCCCCGAACCTGACGTTCTCCACCGCCCGGCTGCGCCTAGAAATCCTGTCCATGAAAGTCACGAACAGGACCGGTGACAAAGGGCAGCCCTGGCGGAGGCCAACACCCACCGGGAACGTGTCTGACTTATTGCCGAGAATGCGGACACAGCTCCTACTGCAGTCGTACAGAGACCGGATAGCCCGTTGTAACGGGTCCGGCACCCCATACTCCCGCAGCACCCCCCACAAGAACCCCCGAGGGACCCGGTCGAAAGCCTTTTCCAAGTCCACAAAACACATGTAGACTGGTTGG
This sequence comes from Pholis gunnellus, assembly GCF_910591455.1. NCBI lineage: Eukaryota > Metazoa > Chordata > Actinopteri > Perciformes > Pholidae > Pholis > Pholis gunnellus. The sequence continues at coordinate 3,028,797 of NC_136532.1, forward strand.
GCAAACTCCCAGAACCCCTCCAGTAGTCTTGCGAGGGTGAAGAGCTGGTCCACTGTTCCACGGCCGGGACGGAATCCGCACTGCTCCTCTTGAATCCGAGGTTTGACAAACGGTCGGAGCCTCCTTTCCAGCACCCTGGCATAAGCCTTCCCCGGGAGGCTGAGTAGTGTGATACCCCGATAATTCGAGCACACTCTCCGGTCCCCCTTTTTGAAAATGGGAACCACCACCCCGGTCTGCCAGTCCATGGGCACTGATCCCGACCCCCATGCAACACTGAAGAGGCGTGTCAGCCAAGACAGCCCAACAGTGTCCAGCGCCTTCAGCATCTCAGGGCAGATCTCATCCACCCCCGGCGCTTTGCCACCAAGGAGCTTTTTGACTACCTTAGCGACCTCTGCCAGGGATATGGGTGAGCCCCACAGGTCTTCAGGCGCTGCCTCCTCTGCAGAGGACATGTTGGTTGGGTTTAGGAGTTCCTCAAAGTGTTCTTTCCACCGCCCGACGATGTCCCCCGTCCGGGTCAACAGTTCCCCCCCCCTGCTGAGAACAGCCTGGGGTAGGCCCTGCTTTCCCTTCCTGAGCCGTCGGATGGTTTGCCAGAACCTCCTTGAGGCCAACCGAAAGTCCTTCTCCATGGCCTCCCCGAACTCCTCCCATGCCCGAGTTTTAGCACCCGCGACCACCGCAGCTGCAGTCCTTCTGGCCTCCCGGTACCTCTCAGCTGCTTCAGGAGACCCCTGGGCCAGCAAGGCCCTGAAGGCCTCCTTCTTCAGCTTGACGGCTTTCCTCACCTCCGGTGTCCACCATCGGGTTCTCGGGTTGCCGCCACGACAGGCACCGATGACCTTCCGGCCACAGCTCCTAGCGGCCGCGTCCACAATAGAGGCTTTGAACATGGTCCATTCGGATTCCATGTTCCCAACCTCCCTCGGGATGTGTGAGAAGTTCTTCCGGAGGTGGGAGTTAAAGACCTCCCGGACAGGGTCCTCCGCCAGACGTTCCCAGTTCACCCTCACTATACGTTTGGGCTTGCCGGGTCTTTCCAACCGGTTCCCCTGCCATCTGATCCAACTCACCACCAGATGGTGATCAGTTGACAGCTCTGCTCCTCTCTTCACCCGAGTGTCCAAGACATACGGCCGCAGATCAGATGATACGATTACAAAGTCGATCATTGATCTCCGGCCTAAGGTGTTCTGGTACCATGTACACTTATGAACCACCTTATGTTCGAACATGGTGTTCGTTATGGCCAAACCATGGCTAGCACAGAAGTCCAATAACAAGACACCACTCGGGTTCAGATCGGGCAAGCCGTTCCTCCCAATCACCCCCCGCCAGGTTTCTCCGTCATTGCCCACGTGCGCGTTGAAGTCCCCCAGGAGAACTATGGAGTCGGCAGGCGGCGCCCTTTCCAGGACCCCTCCCACCGACTCCAAGAAGGCCGGATACTCTGAACTGCTGTTCGGTGCATAAGCACAAACCACAGTCAGAGCCTTGCTCCCCGCAACCCGTAGGCGCATGGAGGCGACCCTCTCGTTCTCTGGGGAGAACTCCAACACAGCGGCGCTCAGCCGGGGGCTCGTGAGTATCCCCACTCCCGCCCGGCGCCTCTCACCTTGGGCAACTCCGGAAAAGGACAAAGTCCAACCCTTCTCCAGGAGCTTGGTTCCAGAGCCAGTACTGTGTGTGGAGGTGAGTCCAACTATATCTAGCTGGTATCGCTCCACCTCCTGCACCAGCTCCGGCTCTTTCCCCGCTAGTGAGGTGACGTTCCACGTCCCTAGAGCTAGTCTAAGCTGCCGGTAATCGGCTCGCCCAGGCCTCCGGCCTGACCTGCCGCCCGGTCTGCATTGCACCCGAGCCCGATGCTTGTCCCTGCGGGTGGTGGGTCCACAGGGTGGCTGCTCCATGTTGTTTCTTCGGGCTGAGCCTGACCGGGCCCCATGGGCGAAGGCCCGGCCACCAGACGCTCGCCGACGAGCTCCCCTCCTGGGTCTGGCTCCGGGAGGGTGCCCCGGTAAGTCACATCTATCATAACATAAAACAGTTTATATGTTAAATCACTTCTATCATAACATAGAACAGTTTATATGTTAAATCACATCTATCATTACATAAAACAGTTTATATGTTAAATCACTTCTATCATAAAATAAAACTGTTTATATGTTAAATCACATTTATCATCAAATAAAACAGTTTATATGTTAAATCACTTCTATCATGAAATAATTTAGTTTATATGTTAAATCACATCTATCATGAAATAAAACTGTTTATATGTTAAATCACATCTATGATGAAATAAAACAGTTTATATGTTAAATCACATCTATCATGAAATAAAACAGTTTATATGTTAAATCACATCTATCATGAAATAAAACTGTTTATATGTTAAATCACATCTATGATGAAATAAAACAGTTTATATGTTAAATCACATCTATCATGAAATAAAACAGTTTATATGTTAAATCACATCTATCATGAAATAAAACAGTTTATATGTTAAATCACATCTATCATTACAGAAAACAGTTTATATGTGAAATCACATCTATCATGAAATAAAACAGTTTATATCACAACAATGGTTATAAAAAGTGTAAACAAGTTATATGTTGTGATGGTTATACTTTTATGCTCTCATATTTTTCTACAATCTCTTAACAGTAGTCTTTGTAATTACATATTTTCAGTCATACTTCAACAGTTTTGCGACAAAATGCAACTGATATTGTGCTATTGAAATATTTGACATAGAGATAACAAATAAATGGAGCTTAGTAAAAGGCCAAAGACTGAGCATAAAGCCAGACAGAATGTTCTACTAGAGAGATAAGAATACAACTGATATGGGCACTGATGTCTGGGCACTGTCAGCTGCTAAATGGATATTAAGAACTCTAAGAAGTGCTGTTTCAGTGCTGTGACCCGCCTTACAACCTGACTATCAAAGAGCCCGTTGCCATTCACATGATTCAAGATATTGGCCGGAAGTTATTTAAAACAGATGAATCAAGAGATGGCTTTTTGAGAAGAGGTTGAACTGTAGAGGGTTTCAAATGATCAGGCACTTGACTAGATACAAGTAAGGGATTGATAATGGCTTGGACGAATAGGGAGATTTAGTGAAATACTTCTTTGAAGAAGGGAGTAGGAAGAATGTCTAGTGCACAGCAGGAGGATTTTACTTTAGTAATGACATTAATTAGATGATTAAAAGTGATTTAAATACTAGCAGGGTGTCGTGTGTATTAAAGCAAAGGTCAGGGAGAGTTTGAGAGCGTGGGATGATCATATTCCAAACTGTTTGAAACTTATTAGAGAACATTTTTTTTTTCAGTTGATAGACTATAAATGTGTGACAAGGGTCTAGATTTCTTTTCTTTTTTTATTGCAAGACAAGGGACAATAGAGTAGATGCATGAGAGCCTAACTTGATAGACTCCTTGCTTATTCATTGGTCCCTGGGATAAAAGATGTCAAAAAATAAACCCAACTCATGGTGGCTGTACTGTCAGCTCAGCTTATGTGTTCTGCACTAGATTTCACCTGGATACCATCCAGCAATGCTGCTGATGAAAATGTGTAAAAGAAAACAGACAGCCCCTGAAAGCAACAAACCCTCCTCTGCTGGATTCAGTGAAGGTGAAAGCGAAGACAGACGCAGTGCAGACTGTATGAATTCCTTCTGCACCTTTTAAGTTAAATCAGTATGACGTGGTGATAAAAGCATCACAGAGGAGCCCTAAATCCACTGAGAAATGTTAAGATGACTCCTCACGCATGACCATTTATTTTAGTCGCTCACCTTTTGAATTATAACCCAGGGCTGATAACGGCCTGGATTCTTGAGGCAGCCTCTTGTTAATGTCCACAGTACAATAGAGCGCACGTGGATCATTGGGTATACAAACTCCACTCCCTGTAGAGGCTTTGCAGTTGCTTCACACACCTTCTTCCAACAGCTCTATCCAGTGGGAAGCTGGGTATTTGGATTTCAGTGATTTCATACTGAAAACCAGTATGTCTGAATGAAACTCATTCAGACAGAATGAGTTTCATTCTGTACTTGCATATTTATTAAAACTAAGTCCACTGCACACCAATGGGCAGTAAGGCGTCATAAAACACATGTCATTCAAAGTAAAAAAACATGAGTCACCGCAAACATGAGAGGGCCTTGAGCATGCAGCCATAACTGAGCACCCAAAATAGTATGCAGTTTGCTGCAGCAGAATGCGAGATTGTGCACTGTGGACAGACACACAGGTAAACACTAACACAAAAACGCATACAGGCAAGCAATCGCATGATTCTTGGAGATAATTATAAGTTCCTCAACATAGATAGATAGATGGATATACTTTATTCATCCCCAGGGGGAAATTTATCAAAACATTTGTAGTATTGGATATTAATGAATGTCTGGAATTAACATTTAAAAGTCATAATAAAATGATAAAATATCTTACACTGTAGTTACCACTATGCTTATTTTTTTTAGATACATGGCGTTAAGGGAATTTAAATCAGAAATGATATCACAATTTTAGGTCTTAAATCCCTAAAAAAAATCAACTAATTTACACATTAATATTTAGACGTTTATAGGGGATTAAAACCAAAGGAAAATGGGATCAAAGGTGAATTACAGCTTGCCTTAAATAGACAATTGTTACAACCTTTAATCATGGCATTCACTCAAAAATGCAGCTACTGTATTAGAAATAAAAGCTTTACATACAGTGTTACACTTTTTGAATATACTGTATGTAATCTCCATGCATTACAGTTACAGAAAGAACCATGATGACAGGTCATCTAGGCACAACTTTGGGGAAATACCAGAAGTCGCTATTACCGCGGTACAGTGGCATCTCTCAACAATATGCACAAATGAATGAAAGCGGTGAAAGTGTACAATTTTCTTTCCTTTTTATCTTTACTTTCTATGTAACATTACTTTTGACAACAATGTCTAGGAGTTTGGGAAGTACTTGAGCAGTTTTCAGCTGCCTAACTTCTAAGTTTAGCATGGTGAAACAATATGGAGCTAAATTCAGGTCAAAAGTTTTGTTCATTTGAAAAGAAAATTGGAACCTGAAAGTTCAAGTTGTGGTCTTGAACATTGAAAAATACAGCAATGTATTCAAAATAAAAATAAGTGAATGACATTTTTTTTGGGGTTGAATATAATTTTGATTCAGTTCTGGAATTTATTTATAAATTTAATATATTTTTATTTTTCATTTTTCACTTTCATATATATTTTGATATTTGAGGTCTTATATTTTTCAGTTTCAGATTTAATATTTTCAGATTAAATTTTTTTTTTCACTTTTAGATCTTTTTCTTCAGTTCAGACTTTTAACCCTGATCGAACGTGGGGGGCGTGGCATCAACTGAGAGGGGCGTGGCATCATGAGTGACAGCATAACAAAGAGGGCTGAGGAACTTCCTCAACCACGTTGCCTTCAGGTAATGTAGGCACTGCGAGAATTATGATTCAACACTTTCTATACATCATATGGATTTAGCTCCATAAAACAAGTAATGTCAGCTAAGTTAACACTGCTTAGCTTATCAGCTTATTAGCTTATTTACGTATCTGAGGCTAGTGGGCTAAAGCCATTGTCTAGGGACTGTGGTGGTCCCACAGAATGAAATAAATCTGTGGTGTTATTGTGATGTATACAATTAGTTGCACTAGCAGAGGCAACTTAATGACCATAAACAGTCATCACACAGAATAAGGACAAAGTCTCTGCTAACCGTGTTTAACTGGTGACCCTCAGTCCAATGTATAAAAATGCTGACTTATTTCCGGGTTTTACATCTCTACCTTTCACTTTGTTTTCTTTAGTCTAAGTCATCTTTGTTGCATATTTGGATTTGGCTTGATAGAAAATCAAAACTAAAAGATGTTTTTTTAACCTGCAGAGATTTGAGTACAAACAAATCTACAGCCCTGTAATAACTCTTCTTCTCTGGTGTTTGAATCAGACATGAACACATGAAGAAAGACATCATTTTGCAATGCCTTGCTTGTTTGAGTTACTGCGTCATCTCTAAACTACCCACAAAACCTTGCATCTGAGGGTTTACTGCAGTTGGTTTGGATTCCATTCCGAATCTTTAACAACCTGTACCACAGCTCTCTTGGCAGAGGACTGACAGGCATTCAATGTGTTTATTTGCTGCTGCCCTGTTCCAACAGCACTGTTCCCACCACATGACCCAAGGAAGGGAGGATACACACCAGAGGTTATGTAAACCACTCATGCTGGATGTGAACCCACACTGACTAACTCGATTAGCTGTTTTTACACTGTTGAGGTGTGGCTCTTCAACACGGTAAACAGGGAGGGGTTACAGCCCCTAAAAGCCTTGTTAAGATATCAACCATAATGCCATTGCGTCACACAACCCCAGTTTGGTAACTATGACAGCAGAAATATATGACACCTTACCCCCCAAGTACCCCTACCAACCACAAACAAACTCCGAGAGTGAGCTCACGGTCCCTTAGCAACAGCTGAGTGAATCTACAGAAACAGCCCTGCTGCTAAAGTCAGCGGTTGGGTGTGTATCCATATTCAGAGGAACATTACAGAATTGGATTTCTTTCAAGATCTGCATGTATGATTCCTCAGGGAGCTTTGCTGAAAGACTTCAATGTCTGAATGAGAGCAGGTAGGAGCAGTCACAGAGCTTGTATCACTGTGGGAGAGTTGATGAAAGGCAGTGTAATGAACTGTAACCTAAGCCCAAAACACACGCACATGCTTTCAGTTAAAATCCTGCTGATAACCCTGCTTGTCTAAGTGTCTGAAACTAAACGGCCAAATCAGTTCCAGAGGTGGGGGCCTTCTGTTTTTCTTTAAAATGTGTCAGTCCGTTAAATAGGCCTGTAAAAAGTGCGAGCTGTGTGAACTGTTGTGAAGCATTGTCCCAGGAAACATCTGTCATGTGCTCTTAAACTTAACACAGAGTTATCAGACAATCAATCAGGCCTACACTGTGGGCTTCAATCCCATTGTTTGCGTTTGACAAGATTTTTTGCAGGGAGTTGGTGACAGTGTCTGCTGCTGGGTAGGAACATATTTGTTCAGAGATTATTGTCTAGCTTTGTCAGCAATCAGTGCACCTTTAACTGTCAGCATGCTAACAGAAACATGGTAAACATTACACCTGCTTTTTACACGGCTTTGTTGAATACTCAGTTTTTATTCTATGGTCTGTTCTTCTGTACAAGAGACCACTTCTCTGATTAACACACTATGGACACATCCAATCATATCATTTTCTGCACCTGCTTAAAATTCCAACGGTAAAACTTACTTGATTGCCAGTTGCATAGAAATAAGGCCGACACTGAAATAGGCTACTTTTAAATCCAGCAATGGGATATTTATATCTCATATTAAAAACCTTGTAGTAATATCGGCAACCTAAAATTAGTCACCGAGAGGCTGAGTAGGGGAGACTAACCTGCAGGCCGCTGGCAGTCAATTATTCACGGATCCACTGGCTGAGTTTTGTGATTTTATACAGTGTGATCTTACAGTCCTCCCTCAAGAGCCTTGGCTGTTCATCTCGATTGGATTGAGGAAAGTCACTTTTTAATTGCCGTTTACAGAGTTCATCAAGTGTTGAGGCGGATATCCTGTTGATAGTAACTGCAGGATGACTCACAGCTCCATCACAGCATTCTCCACTAAGTGGTCCATTCACTGTCCAACCAAGCATTTTCTTGATGGCATATGGCCCTTTGTCCACACTCCGGATGACTTTGAGTGGTTCCAAAGCTCTGGGCACATTCATCCCTATCAAGAGCTCCACATTGTGCATCTATCTCGGGCAGGTAGATGTGTTTCAAATCAGGCCATTTATGCAGGTTTTGCTGTCAAGGGATGTTACTCCTGTTCACAGGCATTCTATGTTGAGATTTCTGGCATTTCACAGTACAACCCATTATCCAATCCAGCCACTTCCAAGTCTGACACAATACAACTGTCCACAATTTTCTCTTGGCCCATGGTGCGCAAAAGAATCTTTGTTTTTCTCCCAGAGAGATTCAGTTTATCCATCAGACCCAATGTGCAGAAGGATGCTGAACGCTCTTGGTCTAAGAAGGCATAGGTTTCCACTGTCCTTTGACCTTTCACAGATTTAACCTTTACTGGTACGATAGCTAGCTTACAGTTTTGTTCACCGGCCCCAATGAGACCACTGATTTGGACTGCAACCAAAGAACTGTCCACTGTACCTTCGAGGTTGCTCTTGCCTTTCTCCCAATATGCTCCTCTTTCCTCAGGATGGATGTGAAGCACATTAGGGTGTCTTAAACCACATGTTTCACAAGACAGACATTTCCTGCAGTCCTTGCTGATGTGCCCAGTAAACAATCAACCAAAACAAACTCCTTTAGTTTTCAGGAAATCAATATTTTCACAGTGTGCCCTCTTGTCCAATAGAGTGCACAACTCCAGCATGTGTCCACCTTTACAGTACAGGCAAGTCTTTTCAGATGAGTGTCCATCTATAACTGTGTTTTCCGGTATGGTCTTTCTTTCAACTGCAGAAACCGTCATTTAGCCCTTGCGAGAGGTGAAGGTTTTGCTTTGCCAGTAACTTTGGAACATCTTGTTTGTTTACAAATACAGGATCTGTTACAATCTTTACTTGACGCTCAATAAAACCCACAATATCACCAAACATAGCTCTTCGACGATGCCTTTCCTGGATGTCACATGCCATGTCGCCATTTGTCCCTGAGCTTGTAGGGCAATCTTCTTATCACAGTGAGCAGGTGTATAATAGTGATAATAGTAGCGTAAATAGCGGTCAGCAAAAAATAAGACTCTCTCCCCCCCTTCTCCTTCCATTCATCCAACTAAACTATGGAACAGCATATATCCCCATTGCTATCCCCAACACCACGTGACTCAACTACCGGAAGTGACAAAAAAGGGTGTACAAAATGGCACCCTTTTAATAACTAGCTCCTACAAACCTTCACAAACAAAACAACAAATACATTTGATGTTCTCATGGTATGTGCACAAGACAACACACAGTAGGTGACATATTGCAAATATCCTCCAGAGTCAGACTGTACATGCAGTCCACGGTCATAAGGCCTCATTTACCCCCAATTCATTCATTCAATCATCACTAAGTCAGTTTTTCTTTCTTTTTAAAACAACCATCCACTTCTTAGAGGGAAACTACGGTAATCATTCCTTGCTGCTGCAAGGTATTTGTGACCTTCCTGTGAACTGTAAACTGCAGTTGCCATAAAGCTGCAGTAGCAGCCCAGAGTGTAAAAATACAACCAGTTTAATATTACTGTCAAATGAAAAACAAAAGCACTTGTGTTCATTTTTGATTATTGGTTATCATTATATTTCAGGGGTTTTTTTAACTATAAAAAGACTATGTTAAAATGTGTCATTAAAACTATAAACCTGAACCGGCCTTAACTATAAACCTGAACCGGCCCTAACTATAAACCTGAGCCGGCCCTAACTATAAACCTGAACCAGCCCTAACTATAAACCTGAACCGGCCCTAACTATAAACCTGAACCAGCCCTAACTATAAACCTGAACCAGTCCTAACTATAAACCTGAACCAGTCCTAACTATAAACCTGAACCAGCCCTAACTATAAACCTGAACCGGCCCTAACTATAAACCTGAACCAGCCCTAACTATAAACCTGAACCGGCCCTAACTATAAACCTGAACCAGCCCTAACTATAAACCTGAACCAGTCCTAACTATAAACCTGAACCAGTCCTAACTATAAACCTGAACCAGCCCTAACTATAAACCTGAGCCGGCCCTAACTATAAATTTGAGCTGGCCCTAACTATAAACCTGAACAGGCCCTAACTATAAACCTGAACCAGTCCTAACTATAAACCTGAACCAGCCCTAACTATAAATTTGAGCCGGCCCTAACTATAAACCTGAACCAGTCCTAACTATAAACCTGAACCAGTCCTAACTATAAACCTGAACCAGCCCTAACTATAAACCTGAGCCGGCCCTAACTATAAATTTGAGCTGGCCCTAACTATAAACCTGAACCGGCCCTAACTATAAACCTGAGCCGGCCCTAACTATAAATTTGAGCTGGCCCTAACTATAAACCTGAACCGGCCCTAACTATAAATTTGAGCTGGCCCTAACTATAAACCTGAACCGGCCCTAACTATAAACCTGAGCCGGCCCTAACTATAAATTTGAGCTGGCCCTAACTATAAACCTGAGCCGGCCCTAACTATAAACCTGAGCCGGCCCTAACTATAAACCTGAGCCGGCCCTAACTATAAACCTGAGCCGGCCCTAACTATAAACCTGAGCCGGCCCTAACTATAAACCTGAGCCAGCCCTAACTATAAACCTGAGCCAGCCCTAACTATAAACCTGAGCCAGCCCTAACTATAAACCTGAGCCGGCCCTAACTATAAACCTGAACCAGCCCTAACTATAAACCTGAGCCGGCCCTAACTATAAACCTGAGCCGGCCCTAACTATAAGCGTTATCAAAGAGGAAAGTCTTCAGCCTACTCTTAAATGTGGTGAGTGTGTCTGACCCCCGGACTGAAACTGGAAGCTGGTTCCACAGAAGAGGATCTTGATAACTGAAGGCTCTGGTTCCCATCTTACTTGTTGAGACTCTAGGTTCTACAAGTAACCCTGCATTTAGGGAGCGCAGCTCTCTGGTGGGATAATATGGTACTATAAGCTCTTTGAGATATGACCACTGACTAATTAGGGCTTTGTAGGTGAGGAGAAGGATTTGAAATTCTGTTCTTGATATCACAGGGAGCCAAAGCAGAGAAACTAATACAGGAGCATTAAATCACTGCCGTCGCTGCCTGTACCTCTTCACAGGACGCTGTTTGGTCCGAGCCACTGTGGTTTGGACACAAACGCATTACTTGTAACCTGACAAGATGGCCTTATGTGTGATCACGTGACCCCGCGATTCTCTCGTGATATCGAATCTAGCTGCCATCCAAAGTAACTAGTTCTGGAGGCTCGTGGTACAACAACACCTTACCAAGACACTATGTTGGTTTATCCTTTCATTCTTTGTCACCCATCAAAGTTCCACAGATCTAAAGCAAAAAGAGCTTAAGAGATACTTTGACCCAACCATGTGGTTGACACATTACTTCAACATATTGAATCCAATGTAAATCCTGGTTTCACTTAGTGGATTTAAACAACAGAGCCAAAATGTTTTAGGAATGTTTCAGCTCCATTACAATAAATTCAATGCAGATTCTGAACAGATACTTTGAAGATCTTTTCTTTAAGTAATACATTCATCCCATATTCCAAAAGCTAAATATGCTGGGAAGACCCAATTACACAAAGTCATCATCTGTAGCTTTGAAATCCATTCGAAGGCCTGTGCAACAAGTACTCACAATTCAAAGAAAGTTATTAAATGTGTTGTGAGTCACACAGTTTGATTACTGGCTGACCACTGACTGTGCACTATCTGTCTTTGCAGTAAAACATGTTGGATGTGTGATGAATGACAGGAAGAAGCATCGGGCAGAGTGTGCAGGTGAAAGCATGTATGTCCACAGCGAGCAGAGGAGGAACTTGCCCCAGAGCACAGTGTTCACTGCGCTTCCACCGAGACCACGGCCCTATGGAGACGCAGGGCTGTCCTCCAGAGGCTCTGAGCTCCTGGGCCTGCAAGGTGACTACATGTAAATATAAGTTAGTATATACAAATCGATCAATATGATAAACTGTAATGGTCTGATCATTATTCCTGTCACAGTGCAGGGGCTCTGCTGTCCCCTCCAGCAGAGGCCCAGCAGTGGGAGGATGACACACGGGGTGACACCACAGAGCAGAGGGGGAGGAGATGGGAGCCTGCTAAGCAGTCTCAAGGGAAGGCTGGAGAGCAGGGGACAACCAGCGTCCAGGTCCAGCACTGGGAGCAGACCTAAGACGGTTTTAGAAGGTGGAGCTCCTGCTGTGTGCCGTAACAGAGATCCAGTCAGGGAAACAGCAGGTGAATGAATCACATATGTATATATATATATTGTGATGTCATGAGAGGGAGTGTCATCAATGGAAGATACATCCCCTCCCAGTGGTTGCAGCAGAGACTACAACCCATCATGGCATCTGGTTAACTGACTACAATTCCCATAGTCAGCAGGGCAGCCGGGGCCAAGGCTGCTGCCCAGCTGAGAGAGAGAGAGGGGGCTGACAACCCTGGAGAGCTGGTGTGGGGGTGTATATATACTGTATATATATACTGTATATATATACTGTATATATATGTATATATATATACCAGAATGTGTTATTAAAACATGCATTAGGGCAGAGTTAAAACAGACTCTGATTCTTTTCATTTCCTCTCATATATTAGATTCAATTTCAAAGTAGACTACAATAATCACAACAATATGTACATTCAGGCTGCCTCATGGCTCAAATGTGTACTGCAGATATAAATGTAAAATAAAAGACAATGGAAGAAATTCTGCAAATGTATATTGCGGCCCTCATGAAATCCCGAGCGACTCACCTGTGGGTTCCGACCCAGTCTTTGGAATTGACTATGGACCAATAATATGGACCTTGCTTTTATAATTGGGACTGAAGCTGCTGTTTACTCACACTGCTATTCACTTGAAATGCCTTTTTGATCAGCACACACACACACAAACACAACAGCTTCCATCTGACTGCAAAACTCCATAATCATATCCAGACTTCTCCTGGCTTTGGGCAGGAGCAGCTGTGCTTATTTCTGGTGACTCCAACAAATAATCCAATCCTTTGCCAATTGACATGAAAGTTGCTCTGTTTTGCATTCTTGCTGTATTCTTTGTTTTGAGGGCAGTGTCTGTTTTTGCTGCAGTTTGGGTAATTGCCTTTTGGATATCCTCTAGTGATAAGCAGACACAGTTGTTCAGATGTAGTTATGGTCGATCCATCACCCAGTCCCCGATCTAGTGTCTGGAGCGTTGGCAAGCTGTACTGACATCTGCAGCATGAATGTGACTGAATTCAAAGCTGCATCTCTGACCGTGACCGACTCTTTGAAACACATTCTCCTCCCAGAAACTCCAACAACCCCCTGCGACAAGAAGAGGCAGGCTCATCACGGACATCCCGGTGACGCAAACGTTTCACAGCTCCATCTGTATCTGCCTTCATCAGTCTGTGATGAAGAGGAGCAGGAAGCCGAGGTATGACTTCGTAGTGGTGGTGTTTGGGGCGTGGAGGCCGTGGCGAGTCAGAGCAGCCATCTGTATCATTTTCCTGAACTGTTCCTCTGGTAATATCTTCCACGTCACATCTGTTTTTTACCCTCCTTTCCACAATCTGGAACAGAGCTCCAAAACAGGTCTCAGAAGTGATGTCAGTTAAAGGGTGGGGACACAAAAAATATTTTCCCAAGCAGAACAACTGAATGCATGTAAAAGCCTGACCACTGCGTCTACATGGGATATGTTATATCATGCATATATCATGTTATTCATTCCAGATGAAGTTAAATGACGTTCTGTGAAAAATTCAATGTAGAGATGGATAAAGACACAGAGACGTCATGAAGGATGTTCAGCCCCAAGCAGTATAACACTTTGTTAAAGTTGCACTAATTCATATTTTTAAATGTAAAATGGATCAAAAGACTGTAATGTTACAGGTTCCCCTCGTAGTGACGAACCCACAGAGGACTATCAATGTGTGATGTTCCTCATGACGACTTAAATAGACGTGAAAACGGAAGTTTAAACTTAGACTAGTCAACTAGTCTAAAAGTAAGAAAACACTCAGAAAACAGTCAAATGGTAACACAATTGTAACAAAATTCCTTTTTTGTCCAAAAAAAGATTGAGTATTTTATAAGAGCCATTTGAAATCGTGAATCAATCGTATTTTAAATGCCACTGAAATCAATATGGCCTCATTGTCCGCTCCCCCGGTTAGAAACTCCCTTACAAACTTGATGTGTGGTGTATATTTGGTGAACTGTGGTCCAACAACAGTCGTGGTTTAGCATCACTTTCACCATTAGTATCTCAGCATGCAAGTTTGATTCATTGAGCTAGCTGACGTTAACATTACATTACAGTCCAATGTACAGCAGATGCTTTTATCCCAATTCAGATTCTATCACATTTCTACACCCGAGGCACAGCTACGGGAGCAATTTCGGGGTTAAGTGTCTTGCTCAAGGACACATCGACATGCGACTAGCAGAGCCGGAGCCGGGGATCGAACCGCCGACCCTCTGATTGAAGGACGGCCCTGCTCAGCCCCATGAGTCCAGATCAGAGCAGAGAAAGCAACAGCTGAGACAGCAATTGTCAATATGTTATCTAAATGTGTACATTAATAGAATAATAAAAGTTTCACCAACTAGTAAATGAAAGTAGTGAAAACTAGTAATGAAAACATAAACTCGCTTCCCATCAGGACCACTGTTGTGTTGTTGTCTCTGGAAATGGAGGCACTGTCTGAAGGCCCGGGGGGGGAAAGTCTGTTCTTAATATGAACCAATTGTGAAGTGACGGGTTGTTTTCATTTCAATATGCTGCTACAAAACATTTCAAATCCGAAGCCTTTTGGAGGAAAACAAATTGGGGCAGCTGTGGCTCGGAGAGCGAGGGTTGTTGTCCAAACGGAAGATCGGCGGTTTGATCCCTGGCTCCTCCGGTCCATGTCGGAAAAACCTGATTTCAAATATGCCTCATGAATGTGCTCAGTGGTTTTCAAAGATCATCGGAAAACTTGTGTACTCGTGGAAAGTCTGGCCAGGTTTGATGAGCACTTTATGTTCTGTAGAGTAAACTTCTATCATTTACCATGTGGTTTAAAGAAAACAAGGGTCTTGCTTTAATTGTTTTAATATGGTTTCAGTTGCAATTACCATCACTGCAATGACCACCAAAGGAGTCAGGCCATCCCATGTCCCACCTGTAGACTGCTGCATGTGGTGAGTGTTCTACAGTGGAAGCTGGATGAAGCAGTGGGACAGACAGCAAAACGTCCACGTAAACTTCTGTTCAAAATGTGTCCCCAAGTTAAAAAAAACATTTTGAGTTGGTCACCTGTTGGTCATTAAATATGTTTAATATTGTTCAGCAATTTTCATTCATTACCAAATGAATACCAAGGTAATTTAGAACAGGGTAATCATACTATGACACTTTATAAGTGCGTACCTAACATTAGAGTAACATGCAACATTTTGGGACGTCCTCTTGTTAACGGTCTTACAGGGAGACAGGTAGAAGCAGGACCCGGCACTCCGCAGCACAGCATCTGATGGCATCACACAGATGTGAAGTAGAGGACAGCAGCGCTCAGAGCAGACAGCAGGAAGAGCCTCTGCTGATAAGGTCTGCAGCTGGATGGATGGATGGATGGATGGAGGCCCCAAACACTGGTGAAAAACACGGCCCCATAATGACATGCTGGAGAGTCTGCCCCAAATGAAACTACAGGAAAACAAGAGTGTGTACTTCTGGGCCGCTTTAGAAAACAAAGTAATAATAAGATGCCTGTGAACAACTGATGTGCTGGTACAACAGAAACGACTGTTGAGCAGGTGTGATTCTTTCTAAATCAAACTCACAAGGGGGGCATCTGCAGAGACAAGATGGGGCCACAGGAGAGCTACCAAAAAGAACATACTGCATTACATTTGGGGTTAAGGAGCCTGTTTGTGATGATCATAGTAACTACAGCAACTTAAATCTAGAACTCTAAAGCCTCGGTGTGTCAGATTTGGTGGCATACATGTCCTTATATGGTCGTGACTTCTTCTGTGTGGTGGTGTTTTTAAAACTCACAGATGAACAATGATTGATATTCTTTACCATCAACTTTGCTTTAAGATTTGGGATTTGTTTGCTTCTGTGCACACATTTTTTGTAACTGAGATTTGTCACTTTTTAAGACATTTGTGTGGAATCAAATAAAAGTAGACTTTGTCTTTTAGTATTTAAAAAAATGAATTGTATCTATAAAAAAACACCTGCAGGACTCATGACCGCTGTAAGATTCTGGTATCGGTGTTCAAGCCCCACATTTGGGATTAGTCAAAGAAATATAAACTCTGGTTTCATGCTCAGTTTGGCTGTGAAGGTTTCTTACAATGAAGCGCTTCCATGTGCTCTATGTTATTGTGTTGCAGTGAAACAATGGCTGGAAAACAAACCAAGAATTTGGTCAAAGTATTCGTGGAAAGCAAGTTTCCTTATGAGCAAAATATATCTGATCAAAAGATTACTTTGTGGGATTTTCACATTTCAAATGATGATCATGTCTTTCAAAGGCCCTTTTTTGCACAATTTCTAACAAATACCGTAATTTTTTTAAATTCAATACATACACTGACTCAAAAGTGATTCAATGCAAAACAACCAAACCAAAAGACATTCATCATTTACTGATTAAGTCCATACAATGCTGTGTAAAAGAGTGCCCGCCTGTTGCTTCCAGTAAAATAAAACCGAGCTGACTCTTGGTCCTCCGTGGGACAAGACACCGTCAGGCCAACCCACCGGACACGTTGAGACATCTTGCAGTGGTTCCAGGCCAGCAGCTGCTTATCGTTCAGTGTGTCAGGTCTGTGTAGTGTCGTCTTGCTGGCCTGCTCTCAGTACAGAGGTAGCAGATCATACACCACACACTGTGCTCCGGAGAGATCTGGACTCCACTGCTGCTCCGAAAAGGCCTCAGAGCACAAGAGCCTGTCGGGCACAGACAGATAGATGTGTGTGTGTGTGTATATATATTCTGTATGAAGATTATAGTAATTCAATATAGTAACAGATTCTGAGATACTTAAACTAAGTCAAAGGTATGAGATACTAAATCAAAATGATGACATTTTAATAAATAAAGATATGAGCTCTAAATTAATTACTTGAACTTAAAACATTAGTAAGTCTATATCTGAAAGAGTGTCTCATTATTTCAACAAAGTGAATCAAACTTTTTGGACAACATACATGCAAGTTTGGCCAAAAACCCCATCAACATAAATGAAAGAAAGCCAGCAAAATAAGGAATGACGATGTTTTGCCACAGCTGGAGGGCCTCTGTGTGTCTCTTTTCACTGTGCTGGTTTGTTGCAGAACAATCAAAGTGAAGTGAGATAATATCAGCTGAATCTAAAGGGGTGTAAGAATGGTGAGCAACGGTTCGTTGTAGCCATACCACATTTAGAAAATACTCCAGTACAAGTTAAGTCCTGCACTCACTGAGTTACTATCAGCTAAATGATGATATTATTATATTATAATATTGGATTACTAACACTGATGCATTCTAGTGTTGCTGCATTTCAATGTTGTCATTTTAATTATTTTACAAACTTTTGGGAAGTTAAAAACAATGTATCATATTTAATGATAACGATGATCATATGATATGTAAAATGAAGTGTAGTAGAAGTATTGAGAAGCATGAGATGGAATACATTCATAACTCATACACTTTACATTATTGGCTGTATCTAAATTGAATATAATACAAAGCGTTACCAAGGAGGAAGTATGCAGCAGCACTCAGGGAGAGGATGATGAGGAAGATGGTGCCGAGACCCAGATCTCCCATGGCACAGGCATTCGGACAAGCGCAGGTGCTCTCCACCCAGATCTGCAGCGGCGCCTCGGTGCTGAGGCTCAGGTCGCTGATGAGAGAGGCCGACTGATTTGGATTACAGTGGTAGTGCACCACTGTCAGCGGCTGCTCGTCCTGACCTGGGACAGGAAAAGGAGCACTGGCTATCAGGTCAGCACACAGAATGATTACTGACATGAATGAGATGTGATGTTTGTGTTTTAGCTCACCCATGTATGAGACAGACAGCGTCTTCAGGGTGTCATTGTAGTGGAATTCATTCCCGTCATGTCTCCCATAGCTGAGATAGCGGCTGATGAACCCGTTGAGCCTGTGATACCTATTCATTCACATATCACATATCAACAGGAGATTCACCTGCTAGATGAGTAAAGGACAAAGATACAGCTCAATGCTGAATTTAACTCAAAAATCAAGCAGTTGTCACATTACAAACATGTAGTATGTGAGGGCGGGGGTTCAGCCCATCTCTTACATCCCTGAGACACAGTGCACACACACACACATTTAACAAATAATTACAAACTGCTTCAAAAACGTTTCACTATGTGAAATGTGCACCAGAATCAGTGTGAAATGTGCACCAGAATCAGCTAGAGTTAGTGTGGTGACAAAACCACAGCGGTCCTCACACCTTCAATTTGTGTGTTACAGTCGCCCCCTGGTGGCCACAGCACTAATTACACAAATCAACCTCACCCTTATTAAACAATTCAGTAAGTCTTATTAGACCATATTATCCACCTTCACCTCTAAAAAAAAGAATTGTTTCTGAATTACACAGCTTTACTTTGCATTCATGTGGGGATTGCAGCAATAGGTAATTTGAGTCTTTTGAGTGTGAGCGTGTGTGTGTGTGTGTGTGTGTGTGTGTGTTGTGCTGCCACCCCATAGATGAGGCAGATGAGGTGGTTAGGCACCATAACACTTTGAAAAGGAATGCTGAAGAACCAGGACAAAATCCAGGAGTAGTGGCATTTATTAACAAAAGATTTACCCACAGGAATTTCCTGCAGCACTTCCTGCTTTCTTACAGCGCAGACGCTTTGCTGCTTGCCTCTGCTTACATTTTACTGCTAATGTTCTTGTTTTTCTTCTTGTTTTTCTCATTCAAATTGCCAGATATATCACATATATCACTCTTCAACATTTGAGTGAAGACGAATCCAGAAAGTTGAGCTATTTGGGTTGTTAGCTAATGTTAATTAGCAGCTAAGCTAAAGCTAAGTAGCAGCAAGTTGCCTACCTTCTCCACAGACGACTACCACAAACTCCTGCAGAAGATTGCAGTCTTGGAAACAAAAATCCACCGACTAGAAGTAAACGTGGACTGTGTGGGAATGATACCCACTTTACCATGAACTCAAAACATTGGACAAACACAAGCAAAGACACAGCTAACTAGCACCACCAGGCCTACCAACAAACAGGAGGAGAAAGCAGATAATGAATCTTCAAATGGTAGTCCTCCCTGGAACTCTCTCGGTGCAAAGCCGAAGAGAAAATCATACCCTCAGGATGTGGGAGGACGACTAACAGGCAGAACCCAGCGCCCTGAGATTTGTGATGCGACTGACTGGCCGGCACTACCACGCAGGCAGGACTCCTCCTCAACCCCGCACTCAGCCGGACAAAGCCAAGGACAGCTGAGAAAAGCAAAACCAGCAAAAAACCTCCACAACAACCAAGCCTACAACTTCAAAATAGATTTGCTCCATTGTCGCAGGATCCTAAATCTCTATCTGGTGACCTGGATAAGCAGCTATCTTCTCAAAGCAGGGTAAGAACTGAGAGCAGGGAAAGCTAATGACTGGGCCTGAGACTCTGATTGTTGGTGACTATGCTGTAAAAAATGTCAGAACATTGTGCAGCAAGAATACCAAAATACTCGCCTTTCCGAAAGATATGGTCTCTAACATGAGAGACAAAATCCTGGACATCGTGGCTGACCATCCCACGGTGAGAAACATCATCGTGCAGACAGGAAGCTGTGATATTGTGAAACAACAGTCTGAAGTTCTGAAGCGAGACTTTATTGATCTGTTAACCACAGTCAGCTCTGTCAAGGCTGAGGTGTTTATCAGTGGCCCTCTTCCACCAGTCAGAGGAGGAGATGAAGGATTCAGCAGGCTGTTTGCACTGAACAACTGACCATTCAGTACATTTTATCAACAAGTTCTACCTTTTCTGGGAGCGCAGACATCTTTTTAAGACACATGGAGTTTGCCTGAACAAGTCAGCGGTAAAACTGTTTACCTCTAACCTATTATTCTTCCTGCGTCATCCGTCTGTTCCCACTGCCAAGGACAAGAGACAAGAGGAGTCTAAACAAGAGAACCACACAGCATCGCCGTAGAGACCGTACGGAAAGGATGCCCCCGCCTAACAACAGCCAAGAGGAGGAGTCTCCAACCTCACCATCAGGGACCGCCTCTGATCTCCCACTTTCTCCACCCTTCCGAGTGGAGGAGTCTTTATCTCCCTCACCAGCACCTACTTCCACCCCTCAGACTCCATCCAGGTCCCCCTCCTCTCTACTCACACTCTCCCCATCCTCCCCCCACCTGGAGTTCACTGACCACATGAAAGAGCTGGTCATTGCTGGAACCAAACTCACTCCTTGCCACACTCCTCGACGTACAGCCACACCCCCGCCACTGGCTCCAAGTCCTCAGCCAGTTTTGACACAATCGGCGAAGTTAGAGCACCCTGCCCGTCCCCCACCTCCACCACGGCTCCACATCCATCCTCTGTCTCCCCTACTAGATAAAGGCAATAATTGATATCTTCTGGGTCCAGGCTACAAAGCTAATGACACCAAGGATTCTCTCCAGGAAAGGTCGGGGCCCTGTGTGCAGCTAACCTTCTCAATTCCTGTCCTGATAGTTTATAGAAACAGAAAGGTGAGGCTGCGAAGAAACAATAGTCAATCTGCAAACTTATCAAACTTAACATTCATTCCTCGTCAGCCTGTCCAAATAAATTGGGCAAATAAAGCTTTAAACACATTCAACTTAGCTTTATTAAATGTCAGGTCTCTGTCAGGAAAAACATTTTTAACATTGATTTTATTGTTGGGCACAAACTGGACTTTTTGTTTTTAACTGGAACTTGCTTAGACCAGGATCACAGTGCAGCTGTTCATATTGAATCAACACCTCACAACTTCAGTTTCATGAGTGAAACAAGAGCGCATAAGAAAGGAGGTGGAGTTGCTATTTTATTTAATGATTCTCTTCAATGCAAGCAGATGCCCTTTGGTCATTTGACTTCTTTTGAATATGTGGCTCTGAATTCCACTCAAGCTTTATTCCTGAACATTTACAGACCACCTAAATACTGTGCAACCTTCTCTGATGAGTTTACTGAACTGCTGTCTATAATCTGTATTCATTTTGACCGTGTTACGATTTTAATATCCATGTTGATAATCCCCAGGACAGAGTGTCTATAGAACTATGTGGTGTCCTTGATAACTATGATCTTACTCAGCATGTGACAGGACCCACCCACAACAGGGAGCACACTCTGGACCTAATCATCACCAAAGGTCTCAACATTTCCAAGGTTACTGTGACTGATGCAGGTGGGCGAAAAACAAATCTCCAGGTTCACTGTGACATCTATAAAGAGAGACTTCGCAATTATAATTTGGAACTTAGAAATGCAAGCAGTCCTTCTCTGACATCATAACCAAAAAGAATAACAATACACGCGCCTTATTTGCTACCGTCGACCGACTAACAAACCCTCCAGTGTCAGTAGCTGCTGAGCTCCAATCCACCTGGGCATCCAATCAATGTGCCTCCAAGGATATGTGTTGTCCCCATCTCTGAATAACATCCGTTCAAATATCATGACACAATTTCATTCAATCAACCTTAGAAGCCTAGAAGACATTATACAACATCTGAAGTCATCCTCCTGCTGCTTGGATATTCTACCAACACACTTTTTCAAAAATATTTCAAACTGCATGACCACTGATCTTTTACAAATTATAAACACATCCCTTCTCTCAGGTGTCTTCCCACAAGCCCTAAGAACTGAAGTTATTAAACCACTCCTAAAGAAGACTAATTTAGACTCCGCAACAATGAAAAATTATAGGCCAATATCAAACCTCCCATTTTTAAGTAAAATAATTGAAATAGCGTTTTTTCAACAGCTGAACAACTTCTTGGCCGTAAATAATGTTTTGATGTCTTCCAGTCAGGCTTTGGACAGCACCACAGCACTGAAACTGCTCTTGTTAAGGTTTTCAATGACATCCACTCAATGGCAGAATTTCAGTCTTAGTATTACTGGATCTCAGTGCTGCATTCGACACGGTCGACCATGACATACTACTAGACAGACTAAAAATCTGGGTGGGACTCTCTGGCACAACACTTAACTGGTTTGAATCCTACTTGAAGAACCGAGAATACTTTGTGTCTGTAGCTAATTACACATCAGAGCTGACTAAAGTGACATGTGGTGTTCCCCAAGGTTCAATACTGGGGCCTCTTCTGTTCAACATCTACATGCTTCCACCAGCTCAGATTATGGAAAACAACAAAGTGTGTTATCATAATTATGCAGACGACACACAAATCTACATAACTATATCAGCAGGGGACTATAATCCCATACAAGTGCTGGGTAAATGCATTGAACAAATCAACAACTGGATGTGTCAGAATTTTCTTCAATTAAACAAAGATAAAACAGAAGTCATTGTTTTTGGTACCAAGGACGAACGATTGAAAGTCAGCGCTCAGCTTCAATCACTGATGTTAAAAACCACAAACCAAGCCAGAAATCTAGGTGTAGTTATGGATTCAGACCTCAACCTGAACAGCCATATCAAGACAATTACAACATCAGCCTCCTATCACCTGAAGAATATATCAAGGATTAGAGGACTTATGTCTCAACAGGACTATTGTAACGGTCTGTTTACAGGTCTCTGTAAAAAGTCAATCAGAAAGCTGCAGCTGGAGTCCTCACTAAGACCAAGAAAGTGGATCACATCACTCCAGTTCTGAGGTCTTTACACTGGCTTCCTGTCCAACAAAGAACTGACTTTAAAGTCCTGCTGTTGGTTTATAAAGCACTGAATGGTTTAGAGCCAAAATACATCTCTGATCTGCTGCTACCTTATGAACCATCCCGACCCCTTAGGTCTGGGACTGGTCTACTTTCTGTTCCCAGAGTCACAACTAAACATGGAGAAGCAGCGTTCAGGTTTTCTGCTCCAGATATCTGGAACAAAGCCCCAGAAAGCTGCAGGTCTGCTGAGTCCCTCAGCTCCTTTAAATCAAGACTTTTCTGTTTGCTGCTGCCTTTAATTGAACCAGATTCAAGGATATTAATCAATTTCTGCATTTCATTCCTGTATTTATTTCTTACATTGCTTTTTAGTGTTTTAATGTCTGTTTTTAATGTTTCAATGAATGTTCTTAATTGTTTTTAAATCTCCTTTTCCTTTGCCTTACGTTTTGATGCTTTTAATAGTTTTATGTGAAGCACTTTGAATTGCCTTGTTGTTGAAATGTGCTATACAAATAAACTTGCCTTGCCTTGCCTTACATCTTAACAGATCCCAGCCCTCCCTGGTCCAGTCCTCGTTCCTGCTAAGAGGACATAACAAGGCTAAAAGATGTCTACACTCCCCTTGTATGAGAATTTAAGACTTGAGACTAGAAACAGACGCCCTCCCCAAACCAAGAGAGGAGGAATCTTGACTTCCAACAGCAAATTCACAGTCAGAACTGCTGGTTTAACAGCTCAACACGTCCTTGAACATATCCAGTCAGAATGAAGAGTTTTTATAGACAACAACCAGTGTTCTGAATCAGAGTATTCACAATCAAAGATAAAAACATTTCTTTTGATTAAAGTCAACCCGTTGTGGTCACCTAGACTAAAATAGTAGCACAATACAAAAAAAGCTCCTTTAGACTTATTTAGCAGCAAAAAGATAAAGCTTAATTCTATGTTTTCCTTGTTACTAATTCAATGGAAAAAACAAAGCCAGCAATGAACTGATCCCACTAACAAGTATTCGCAGTCTATATTTAGTGAGAACTGAATGTCAGGATTTAGCTGTGATGTTGCAAATGTCCCACATGTGTTCAAAGAATAATTTGTGCAGTGAAGGAGGAAGTGGAATACCCTTCATGTTTTACTGCATAGCAATAAGTGACCATGGCTCAGAGAGGGCTGCAAAAGTTCTGTAGAAGCCCACATCTTGCTTCCGTGAACATACGATGTGAATTGTCTACCCTACCTGACAATGAGACATGCAGCGACGTTAGTACAGTCCGCTCCTGTCAGGTCCTCTGGCTGTGAGAAGGGGTGGCAGGGGCTGAAGGACAGCAGGGTCTCTGCACCGACCTCCAGCTTCTCTGCTGACACAGGCTTCAAACGGCCAAGGAAACCCTCTGCATCTCCCATAGCCTTCAGGTTTATCACCCCGCTCCCATCCTTCATGATACATTTGCAGTTGTTGACTTTGAAACAGCCCGACTTCTTAGCGGACCTTGGATGAGGGGAGAGCGATGAGGAAAACGTGTTGAAACAGACTAAGAGCGTGAGGAGGACAGTCTGAAGACTCATGGTGTCAGTGTGCACCAGTGCACAGGGCACCAGCAAGCTGTGTGTTGTTAGGTAACCATTGAGCATCTGACAGCTTGGTGATGGTAGGAAAGTAATTAGAATAAAGGTGATTGCCATTCCAAGCATTCCAGAGGCCCACCATGCTCAGACCAGTGTCTTTCCAATTGCAGCAAAACACAGGCAGCCGGTCACAGGTCATCCAGAGAAACCAGGATACAGGTCCTGGAAAAACCTGATGCTCTTGAGTTTTGCAAATATCATTTGGCTGTGCTGTGAGAACCACAAAGACAGTTCCATTCAGACATCTTATAACTAGGACAAATAAAACTGAACTATCTTTGGGTGAACTGATTCTTGTGAGATTTATTTATTTTGATGTCTTATACATGATAATGACACCCACATATTTAACCCAGAAACAACAAACAGTAAAGCAATCCAGAGACGACAATCAGAGATGCTCACAAGTCTCTGAGTTAGAGTCCAAATCACATCTCGAGTCTCTGAGCTAGAGTCCAAGTCAAGTCTTGAGTCTTTGAGCTAGAGTCCAAGTCAAGTTTCAAGTCTTTGAACTAGAGTCCAAGTCAAGTCTAAAGTCTCAGAGCTGGAGTCCAAGTCGAGTTTCAAGTCTTAGAGCTAGTCCAAGTCAAGTCTAAAGTCTCAGAGCTAGAGTCCAAGTCAAGACTCAAGTCTCTGAGCTGGAGTCCAAGTCGAGTTTCAAGTCTTAGAGCTAGTCCAAGTCAAGTCTTAAGTCTCTGAGCTAGAGTCCAAGTCAAGTCTCTGAGCTAGAGTCCAAGTCGAGTTTCAAGTCTCTGAGCTAGAGTCCAAGTCAAGTTTCAAGTCTTTAGACTAGTTAAAGTCTCTTCTGAACGTTTTTTCATCTGCTGAATGCCATCTGGTCTGCTTAAAACACTGCAAAGCTTTGTGTCAGGAATTCAAAGCATATACTGCATCGCTCCATTACGCATCAGCATACAGTATCAGCATTGATTTGTTTGGTAAATGATCGATGCAATATAAAAAGAACACACAATTAAAAAGTAAATAACTGTATTTTGCCCCAAAAATCGATAACCTTACTCAGGGTAACAGGAAAATATTGCTAACATTAGGCATGCAATAATACCTATAACACGTTTTTCAATAACAGTTAGCTAGCGTATTGTATAATTACACTGGTTCTCCAGCTGATGACAGTTTACAAGCTACTATTATTTAACACACTTCTAGCCTCTAAACCACAGATGCTCACAAGTAATTTTGGTCCAAGTCACCGTCTCTGACAACATTAGACGTCTGCAAGTTCCGATACTTCTTGTAGTGATACTATGGCATTGTTGTAATCTATTGTAACATTATATTCTCGTAATGCAGTTATCAGTTACATCCTTTTCATCCCCATTTACTCTGCTCTTGGTTTCGCTGACTCTCCCCCCACAACCCTGTGCCTCACCACAGCTTTAATACAGCAGACGAGGCGCTTGCGTGTGTATTCACATATCAGCAATAAAACACTTCAACAAAGCACTTTCACTTTCAGCCATTGATGCCCGTTTTATCTTGTATAAATGTATTTAATGACTGGTTTTAAATCAGTAATGTCTTGTCTAGTTGTCTTAATGTTTTTATAAATGTTTTACCCTGTCGCTGCTGAACTGACTTGAGTCGTCAACTTCATTTCGTTGTATGTTTTTACGATGACAATAAACATCCTTATCGTGATATGAATGTCCTAAATAATGTGGAAGTGTAGGTCAAGCAGAGTACATTAGTTTAACTAGCGACAGCCACACAGACGAATCAGAACTCCTTGATAATTGACAGTTAGCATTGATTATTAATTTCTAGCACTGCAGCTCCCCACTTCTATATGAATGAGATAGAAGTTTGTTTCACTCCTGTAGTCAGTTTCAATATTTTGGTAAACTTAAAACACGAGCACAGTGGACACTGAGCCTACACATCAATAAGGCACATTATGGTTTTGGCTCAAAAGAATGTTCTGATATATCTCGACATATAGTTTCACTGCAACATTTTGCAATAACATAATACAGCACAAGATTTTAATGATTTGGTTAGGACTAAAGGGCCATTGTCAACATTTCTCAGGTCAACTTTGTTGATAGAGAAACCTTCCTGAATTATTTTCTTTGTAGATAAAATGACAAAAGTAAACAAAATCTACACAAACAAATTTTGTCTTTAACAGATTTTATTTGGTCGATAGAAAAAGCCTCTAAGCTTTGACTGCAAATTTGCGGATGGAGTAGAGGAGGTCTTTCCTCTGCTGTTTCTTGGTCCGCAGGCTCTCTTCATGCTTGTTGAGCCGGCGGCGCAGAGCTCGGGTCTTCTTGGGTCTCAGATCCAGGGGCTTGTACTTCTTACCCTGCAACAAAATAAATTAACCTTTAGTTGAGCTGAACAAATATATTTTCGTCAGAATGAAGAGTGACATACATTAAGGAGAGGCATCAGAAGTCATTAATTGGCTCGTTTGTCGTTGTTTTTGTGAATTAGCAACCTCAGTAAACGGCCATATCAAAATATCTCAATCAGGATTGTTTCATCAGTCATTATGAGGAACACGCGGCTCATCTCAAGTCTCAGTCTTTTGGTAAGCAGTTGTGAATGCATCAGCAGATCATCAGCTCAACAAGTATCATCTTGGACTAGAGAACCACACACACAGTCTCCATGCGTGCTCGCTGAGGGGGGACTACAGTCCCAGGTAGCTGGTGCTCTCACCTTGTAGAACTTCCTCAGGTTCTCCTTCTGTGTCTGGTTGATTACAGTCAGGACTCTGGCGATGGATTTGCGGACAACGCGACTGCAATGAACAAAACATCAAAGTAAGACACTTTATGCAAAGCACATTTTAATTTACCGTTTATACACACTCAGCATACAGCTACATAGCGATCATATCACGTTAATCACGATGAAAGATGGGTAGTTTGCACACACTGCTTCAAAGGACATTGCTCAGTCTTACTCTGGTGACAGAGTTTAATGGAATTCTGACGATCCAAACCCATAAACTACAATGTTCATTGTACTTGGCGCATGTAAAAGTAGTAACTTTGCATTTCTGAATATATTCATTTAACATTTATTCGTCTTTTCACCTTTTTGATTACTGTTCATATGATGAGCAGACAGACCGCTAATCAACGATGCTCCTAATCTGACTCCTACACCACCACCAGACTATGGCGCCAGTGAACTCACATTTTGGAGAGCTTGGAAGCGGCTCCACCGGTAACCTTGGCCACACGGAGCTGGGACAACTCATTTTTCAGGTCGTCCAACTGCTTGAGCAACTCCTCCTTCTTCTTGCCCCGCAGATCTCTAGCCTTGATTTTGGCCTGGAACATGACAGGAGAAAACATAAGTGACAGCACCATGAAAGTCTCAATATCTTCTCTTCCCGACACGAATCCGCTAAGCTAACGCAGCTCCTTGCGGTTAGCAGACCGATAATATTACCCATTTATTCGATATTCGTCCGATTTGCCTTAACAGTGATACCGATTAAAGCCGCCTGGTACCAGTTTCTGCAAAGCTACATTAGCTTTACGTTATCCGTAAATGTTGTACAGCAATTGTATCCATCAGGCCATCAATACCCATACGCTTTCCAATTAGCTTAAAGCTAGCACCTCGGCTTAGCCCCGTCGGTCAGATGCAGCGATCAATAATATAACATTTTATTACATTCCAGTAGCAGCCTACTTAACAACACATACACAAATAGATGTATAAGAAGCTTATGTACATGTATAACAAACATTCACTGGGGTTTAGTTCAGATAAACGTAATAAAATCATAGTTAATGGTCGCGTATCGAGCTCCTCACCATGTTTCTTCTCACTGCCCTGTTGGAAAGGCCGGACGCACCGCGTGCTCACAAAAAGTAGCATCCGGAGAATTTCTTCTTTGTTGGTTGGCGTTTCACTGTCACGACACACAAACAGCGCCGCTCATTGGTGGAGCGTGGAAAAGCAGAAAACATGGTATATCGAATCACAAAAGCAATATTAAAAGTCAAGAAGTATAAAGATTGACACAAAATCATTGGAAAAGTAATACAATTATGAAATATATCACAATTATATAATCAAATGGTACGTAACAAATACAATAGAATTATAATCTAAAAATAAGGTAAAAATAAAAAATGAGTGGTCAGAGTGAGGAACATTTTGAAAGACTTTGCTTTCTTCATCACCCTCAGAAAACAAAAGGGGGGGGGGGGTTCTAATGCAGTGTTAGATGTCACAGAAAACTATTAGTTACACCGATATGACATTTTAAAAAACATAATATAGTATTAACAATGGGTATCAAAATGAATGATGTAATCCACTGTGGCACATTAAACAAATATATTCCCTCAGCGGGGACTCCTATAGTTTAAAGGCAGAAGGTTTTCAGTGTCACTTGTTGGTCCATGGTGAGAGGACACAATCAGTTCCTCTTTATCTCAGTCGACTCAGAAGGTTTTGATTTGACAAAATGTCTATCCACAGCGCTTTTTACGTCACCCGTGTGTATCATTGTGAGATGGTCTGTATATCTCTCAAGGCTCTGTAGTGAATCCTTTATAAACCAATATGCAGGGTTCTTCAGCATATAGACTACACGAGCTGTAGAACAGATGATCTTGGCTTTTAACTCAATAGTCCTTGCTTTAAGAGGACAGTTCATTGCCAGGTCTGATTTTCTAACTATTCAGTTTGACTAGATGGACATCTCTAGGAAGAGTCTTGGTTGTTCCAAACTTAACCCTTGTGTTGTCCTCCCGATTGCCATACACCTTTTGTCCTCTGGGGTCTCTGGTTTGACTGTTATTTAAAGCATATAGTATAAATTGTCAATCAATTCTGTTTTACACCTTTAGTCTTACTTCAGTCCAACACATTACCACAAATGTTTCCCTTCGTTTTGGAATGTAGGGCCAATAGACCTTGTTTACATAAAGGTAGCCTGTTATACCCTGTTTTTGAGTAAAAATAAAATGAAACAATGAATTATTTTGACTTTATATTATGTTGACTATTTGACTTATCACAGAGAGGTATCTGTCAAAGTTTAGTGAGGTTGCTGTTTTTGAATCATTTGAATTGTTCTAATAATCATAATCACATAATCACACCTGTTGTCCTCTGGGGTCAGAAGTGACCCCGTCTGGTTTGACTGTTTTGAAAGCGTACAGTATAAATTATCACCCACCTCTGTGTTTCCACTTTATTCCAACTCATTACCTGACATATAAAACATGTCAACATTCATTTCTGCAACATTTAACCCTCCTGTTACCTTCAAATGTACGAACACCTGATAGCCTGGGATCAATTTCAACCTCCAGAAAATTATTATAGTAAAGATTGCTACCCAAGTTAATGTGTCAGGCACTTTGTTTTTTGTTTAAATAGACCCCCCCACACACACACCCTTATGCATCCAGAATACCCGTTACGCGACTATGCAGATCACCATCAAATCTCACTGATTGACCTAAAATTGGAAAGATATCTTTGGTGTCTTAATGGCTTTACATAACATGTTGAGTTTGTTTACCCAGTTGTCCCCATTAAATTAGGAAAAGTCATTAAATAGACGTTTTATTTAGACGTTAAACATTCAATGGGGTCAAATTGACCCCAGGACATCACAAGTTAAAGGTTTTGTCAGCATAAATATTTTAATGTTTCACTGCATCATGTTGCAAAAACATCTAAGCACTTCTGACCAACAGTAAGAAAGATGTTAACATCCAGGCTTCAACTTTTATAGCAGGTGAGACTTGAAAGAGCCCCAAAGCTTCATCCTCCCATCAAACACAAATCTACCATTGATGCATGACACTGAGTGTCCAGACGTACCTCAGCAGCTCCTTTGTTTCTCCGTCTCCCCGGTTTGATGATCACCTTCATTAACATGGACAACCATTTCAGGTGGCCCACACATCCAGACTGAACGGAGAGCCCAAAGGCCCGATCACTGAGACTTCACCAACCAACATTTATTCTGCAGACTCAAAGCTGACATAATAAAAAGGCAGAATGACTCCATAATGACTTGGTCGAGACTAAAGGGGCCATTGTCAACATTTATCAGGTCAACCAGGTTAATATAAAGAAACCTTCATGCATTATTATTTTTTTGTAGATAAAATGACTGGTTCAAGCGTGACCAAAGTAAACAGGATTACATTTGTGAAAAAAATTAAAATAAAATCTACACAAACAATTTTTGTCTTTAACAGATTTTATTTGGTCGATAGAAATGTCCAAGCTTTGACTGCAAATGAGCGGATGGAGTAGAGGAGGTCTTTCCTCTGCATGCTCTCATGCTTGTTGAGCCGGCGAGCTCTGGGTCTTCTTGGGTCTCAGATCCAGGGGCTTGTACTTCTTACCCTGCAACAAAATAAATTAACCTTTAGTTGAGCTGAACAAATACATTTAGTCAGAATGAAGAGTGACAAACATTAAGGACAGGCATCAGAAGTCATTAATTGGCTCGTTTCTTTCGTTGTTTTTGTGAATTAGCAACCTCAGTAAACGGCCATATCAAAATATCTCAATCAGGATTGTTTCATCAGTCATTATGAGGAACACGCGGCTCATCTCAAGTCTCAGTCTTTTGGTAAGCAGTTGTGAATGCATCAGCAGATCATCAGCTCAACAAGTATCATCTTGGACTAGAGAACCACACACACAGTCTCCATGCGTGCTCGCTGAGGGGGGACTACAGTCCCAGGTAGCTGGTGCTCTCACCTTGTAGAACTTCCTCAGGTTCTCCTTCTGTGTCTGGTTGATTACAGTCAGGACTCTGGCGATGGATTTGCGGACAACGCGACTGCAATGAACAAAACATCAAAGTAAAACACTTTATGCAAAGCACATTTTAATTTACCGTTTATACACACTCAGCATACAGCTACATAGCGATCATATATCACGTTAATCACGATAGGAGAAAACACCGTTCGACACTACTGTTCAACAGTCTGCCTCAAAACAACGTGCTCCTCTTAACAACGCTATGTCATCGGTTTAGTTCAGACAGCGGTAATAACTCAGAGTTAATGGATAGGATCGAGCTCCTCACCGTGCTGCCTCTCGCTGCTCTGTTGGAAAGGCCGGATATAGCGCGTGCTCAGTCTATATATAGCTTCAGGAGAAGTTCTTCTTCGTCGCTTAGTTTCACTTCGACGTCACACTAACAGCGCCACTGACTGGTGGAGCGTGGAAGAGCAAAAGGAAACAACGCAAACTAATGAACGAGCAGCCTTTTCTCTTCCTGTTGATTTGTGGTTGTTCCTCACGGTGAACGGAAGAGAAACGGGATACACAGCATCCAGATTCAGACTCCCTCTCTTCCCACATTTTGTTATGTTGCAACTTAACTGTCCCCTCATCAATTTGCACAATATCTAAACGTAATAGTAAGGCAAGCCACTGACCTCATATTTAGATTACAATGCTTTTTTCTTAGTTCTGTGTCCTTTGAGTATATCATTCTAATATATTTCATAATTGTCTGACTTTTCCAGTGATTTTGTGTAAATCTTTATCATTCTTGACTTTTAAAATTGCGTGATTTGATACAGACTGTAGCTTGACATGGTACTATACTGTATATTTGATTGAGTCTTCATGCACCAACTCTGTGGTTGTAGTCACACCCTCCAGAGGGATATTTGTTCGATGACACACTGATTTAACTTGATGCCTGTTCCTGGAGAAGAGCTGACCGATGATCCAATGTACTCATGCCACATGAACTCAAGAAAGGCAGCATTCTAGTGGTGCTAGTCTCTGTGAAAGAGATACTATCTACTTTTGGGACTCAGCAAGATGTGCATTTGTTTACAAACTGTTTGCAATCAAACTAATTTACCTCAAATGGACTCCAATCAAGATAAAGAAACATCTCAAAGATGATCAAAATGGTTAGCACCTGTGCTAAATTCCAAGGGCCTGAATACTGTCAGTGTGACATTCTATTCAATATTTGTATTACATTTGCAAAAATACTAGGTAATAAGGATTTTAAACAATTTTAGCATGAGGCTGCAACATAATAAAAGAAAAGGTGGGGGTCATCACAATATGGGAAAATGTATATAGCATATTCTCTACATTTTGCTATCAAATGTTTTCACCCAAACTGAAAAACAAACGGAATATAGGCTATTATATTAGCAACACACACAAAATCAAACGTTTCAATACCATACTAACTAATGTATTGCTAAAATTGCAAATGAACGCGGTATTACAATAAATAAAATGAGACATTCTGATTTTAGTATTTGCATGGTGGTTCATTGGTTAGCGCCGTCGCCTCACAGCAAGAAGGTTGTGAGTTGGAACCTGCCTTTCTGTGTGGAGTCTGCAGGTTCTCCCTGAGTGCTCTGAAGGGTGTTCTCTGGATTGCTCCAGCAGTCCAAAAACATGTAGTTTAGTTTGTTTCCCAAAGGTCTGAATGTTTTCTCTCTTTCACTGTGTTCAAAATGGCACTTAAAAAGTGTATATACTAGCTGACCACGAGTATCAACCCTGTGGTGGACTGCAGCACCTGTCCAGGGTCTACCCATCTCTCACCCAATTTCAGCTGGAAACATTGCTCCCGTAGACTGTGCCTGCGGTGTGTGAATGGGTAAATGGACTGTTCTTGTATTTCTCTTTTCTAGTCTTCTGACCACTCAAAAGCACTTTAACACTACATGTCATCATTCACCCATTCATACACTGATGACAGGAGCTACCATGCAACGTTCCACCTGCCCATGAGGACTCTAACTAACATGTACATTTACATTCACACACCGTAGGCACAGCTATGGGAGCATCTTGGGGTTAAGTGTCTTACCCAAGGACACATCGACATGGACTAGTGGAGCCGGGGATCGAACCGCGATCCTCTGATTAAAGTTCTACCACTGAGCGAGAGCTGTGGTATGAATGCTAGTTAGAGTCCTGATGGGCAGGTGACACCTTGTATGGTAGCCCCTGTCATCAGTGTATGAATGGCTGAATGATGACATGTAGTGTTAAAGAGCTTTGAGTGGTCTAGAAAAGAGAAATACAAGTACAGTCCATTTACCATTCCCACCAAATATGCAGGATTTGGAGGCAGGATGAGTGACAAGCAAAGGCAGAAACACATATGGGTTTTGGTCTATGATTATGATGATGATAAATACTGCAAACTGAGCACATCAAACCATTTACATCCACTGATTTATAAAGTTCTCAAGGCATACAGTATGTACATATTTCTCTATATAAATAGGACTGTGGAATGTACTTTCATTTACATTAGCAAAGGCAGGTAAAGGTAGAGCATTTTCTCCAGTCATCATTTACATTGTCACGTAAATTGTCATTATCACATTGTTATATTATCCAAATGGACAACCATAGTCTAAATCATTCATACTGGTGTTAAAGGACAGTCTGTGCGTACAGATAGCATCAGCCGTGGCAGCCATTTTTGTTCCTCCAGTATCAGACGTTTTTACCCTGACCTGAGCCTTCAGAGCAGTACTTTGAAGCTCCATATTCACTATCCCACAGGTGGTTTAGGTTGGGACCATGGTTAGATTAGGGTCTGCCAACCCAGAGGACAGGAGGAGGACTGGTGAGGAACATCTGCTGGGAGCCTCAACTTATTATAGTACGAGTTCAATGGCCAAGCACTTAGGTTTTGCAACCAATTTAAATGAGCTGTTGACCAACAGCATGGCTGATTTCAGAATGCATGTTGGCTGATAGGTCACCATGCATACTGCACTTTGTCTACCAGAGAGCACGGACACGTTTATTATTACACTGTAATAAGTTCCTTGGTCCCAACTCTTTATGAACCAAATTTAAGGGATCCTTGTCCCTTGAAATGTTTATGTATAAACGTAAAAATGTTATAATTTCCAACATATTGTCAACAGAATGTTTAACTCTGTATATATTATACTGCAATACTTGTATGAGCCTAAACAATCTGAACCAGACCATAGCTCAGACCATCTACTAGGGATTTCCGTCTTTTTAATGAGACTCTTGTGTTCGGATGAGTGTGTTCAAACTTGACACTTCAATGTGACCTGCCTGACAGAATATCTTTGATAAATACATTGCATTTCCTATAAATTCTTCACAATAAAAGTCCCACATTATTTTTGCTGCTTGCCCTTCCTACCTACAGTATAAGAAGACAGCCGCTACCAAAGCTCTGCCAATTCAGTGATTAACTCTTTTAATTTCTTAGAAATTCTTCACTATAGAACTCCCCAGGTTTTTGGTTCATTAAAGGCCACCTCTGCATGTGGTCTGGCTGATCCCAAAGAGAGAAAGATCTGGTCTTGGAGCGTACAGACATGACAGTTAATGCATCCTGCACTGATGGGACGACAAAAGTCGTTTTGAAAAGACAAGTGGAACCACAGTGTAAAGAAATTTGGTGAAAATGTCATTTTAAAGAGAAATAAAACCAAGGAACTTTCATTAAAACGTACACCCCCAACCTACTTCTGATGATTTAAAATTCAACACAAATAATCACGAATTAGCATTAATCATCAATCACAAATAGTAAAATGTCAGAGATCTAATTTCTCAAGACAATTCTTGAATTTCGGGGTGCTGTTGGGACATAACATCCAACTGGGAATGGATACCCTTGATTGTGCGAGGAGCTTTGTAAAGTAGTCTTATATTAACTGCATTCCTTGGCCATCAGAACATAGTCAACACATATTCCTTTCAATGCTATCACAAAGACTTCCACAGGCTTCAAACTCTAAATCTAGACCAGTTTAGATCCTTTGACACAAATGTGAACCATTTATGTCCATTTGGCATGTTCTATTAGAGTCTCACTGACACTGAAACCAAACCAGCTGTGGTAACCTGTACCAGTCATTTTCATTAAGAAGCCCTCTGTGATTTAAATATAAAGATTAACCTGGTAACGAGCTATCAAAGCTGCACCATCTGTCCAGTGAAGACAGTCATATCAAGTCTTATTGATGTCTTGTTCCAACAAAAACAGATGTGACTTGCGTATTTTGAATCTGGGTAGAAACGAGGCAGCTCCTAAGAAAACAGTTGAGTCAGTCCGTTATTTCTTTCATATGCTGCATCTCATTTTCTGAATAACTTTTCACAGAATTGAAAACATATCTGTGACATATGTCACGGAAGAAAAATTACACTCTTAAAATTCCGGTATGAATGATGTGCGTCCGTTTATCCTCTAAACATATGGCCAAAAGTCTGCCTGAACCACCGACAAGGAAATAATGTCATTTAAAAATCATCATCTGATTATGAACATACTGTGCAGCCCCTCTCTGTCCCCACAGAGCAGAAAACAACAGCCCTCCCCACACAGAGCAGGCTGTGGGTCCCTTATCTCCACCACTTCAGCTCTTCCTGCTGCTCATCAGCTCCACGGAGTCGAGGCGCCTGAGACTGAAGGGCGGATGGTTCCCTTTGGAGAAGGCTTGGATCCAAACCAGGACATCTAGAACACAAACATAGCGGTCAGCAGGTAAAAAGAGGCCTTTGCACGTCAATATATGTCTGTCATCAATACTTTCACACAGTTAAAATATTATACGGCAATACGGAGCCATCACTTCTCTTTCGGAATGAGGTTGAGCATTTGCACGGTGAATAAAAGCATCAACCAATGACGTTGTGAGAAACAGACACATTCAATACGTACATTATAATGAACAACAACAGGGAGGCTCAGAGGTCCAAACCAAGACGGCAAACTGTCTCACTCCTTTCAACTCCACAACGGCAGCACAGACCAGATCCACTCCTTCCGTTCGTACCTTTCATAATAAAAGCCCTAGACATATACACCGCGTGAGTGCATTCCAAAGGGAACTCCCATTCACTGAGAGCATTTCACTAAAAGGGAATGCAAAAAGAAGTAGCTTTATGCTAACAGTTTAGCTCAGACAGACTGCCAGACGCGGCTCCGGGTCAACAGGATTCTGATAGTTGGTCCTCTGCCTGCACCAATCTATCGAAACCTATTATTGAAACAGTGTGTCGCAAATTTGCATCCCTGCTTGTATGAATAGTTTTGATGCTAAATATTTGCCAGTTCGGTCCACACCC
This sequence comes from Pholis gunnellus, assembly GCF_910591455.1. NCBI lineage: Eukaryota > Metazoa > Chordata > Actinopteri > Perciformes > Pholidae > Pholis > Pholis gunnellus. The sequence goes on from NC_136532.1 coordinate 3,065,219, forward strand.
ACCTTCAGACTGCCTTCATTTTGATCTCAACTGTTACCAACTACTACACTGTTGCGTTAACAAAATCTGTCCACAGACAGATAAACAAATAAACACCTGGTAAAGTACTACACACCTCTTGTGTTTGGTTTAGGTCCTCCCCCATCACATTTTGAGCATAACATTTTTTCTCCATCAATTTATGGGGAAAAGAATCTTTGTTTACATTAAGAAAACACAACACAGATCCAGTTTTCTAATTTATTGTTATCTCTGCTTAGATGGTTTAGATCTCCAGTCGAGGCTTCTCTATGTTCTACTGACGCATTCAGCAGTGGTCGGTCTGAACCTGAAATGAAGTGCTTGAAGCAGCAGACTGAATACCAACCTTGTACTCCAGAGTTTGTTTCAACATGTCCTCTTCCTCCCGAGTGAAGTTTAGCAGCACAGATACAGCTCGTATTAGCTGGAATGCCTGACAGAGCAAGACACAGATTCAGGCTGGGGTTGTAACAGAACCAGGGTCAGTCATTTAGTCAATAAAAACCAGGCAGACCTACAGAGTTGCACACAAAATGTTTATTTGTTCATTTTAGCCTACTCAGGTGTTGAATTGAAGGCACTTAAAGAATGGGCACTGAGGACTTACCTCAGCCTCTCTGGATGACATAAATTTGAGTACGACGTGCTTGAGATACTCAAAGTTTATTTCTCGTGAGTCGTTGAGGTCTGAGGTATTGGTCACCGTGGTGTTGGAGGTCGGGGGGCTCAGTGTGGATGCCGGCAGCGGGTCAGGACAAACCCTCTCTTGTTTTTCTGCTCGGCTTTCTGGAAACCTCTCCTTCCCTTCAGCTTCTGGCTCAGTCTTTAGCTTCTATGGAGGACAGAGAAGGAAACACTTGTACAGTGTATTCACTTCTTTTACATTCTGTTATGTTGCAGCCTTGTGCTAAAATCGTTTAAGTTAATGTTTTCCCTCATCAACCTACACTCAATACCCCGAAGCAACAGAGTGAAAACAAGAGTTTAGACCTGTTGGGTTCATGTCTGGGCTCTGGCTAGGCCACTCAAGGACATTCACAGATGTGTTGGCTGTGTGCTTTGAGTCATTGTCCTGCAGGAAGGTGACCTTCGGCCAAGTCTGAGGTCCAAGACCTGAGCTCTCTGGACCAGGTTTTAATTAAGGATCTCTATGTACGTTGCTTTGTTAAGCTTTCCCGCAACCCTGTCACCCATGCCCATGCTGCTGAACCCCTCCCCCACAGCATGACGTTGCCACCACCATGCTGCACTGTTGGGATGGTATTGTACAGATGGTGAGCAGTGCCTGGTTTCCTCCAGACCACATGAAAGTTCTCTTTTTCTGGCCATGTTGAGAGTATAATCCAACCCACAAATGTGATGCTCCAGATACTCAACTAGCTCAAAGGAAGGCCAGTTTTATAGCTTCTCTCACCAGCAGAACTGTTTTCAAGGGTTTTCTAATCATCAATTAGTCTTCTGAGGCGATTAGAACACTGGAGTGATAGTTGCTGGAAATGGGCCTCTATACACCGATATAGATATTTCATTAAAAACCAGACGTTTCCACCTAGAATAGTCATTAACCACATTAACAATGTATAGAGTGTATTTCTGATTAATTTAATGTTATCTTCATTGAAAGAAACAGTGCTTTTCTTTGAGAAATAAGGACATTTCTAAGTGACCCCAAACTTTTGAACGGTAGTGTATATATATATGATATATTGGAAATCATCGGTGTGTTATCTAGAAAATAGACCAGACACTAAAATATTTCTAAAAGATCGTGAGCCGGCCGCGTCCTGGGTGAAAAGCCCAATTAGTTTACATGGGTGACGTCTAGAATGAACCAGCGTAAAGACACTGTCTAGGGGCTGCAGTGGTCCCCCTGAATAAATCCAATCAAATAACTGTGGCGTTATAGTGAAATAAATCATTAGTTGCTCTAAATAGGTCAAACTACTGACCACAAAGTAAAGTGTGTTCAGTCTGCATCGCAAACAGAAGACACAGCCTTCAATGGTGTCCAATGTTTTGGTTTAACAAGTGACCGTGTTAACTGGTGACTCTTGGTTGCTCATAGTGACGGGCAGATCATTTAAACAAGAACAGGGTGCACTAGCTCCCTTATAAAGAAATGCTCAGTTTGCAGACATATTGTCGGAGCAAAGGAAAACTCACCAGTTCCTTCTGCAGCGTCCTCTTCAGTTCTGCCAGTCTCTGCTGCAGCTGCTTGATGGTCTGCAAAACAATGTCAGTGTGTTTTATGTGTGCTGATGGAATGTAGCTGCTTGAAGCTGATATTGATATTGCTGTTTATCAGACCACAATTGAGACAAGAATTACACCAGCAGTCCCATCAACTCACTCCCCACTGCTGGGAGACAAGTTCCCAGAAGGAGAGCAGGCGCCAGCTCTGAAAACGGACGATAGCAATTCACACACCCCAGCACCTCTGTCTCCACAGTGGCAATCTGCTCTCCTAGTGGCAGGGAGGAGGGACCCAACGCTGCCGCTGGCCACCAGCTCGCTGTTCAGCACATTTTTAACGTTAGCATGAAAACGTGGTGGAATTAGCAAGCTAGTGTTTGCATGCTATCTAGCCAGTCATTAAATAAAGACAAATTAAACAAATGAATGCTTCATCTTCACACACTTGTCACAGCGTAGGAAAGCACATCGCTATCACCAGATACCAGTGGTGGGCCGTCAGGGCCAGCTCAGCCTTCTCTGCTGGCCTAAACAGAATCACAAAGGTATAGCTATTTTATAATTTAATAATTATTCACAAATACACTACATGTATTATAATTGTTTTTCCCATTATCTTATTTTCTCATTGCACAGCTCCTGTCTTCCTCTGTTGCTCTACTTCCAGCACAGCTTGTTTTAAGTAGAGCTTTTATCCAATCACAGATTCAGCCCCTATGTCTCTATGGAAGGAGAGAGGCCCGATGCCCGCTAGAGAGCCTTTGCAGATTAAGTAAATGGGGACGATATTGTTGATTGTCAGTCTTCAACCAATCACATCTTTAGTTTGACATGTGGGGCGTATTCTTTGACGTGCCAGTGGTACTCAGGTAGCCTCCTAAGTACGTCTGTATTAACGTGCGCCATGATTGGTCAGCCTTCCTGAACACACGCGGGGCCTCAGCTGTTTTTTGTTATTGTTCCGGGTTCAAAAGGTCACACGGCCCGTTGTCTGTTACATGAGCACAGTCTACCGAAAACATTATATTTCCCACAATTTAAGCTTCTCCATTTTCCTAGTATTATTCAAACGTATTGTTCCGTTCGTAAGCCTCGTACCGAACGGTTTAATACGAATACGTGTATTATTACACCCCTAGAAACAAATAACCGTAGCTCAGTAGGACAGCACAGAAGGCCCAGGTAGAAAATGCACGGCCCGCCACTGCCAGATACCCAGTCCTTAACACTGACTCACTGGTTGTTGTAATGTGCCGATAGCTTAATTTCCTGTCCACTGAAAAGGAGAGAGCAGGCTTGTGCTGTGCTGTGAATGTAATGCTACACATTGGTTACTGAAAAAGTCAAAACAAAAGAAGAGGCGAGAAGGGAGGTCTGATTCAATTCGTTAACATTCTTTTATTTCATGACATAGACTAGTCCCAAACAGTTAATTCTATCTCAGAATTGGCCTTGCAAGAGAACGGCTGATTCAAAAACAGTAGATGGAGTTTTCGGCCATTTTTTGACTCAGTCATATCCTTTAGTTTACAGCTTAAAAAACACATTCAAGTGTGTAGCTACACTTTAAGAGCCAGAAGGACAACAGGATGGGAGTAAAAAAGTAACTGACCCTGTTCTTGTCGGAGATCTGCTGCTCGAGCTCTCTGTTGACCTTCTGAATGTGATCCAGATCATCCACCGTCACACTGCCATTCTGATCCTCCTCACACACTTCAGGGCTGTGGAGCTGTTCTGTCAAGGTTTCCACCTCAACCTCCAGGTATGAGATCTGAGCAACACATACAATACCACGCTGACCGTTAATTCATGCTCCAATAATGGCACTTTCCTCTTTGGAGAAGCTGTAGCAGAAGATCAGTATATTAACAATATAAGAGCAAACTGATGATGGCACACAGAGAATAAATAAATGCATAAGTAATTACAGCCAAAACATTGGCAGCACAACACAAATGAAAAACAATATTATTATATATTATCACAAATAATTTTAAAGTCACACTTAAGTCTGAGGCTTGAGCTCCCAATGGAATACTGGTCTTCCCTGGATGTGTTTTTTATGTGTGATGGACAGTCAGTCTGTCACTAAATACATTTAACTAAATAAATACACATCAAATAATTAATAAAATGAATGATGATAAATATATATAAATAAAAGCTGCCTGCAAACTGTATTTCAAAGTTAAAAGAATTTCACTTGTGTGAAGACTTATATATTTAATTCATATTAAAGAATACATTTCCAAAAAGCAATCAGACAAAATGATGGTACACTACCTCAGAGTGTTCAGATTAGTTTGCTAGAAGGATCATGCTGGTATGATCATACAACGGGTTATATTAAACAGTTATGTTATTAAAGAGAAAACATGAATATTGAGATATAGATTGCATATCACGCAAATATAGAGATTATTTATAAGCCCTATGGCCGAGCCCTACATGTAGGTATTTCTGACGTGTGAGTGAGTGCTAACCCGCGCCTGGCAGCTATCTAGCTGCTGCGTCTGGCTGAGCAGCTCCTCCCTCAGGCTGATCAGCTGGGAGTCTTTATCCAGCTCCATTTGCCCGAGCTGGGCTCGCTGCTGCTCCACCTCCTCCTGCAGCTGCACCAGTGATGCCTGCCGACACTGCACCTCTGCAACACACACACACACACGCACACACGTACAACACACACAAAACAGTTTGAGCCAAAATGATACAACCATAAATAAACCACCTTATGAACAAGTTATTCACAATCTAAAATATTAAATATTAGACCTCTTTTATACTTACACAATATGCAGAGTAACAGGAAACCTAATATAGCTAACTCATTGTTGTAGCAATGTTTTTTAATTGCTGTTACGTCCACTTCTGAGAGGTTTTGCCGTTTGATTGGCTAATGCCACTCCTACTATTTTTAGATCAAAGATATTAATAGCAGACATATGTACTTTCTGTTCTATTCTTTCAATCATATAATTAGGATGAAATGCATATTTACATGGAATCTGCTCACTAAGGCCTCCAACAAAAAAGAATTTTAAATAAATGCAATATACAATTTAATACCATCGAATGTGTAAGAAATGTTAAGCTGATATTTAGTTAGACTTAAGTCCACCATTTTAAGAAACAAACAACTACTGTTACACAAAGAAGAAATACTTTAAGAACTTAAACTCATGATTACAAAATGAAATCACAGGAACTTCAGGTGCCAATATTTCTAACGGATTTAAAGTGTGTGTGTGTGTGTGTGTGTGTGTGTGTGTACCATTCTGGAGTGTTTTGACGTCTTCCCCTCTCAGTGCGAGCTTCTCAGTGACCGTGGACAGTTCCTGCTGTGAGGTCTGTAGAGATGTGGTCAGCTCTCCAACCTGACAACAAGCAAAGGCAAACACTTTTCACTACACAGCACATGCTTTCACACTCACACACAGAATGACACCTAGCTCTGAGTTTCTTTTACATTGTCTTATAACCTGTGGGTGATCAAAGAAAGGTTTCCAATGTTTGCAGCTGGCCCAGAGGGAGACTGGGCATCATTTGAGGAGGACCACATGTTGGCTGTTCTCTCTCTATCATTGTGAATGTTTGCCTACAGACCTGTGTTTGAAGCTCCTCCTTCTGTCGTCTGGTTTCTTCGAGAGCTTTGGCAATTTCCGTGCTCACTGTCTGCCGACTGTTCAGCTCCGCCTGAGGGAACCAAGACCAAGAGACAGGAGGACTATACATACACTCTGCTTTCCGTTACGAAACATACCTTTATTTGAGAGACCTCTATATTTACTAGAGGTTCTGTCAATTTTGGTTAATGTTCTGTGCAAAGTATAATATTTGGCTCTGGAATAACTGTCAGTGAAGCTGTATCACAATATGTGAAGACTACAACTGGTTAAAATATGGAAGCCCAGAAGGGACTTTATTCAAATTATGTTAACTTGAAAATGTAAATCCACAATAGCATTTAATGTTCCACATGTGTATGTGTTATTTGACTAAAAAGGAAAATGCAATAAACCAATTTATATTGTAATTTGACATACTCATATAGGTGTTCTACGACCATATTAAAAACGAAAAAGCTGTTTTGTAGTTCGTAACCTGCTGTACAGTGGGCATGGACAATATTCAAATGTTAAAACAAATTTGAAAATTAAAATGCAGTATAAACAGTTTCGCCAAATGTTCCTTTTGTACAGGCATTCTTTAAGCCACATTAAAAATTAAAATGCAATTTTCTTACCACTTGAAAATAGAAACGGCATTTGACGTTTCAGGGCATATGAAAAGAGGTCAATCAAATGTGAATATGTGCATTCAAAAAACAAGACAGAAACAGTGTGTTGTAGTTGATCTAACCCTGTTCTGTTCCAGCTCTTCTGTCCGCTGGCTGAGTGAGGAGGTTACCTCGTCCCTCTGCTTATCTAGATCAGCCTAGAACACAAGAACAAGGGAAAGTATCATCATAGAGCAAACGGTGCCCTCTCTTCACTTCAACACATATATTTATGTGTACAGTGACATCTCTGTGTGTAACAGCATGACCACTCACAATCACAATCACAATCACAATCAGCTGTATTGGCCATGTGTGTGTGCGCGTACACAGAATTTGACTCCGGTTACACATTACTCTCATCATACATACACACACATGAAATATATACAATAAACAAGAGAAATATAAAAACAAGGACATTAAAGACAACAAGTAGAACAGAGAAACTAAGCAAAAAAAATGAAACTTTTAAATACCATGTACAATATAAATATATATCTAAGAATATATATGAGCTTAGAGAACAACACAATGACAATGCACAATGGATTTGGGATATTAGTGCAGAAGGTGATAATAGTGCAAGTAGTGCAAATGAAGATGCAGTTTGTCTGTCGGCCACTGGAAAACCTCCAGAGTGTTATAAATCAAAACTGAGAAGCAGAACATACCATTCTGTCATGCAGCCTCTGTCTTTCTGTCTGTAGAGAGGTGACGCTTTCCTCCAGGCGGCTGGCCTTCTCCTGACTCTGCTGCTGTAACAAACACACCTGCTGATCCAGAAAGGCCTTCTCTGCACTCCACTCTGCTTGCTGAACAAAACACATACCAATACAGAGTTAACCCTATATTTACAAAAACCCACATTAACTCCATTTCAACCAGACTGAAATGAATATGTTCATCTCAAAAAGGACATATTGTCAGTAGCGAAATATCTACATCAAGGTTTGCTTTGAATATTTTACTTCCTGGATCTGAACCACAATTCTTCATAACCGACACTAACTGTGTTTAAGGATAAAAAAAACTCATCATGTAAAAACCTGTAACGAATAGATACAATAAAGAACATTATGGAGTGTACTGCAACAGTGTCAATCTTGATATTACCAATAGATGACACCAAAGTAAACTGTAGTAAAACGTTTGTTGAGTAATGACAATATATCATTTTGATTTCAATTAACTCATTTGTGTAAATATGTATTTTTACACTTTACTTCTGTACAGTAATTGATAGAGGAAAGTGCTTAAACTGCATCCATATTTCCCACCCACATTCTGTTTTTGGTGAGGCAAGCTCTACTTTTTCTAGTTTGCTGACAATAACACGTGACAGCCACTTTGGGAAATATCAAGCCCATTTCTGTCTCTTGACTGTTGTGGTACTCACCAGTTTATCCACATGCTGCTGTTTCTCTGTGATCTGATGCTCTGCACTCTTCAGTCTCTCACCACTCTCTAGGACATTCTGCTCCAAATTAGCTATCTGAAACAGAAAGTATCATCAGACATCCATTTATTAGGGATTAAGGTGAGGAACCAGACGTATTCGTATACATATTAGAAGTTAGCCCAGCCAGAATGCCCTGACCATTGCCTAATGTTTCACTGTTGTCAGCTGTCATCAGTCAACAATAAGTTAATTAGGGGCACTTAACAATTTCAGTATATGTTATTCTGTGTCTGATTGCTTACTTGTGTGTCTGTTCTTTCTTTGTAGGCTCTGGAGGAGTCGTCTTTGTGTCGGAGAAGGGTCTGCAGCTCAGTAATGCTGCAGCTCATTCTGGATACCTAGATCACACAGGAAACACACAGCTGACACACACATTTCTAACCTTTGTTGAGACAGCACAATGAGTAAATATTACAGCCGTTATTATTCAACTTAAAGGGTAACTTATTTTTCCATGTTTTTGTGTCTATGTGACTAAAGGGCACAACAATGTATCTGTGTGTGTGTGTGTGTGTGTGTGTGTGTGTGTGTGTGTGTGTGTGTGTGTGTGTGTGTGTGTGTGTGTGTGTGTGTGTGTGTGTGTGTGTGTGTGTAGGAGCTCCACATCCATATACTCTTGCTCAAATAAATACGGGATCTCATCCACGTTGTTGATCTCATTTAAATATTCAGCCATGACATTGAAAATCTGTCAGATAACACAAAGCTCTGCTTTCTGTACACCAACATCACAACCTCTGCCTGGCTGGCACTTGTGTTTCCAACGTTGTCTAAGACGTCCCCTCTCAGAATTTTAGCCTAACCTTGGTTAGACACAATAACAAACAGGATCAAGCGAATAGTAAAGAAAAACATTCTATTCCTCTGTAGGGTTCTTTCAATAAAGTAGTCAGACACTTAAAATAACAACCTGAGCCTGTCAGGCAAAAACAAGCACTTTTAGTGAATTTAAATGAAGGTGTCTTGTCTCCATTAGTCAGTTAAACTCAAAATCATGGGAAGATAGGGTCCAGGCAGAAACGGAGAGAAGACAAGTATATATATAATCATGGGTTTGCAGACTTGGTGGCAATAGATTCAGGGCCTTTACCATAGGTCTGGGATCAGTGAGCAGATGCTGCAGTTTACCTGAGTCTCCAGAGAGCTGACAGTGTCAGCGTGGTTTGTCCGAACCTCCAGCAGCTCTGCTCTGCTCTCTTCCAGACTTTGCTCCAGGCTGGACATCTAAAAAGGCAACAACTGGACTGATTAACAGGTGGTTTGGTTTCTATATTATTCCCTAGAACAGGGACACAATCATAATGAAATATACTTACGGTAAGCTGAACATTACAGCTATTAGTTTGAAAGCACAACATGATCAACACAATGTAGTAGAAACTTCTATAAAGAGAATGACAACTCTTTTAATAAAAAATGAATTAAAAAAAACACAGACAAGAACTTAATCATGTTATGAATATTTTCTGATAATGATAAATGTGTGTTTACACCAATTCTGTTTGTAAACCCAGCAGTAATGGGTCCAATCAATTCTATTACTATCAGTTGCCCCAACATAACACAATGCTAATTTTCCATCATTACATAAACATTAATACAAGCAATGACAGAAGGGACTTTTAACTTCATCCTGCGTTTAATTTATTTCATTTCATTGATAGATAATTGTTGACAAATGGATAATTGGTCTCAAATAGCTTAAAAGCCTGAATGTAGGACAGGTACTAATTTAGTATGTACATACTACTGTATATACATTACAGAGTGGAAGGAATCTTTCAATGTCTACCACATGAAAAAAGCTGGTAGGTTCCTGCATTGAGCCCTATTCTAGATGTTCTTCACCTCATGGAGAAGCTCCTGTAGATGCTCGTCCTGGCTCAGGTTCCCCTGGAGCCGTCTCTCCAGAGACGTCACTTTCTTCTGAAGGTCCAATAACAAGCGCTCCTTGTCCACCTCTGTTACAGCAGCCTAATGATGTCAAGAGAAGACATGAAATGGGCTTCCATCTAACTTTTCTTGAGTCAATTTTAAAAGCTGAATTGTTAATATTGTGAGTCCAAAAACCTGATGAGATATTTGAAATTAACTCTGTATTTCCTGTTTTCTCCACAAAAGAATGATGACTCTGAATATCCCTGCTATGAATAATTCTCAATCTGAATTATTTGATGCTTGAGGAGTTCTACAGAAACCTGACAAGATGTTAATTGCTTACTGAACAAACACACACTATAATATTACAAATACCCTGTACTATGGCATATAGTACAGTAGTATAGTATAGTAGTCTATTTACATACCAACATGTCCATGAGAATTCAAAAGTGAGAACAAATATTCTCACAGCTGTTCATGATAGTCAATGCCGATCAGTTAAAAAATGCATTGATCGGCCCCAATACTGATCTTTGAGATCGGATCATGCTGTTTCCTGACTCTCTCAGAGACAAGTCATTCACAATGTAGTGGTTAATTCTAGGCTGTTGTCAAAAAGTATGCATCATTTGCATCTTACACCATACACACAGATGGAGAGTCTCTATTGGGTTCTGTTCTGACCTTTTGTTGCTGCAACTTCAGGGCGTCGTGCTCAGTCTGTAATTCCTGGAGGGACTTCTCTAAAGTCGACACCATACTCTGTGACTGAAACACAAACATTTCACAAACTCACTTGACTCACAGATAGCTGCCATGAAAAGTGATTCATGAAAGAATAGGGTTGATAACTTCAGTAAAGAAGTAGTAGTAGCTTGTATTGAGGACTGACCTTCTGGAAGTCTTCAGAGACCTGCTGGATGACTGACTGCAGCTCCTGGCATCGCCCCTCCAGCTCACTGATCTTCTGGTCTGCCTCCTCTCTGAGCAGCAGCAGTTCTTCTCTGTACAGATTCAGTGACATGCACATCATCTTCTGGTGTTCTCTCACAAAAATCATAGTTCAACAACAAATGGAAACATATCATTTCTAGAAAAGGGTGTGAATTAAACTTTAAAGTTAACGGGCAAATCGGCAATGTAACTGCTGGGGACAAAACAGATGAGTCTAGGACACTTTAACTATAGCACATCTGATTCTGAAACTTGACCAACAGACCAAAATAAATGTTTTGAAAAGAGCATTCATTCTTACCGCTCTATCTCCAGCTCAGAGTTGAGACTGCAGCTCTCCTCATGCTGCTGCTCCAGAGTCTGGAGTTTCCCTCGAGCCTCCAACAGCCCTTGCTTTGCCGACTGAACTTCGTCCTCCTTTTGCTGGAGCTCCAGATCCCGCTGGCTCAGCTGCTCCTCCTTCCTCAGCAACTGATGAATGGGAAAGTTAATCATACTCAAAAAACATACCATGCACTCAACTGCTATGAACCCAGGTGGAATCAAATCACACCTGAACAAACTAAGTGCTTCTCAAACATTGGCCTATCCTGCTCGAGGCTCGCAGAATACACTTACTCCAAAGCTTAGCTCTTTAAATGACGGCAGATCCTTTCCACCTTCAATTTTCTTCTTAGTCACAAAATAACAAATGGATGGTCGAAAACTGCGTTAACAGTTTTGAACTAATGCTGCAAATCTAACCATCCAACTCCATATGTACGCACCATATGTTTAACTTTAGCCAGCTCCTGCTGCTGAAAGCCCTCCAGTTCATCCAGGTCATCCCTTTTCTGGAAGAGTGCTAAGCTTTGCTCCATCATCTCCTCTACCCGGGCTGAAAGGGAAGCCTTCTCCTAAACAAACAACAGTCATACCATGAACGTTCACGTGCATTGGCCACGTCCAGGACATGAGCAGGCTTAGAGAAACCAAATTGAAGTGTGTTTTCACACAAAAATATGACAATGTGTCCCTTTAGCTTTAGTCACTTGTTTTACTTAGTTTAAATAGACAGAGAAGGACACAAGCAAAACACACTTAGAGAGTTTTACTCCTTTTAACCTTCTGACATGTCAGGGAACGTCGCTGCAATCATATGGTGACATACGGGACGCCATGGTTGTCAGATGATCTTGCAGAAATATAGGTTATATGTCACTTTAACCTCGATCAGGAGATGGCTTTACAAACCTTTCACAATCAGTGGATTGCTTTTAAATTCATGCTAAAAATCACACACCCACTACCCCAATCTCTGAACCGAACAGCTATCTGTCTGAAGGCAGAGAAGCCTCTAGGGACAAGGGTCTATATTTCCAGGGTTTCGGTGTTACCAGCCGATATCGTGTGCTGCTTATTGTTTACAGTCCAATTAGCAACTTGAGAAGTGAGACTGGAGTTGAGAGACGACTTGTACCACTGGATTGTTTTACAAATAGCCAGTTTACAAGCTGATTTTAAACCAACAAAAAGCAAAATCATCGACAGACGATGACTCGCGAGTTCCCAGATTACATTTCGACCAATGCGTTCAATCTCTTTTGCTCTACACACAGTTTACCTGCATTCAACCAAAGCCTGCTCCAATGTGATCAATACTACTCTGACTACAAACGGAAACCAGAACTACCAAAGAGCGCAGAATCTGTTTTGATTATGAATGAGGAATGTGTTCATAGATTACTACCCTTAAATCCTGGGGCTGGTCTGCTTTGCTTTCACACCACAACCAAACTGCACAAGTTTGACTGGATCCAGATGGAGACCCTTCTTTTCAGGGCATCTCAATCTGGTGGTTTAGTCTGCACCAGACTTCCATACAGTAAGTGCAAGTTCAACTGAGCCCCATCAAACAGGTTAAGTGTGAGAGCACCCCATTTGAGTCTTGCACTGTTTATGATCTCCTTGATCCTTTGCCACTGGACAAAAACTACCCACTAACATCTGGCTCTTGTCCCCAGTGGGAAAGGCACCAATGGGCATTAATTCCCAGGACAAATGAATCTGCAGTAGTCACAAGTATTTATTGACTCCATGAAACCCTGGTAAATTTGCAAATTTTTGTCCCTTTTCTAGAGCGACACTATGTGATGACGTAATTCATTAACATACAATCATATGCTCTACTCAAAGCTACCAGACTCCAATCAGACAACAATAATTGTACCTCACTGATCTGTGTATTAAAACAAACTTGACAGAAACAAAATACAATTCATCACGTCAGTCCGACAATCAGCAGCTATGGTTTGAGAGCTTGAAACAGTGACTGAGATATAAAAATTAAAAAAACATCTTCACTGTTTACTAACCCTATTTTCCAGCACGTTCACGAGATCGAAACGTGACACACCAGAAAAGAAACAGAAAATCATACTCGTCTACTGGCAATGGGACAGGAGTGTTTCAAGTATGTTTAGCAGGTTTTCACTTGTGTTAAAAAACTGCATATATGTGCTAATTTTGGTGGAAAAGGTTTGTTTTAGTTGTTGAAAACAGTCACATTTTAAGCTCTCCAATCTCACCATAAACAGCTTATTATTTGAAAGTCACTAATAATATTTAAAGACTTACCTTTTCCACATCAGTCATCTTCTCCACCCATTCCTGCAGGTAGAGGACCGAAAGAAATAAGTAAACAAGCCACAAATCAGGACTGTACACGAGTGAGACAGAGCATTTACCTGATCCTTCTTTTCCAGTGCCAAAGCCATCCCCTCTGCCATTTTGGCTCTGCTGGCCTGGTGAGACTCGTTCTGGTCTTGAAGTTTCTTGATGGATGCTGAGCAGTGAAAGTGAGAAAGAAAAAAAGGGAAGATGGAAACCATACAGAAGTTTGTATGCAACTAGAAAGAACATAAATAATAAATAGCACAGACAGTGACACCGTTAGTAGCTGTGAAAGGTTAAGAGTCAAATTAAGAAGTGTGTTCATCCCAAAAGCAAAGACAGGCAAAGACAAGCAATGCATGGCATCTAACAAAAACTGAAAAAACTGTTTCTCAAAGCTAACACTGCAATATCTGTGCGTGAACTGAGAAAGAAAATCCACCCTTCAGTCTACATCTCGTTGAAGCTGCACTATTCATTACAACTCACAATAGTTCAGTACCAGATATAACCAACAACAAACAATTTAACTACTCTTGATACTGGAGAATAAACCTTAATAATCAGTATATTTACCATAAACTAAGCCTTTTAAGAGACTGTTGAGCCCAAATCAAAAATACATTTTGTTTCTCTTACCTGTAGTGCCATTTATCAATCTAGATTGCTTTGGTGTGAGTTGCCTAGTTTGGGAGGTATCAGCCGTAGAGATGTCTGCCTTCTCTCCAATATAATCGGACTAGATGGCACTTGGCTTGTGATGCTCAAAGCGCCCAAAAATACATCTGGAAAAACTCAACAGCAATGTCTCCTTCAAGAAACCATGACCTGGTTAATCAAGATAATCCATTGACCTTGTTGTGAGCAGTTTTCTGTAGGAACTATGATAATTCCTATTTCTGAACGATCACAAATACATGATGGCAGATATACGAGTTTCTCCACTATAAAGCCCAACAGACCATAATGCAACACGGCTATAAGACATGTGGCTGCAATCATTGTCTTAATGTCCACAACCATAGCTAGGGTAGCTAGTGTGCTATATTTTTATCATACAGTCTATGTTCCTGATATGCGTACGTCCACCTGGACGCACCAGGCCAATCAAGTCTTCAGGAGCAGTAACCACGCATTGTAGGAAATCTACCTAAAGTAGTTTGTGGGCAAATTGAGAGAAAGTGAGTACACCAACAAAGTAACAGACAATGTATACATAACTCTGAATTCAATGTGCTGAAGAACTACCAGTGTAAGAGATTTGAGGGTGGATTTCTAGATAGAAAGGAGGAAGCATTCAGCGCTCCCAAAGCAAACCTCTAAAGCCCATGATATTAGCTTCTCACATAAAAACAATCATCTTCATGGGAGGTAGTGATGATACGCCAGGTGATGGTTATTACAGCGGACAGACAGATGTGAGAAAGGAAGCTAATTGGGAGGAGAGTAAAGGTACGTACAATCCTGATGCTTTTCTAATGCAATTTCAAGCTTCTCCTGGGTCTTCTGCATAATTCGCAGCTGCTCAGCGTAGTCTAGTGTTGGGAAGTAGGGTGATGGGATGGGGTATCAACAGTACATACGCACACACACACACACGCACACACCAACACACAACCACACACACAAAACACAAGAAAAAGGAGGAACCGTCAGATGACGGTAAAGAGAGGAGGCAGGACAGACAGTGAACAAAAGGAAAGGGAGAAAGCAAAAGGGAAAACATGATTGAGAAATAATGGAAGGAAAAACTATTAATGATTTTCTTATCTGAGAAAACCATACTGGTTAAAAAGGCTGCATGGGAATGTGAGACCTTTAATCTTTTCAAACGGTGAAAAGCCACATAAGACACCCAAAGGAAGGAGGGGCTATTACACTAGGAGAAGAGGAAAAAACAGGATCGTGCCCCATTGAAAATATGTCACCAGGCAAAGATTTCAACAGAAATAAATGATCATATTCACTGTGAGACAACGTTTTATTGGAAATTGACTCATTTAAGATTAGAATCTGGATCGCTGACAAAAGACACAGTATGTTAACAAACTGAGGAGTGTGTAGTGTGAAGGTCAAATCCCTGAAGATGACAGTGGCTTCTTAATGACAGCGGCTTCTTAATGACAGCAGGACTGATTCAAAGTAATTTGCTGTACACAACAGGTCTCTCTCATAGACAAGAGACAATCAAGTTTTACTACCAAGACCACTGTTTTATCCAATATTTTGCCTGTTATGGGTGCAATGTAGGGCTGGTGCAATACATTGATGAATTCATCGATTACCAAAATACGACAATATAAATAACGTGCGGCGGAGCGTTTCAAGAATGGCTGTGCCCGGTGGAAACAAGGATTCTACCGGAGAACAAGCAGCTAAAAAACCTCGCCGGTGATCCTTTTAAGTGTGGAGGTGTTAGACTCTCTAGACAGAGACCCAACAATGCGATGCTCTGCAAAATCTACAAATTGGAAATGGCTTATCACAGCAGTAAAACTGCTACGCATGAACATTTCCGAAAGTGACAGCATACCGAAGCGCCTTGTGTGCTGTCTTGCTGTCAGCAGCAAGACAGCACAGTTTTCTATTTTCTGTTTACTTGAATGCACATGTATGAGTGAGGAAAGGGCTTTATTAACTAACGTTACAGCCTGTTGTTACAGCCTGTAAACAACGCCCACGCTGATGTAAAAATACATTTGATTATCTTAACTGCATATTACTCCAGTGATTAAATAAATCGATGTCATAACCATTTAAAGTTTTCATTCATTCTCCAGTTCAGGGAAAGGGTTGCTATGACATACAGTGATTCAATAAATATGTCACAGCAATCCAGTGTTATTTTGATCAGGCATCGGACAAAAAGGGTGTATTATCATGTTACATCTCTTTGTGTTTAAGAGAAGATGATTGAATAAAACATTGAAATATTAATCAGACATGTTTATGTTTATTTTGGGTACATTTTTACAATAATAAACAACAATCATTAGATGAATCGATAAAAACAATAATCGTTACATTAACCGACAAAAAGATAATCGTTCCATTAATAGTAAAAAGATAATCGTTACATTAATCGTAAAAAGATAATCGTTACATTAACCGACAAAAAGATAAGCGTTACATTAATCGACATAAAAATAATCGTTACATTAACCGACATAAAGATAAGCGTTACATTAATCGACATAAAGATAAGCGTTACATTAATAGTAAAAAGATAATCGTTACATTAATCGTAAAAAGATAATCGTTACATTAACCGACAAAAAGATAAGCGTTACATTAATCGACATAAAGATAATCGTTACATTAATCGACATAAAGATAATCGTTACATTAACCGACATAAAGATAAGCGTTACATTAATCGACATAAAGATAAGCGTTACATTAATAGTAAAAAGATAATCGTTACATTAACCGACAAAAAGATAAGCGTTACATTAATCGACATAAAGATAATCGTTACATTAATCGACATAAAGATAATCGTTACATTAATCGACATAAAGATAATCGTTACATTAATCGACATAAAGATAATCGTTACATTAACCGACATAAAGATAAGCGTTACATTAATCGACATAAAGATAAGCGTTACATTAATAGTAAAAAGATAATCGTTACATTAACCGACAAAAAGATAAGCGTTACATTAATCGACATAAAGATAATCGTTACATTAATCGACATAAAGATAATCGTTACATTAATCGACATAAAGATAATCGTTACATTAATCGACATAAAGATAATCGTTACATTAACCGACATAAAGATAAGCGTTACATTAATCGACATAAAGATAAGCGTTAGGTGCAGCCCTAGTGCAATGTTTGTCTAGATGGTGCTTCACGATTGGTCAATGGTCTGGTAGTTAAGTGCTTTCATTTATTGTGGGAGTGACAGAGAAAAGAGGCATACAAAGTAAAATTTATAGTTTTTAGAAAATAAGGGACATTGGGAGCTTGGAGATCACAGCTGCCTTAAACGGCACAGGGCTGTTAACTGACAATATATTACATAATTTGCAGGTCAAATAAATCAGTGAATATATTTATCAATGCTGCAATGGCATTTTTGATTAATGCTTCAGCCTTGGTGAATCAGAATTGGCCATTTGATTTTAATTGTGATATTTCATCCTCCAACAGTTATGATAGGATATATTGCTAACAGGTACAAGTTACACTTTTCTGATCCTAAGTACTGGTCTCTGAGAGCTACAGCTGCTTAACCCCAGTCTGACAGTCCTACCTGAGAGCTTGGCCTCCAGCTTCCGGATCTGATCATTCCTTCTGAGAAGCTGAGCGGGCAGGTCGTCTCTGGAGCTGCTGCCGTCAGATGCCTGAAAACACAAACAGACACACACACACACACAACATTAGGTAGGACTTAACATTCATCCTGTTGGTAGTGGGGCATTTAGTGTATATATCCTTCTAAAGTTCCTCTGTCACAGTCAGAAATCATCAAGTGTGTTCAAAGCATTTCAGTGGTAACTTGTTATTTTCAGCGCAGTTAGCAGTAGTAGTTAAGCCTAATCCTAGCCAACCCAATCAACGAAGACAACGAGTTCTAGCCAAGCAGAGGCAGAGAGGGGCGGCTCATGACTTCACCATCCTTGAAAACAAATGGCAGCCAGTAAACCCATAAACAGTACAAAAGAAGTGGACTAGTCATTGTGACGTCACCCATTGGTTTATTGACTGATGTTTTGTAGCCTCGAGTTCGCCAATTTGGCCGTCACCATCTTGGTTTTTTTCTCAACCAGTGAACCAAAGTTACCATATCTGGACTGAGGAGGAGTGATGTAGAGACGCCGGATACAGCTTTGGTAGCGGCAGCAACCTGTCAATCACTGTGTAGCCCCACCCTAAAGCACACCCTGCTTTATGGTCTGTGTGACTCTAAATGGACCATCATGCTGTATTGAAGAAGACTTGAAACTAGAGATTGAGACCATAAACTCATGTTTACAATGTTTACTGAGGTAATAAATCAAGAGAGAAGTAGAGTCATTTTCTCATAGACTTCTATACAACCAGAGGAGTCATTAGAGAGAATGCAGCTTTAACACATGAAGCTTTCGTTTCAGTTGTCAAAAAACCATAAGTGACATTGAAATGAATATGGAATGTGTGAAAAGGTGCGAGACGGAAATATGACTGAATATGGTGCACGTGTGACAGTGTAAATCACTAGCGGTGCCTGTCATATTATCCAAGTTATTTTTCGGGAACTATGTGTAAAAGCGGCTTTAGTATTCTTTGTATCAGGAACACAATGTCACATGTTAGCTGGCAATATTGCTACTCAGTGACTTCACTAAATAATTTAGCCGGGTGACACTGAGACGGGACTACAGCCTCAGGAGTGTGGCTTCTACCTTGCTCCAAAGAACAGAGCTTTACAACAGATAAGGATTTCCTTTACGAGCTGTGAGTAAAACATTTCTCTTGATAACCATATGGGAATAGATAGACAACATCCTAAAAATATCACTGCAAAAACTGAAACCCACTGAAACAGGTCAAATGAGCAGGTCAGGAACAAAACGAAGAAACAAACCGTGAGAGTGTGACAAGAGAAATGAATGAACAGGGCTTCATGTTCGACTGGTTGGTCTGAAGACGACACAGTATCCTGTCTACGTACAATCAACACAATACAATGTCAGTCACACCCAAGCCATGTTACCTAGAACCGCCTGACTGGTGACTACTTCAAAAGCAAGCCAGGGTTCCTATCACAGCACTGACCTCAACTTCATCAACTTCTCTGTGACTTTCCAGAACTAAATCAGAGTGAAAATGAGAGAAATGATACTGATCACTATTGTTTTTCAATCTATTTTCCATTACGGCTGAACTGAAAACAGTTGCAATGTTGCAATGCAATGTATGAATAAAACCTACTACTTTCTCATTCTCTGACCAGTTCAGGAAATACTGTGATGTTTAATGACTTCCTCAAAAGAATTGATCAAATTACCAGTGTAACCTTTTTCACCATGACTACTGGGAAATAAAACTGTAAATAATGTTTAAATAAACTTTAATGTTTTCATTTGGATTGTTTTTGCTGCTGTTCAATTGCTTTTTATCCATGATTATCAATTATACTGTAAAATCAATTTTCCATATATGACTAAACATTCCATTCCAGTAAGTGGTTTAATAACCTTACAGTCAAATCACTGGTGGATACAAAGATATTCTGCTGAAAGACTGGAAACAACAGTTTGATTTATCTGCATGATAGCCAAGAAACTCCTCAATGGCATTTCATTTGTTCTCAAGTCAAGAACAAGTATGAACATTACTTGCTTATTTTTGGATTTATATTTAATAGTTAATTACTCGACTACTTTCAAAAAGACCTACATATATAGATTTTTATGGATTTTCCTGCTTTCTCAATTCAGAAAAGTTGTCCCTATTTCCCACTGTTGGTTGGGCTACAAACGTGACACTTTAGACTTTTAGGTTTTAGACTGTGTAGTAAAACAAAACCAATGCTATAATGCAAACAATGGTTTATTTGTGCACCAAACCCTCTGGATAAGCACACTCAAACATCGTGCAGCATTAGGCTAGTGATTGGTGATGGTTTCACTCTGTACTTACAAAGTCATCTCCTGAGTCTGCCCCCACTGAGGTGATAGATTCCTTGCTGATGGTGCGCGGTATACGAACACCACTCCGAGGTGCTGTGGCCGCCTCCTCTGCGATCTTCTTCTTCAACTTGGCAAACATGTCTGTCCTTTCAGTGTGTCTTTCTGAGTGCAATTTGCAGTTTCTGTAGACGAAGTGACTTCCCACGATGCATGGAGTTTATGGCTCCTTGTTCTGAGCTTTGAAACAGAGCTGCGTCCTTATGCAGTACCACTCAAAACAAGTTTGTACTGGTGACTCCATCCTGCTACTGCTGGACAAAGAAAAGTGCAAAGATCGATAACAGCAGCTGCTGAGACCAACAAACAAGATATTTTTGCTCATAATAGACAGGTTTTTTTGGCATCTTAATGAGAGACAAACGCTCAAACATTTTGGTTGTGGTTGTTTAGTCTGTCTACTCTATAGGCCACTTCTAGCAATGAATCTCTCTTTTACTAAAGGATATATTAAACACAGTCAGTGTATGTCAAACTGATATGTCACTGTAGACACGGGAGACTCAATGTTTCTCTCAGTTATCCAATATTTGGCTGATAAATGTATTACTTAAAGCAGATGTCAACCTGCAACAGATTAATGAGTTTAGTATATGCTTTCCATGGGGCTCATGAAATATAATCATGGAATCAGAATGCAATTCATCAAAAATGATTGCATTGGAGAGATTTTCAGTTTGTATATTCATTTGTTTCCGTGCTGAGCTACAATGCATCCTAACTGACTCAACCTTCTAGCATTGCTGATGTGTGGAGACGTTAGGTCACAGATTGCTGCAAAGTCAAGCTATGTCTGTTGTCTCGTGTCAGTGTTCATCCCACTGGGAGATGCACTAATGCACTGCCAGCCTATGCTTTGACAGATAGATAGCCAGCTAGCTCTACTAGCCATAACAATGACAGTTAACGTTACCACCACAGGGCGATGCTAGCTGACGTTAGCTTGCTCGTTCAGTGAAGTCGCCTTTCTCTTACCATATTAACTTCCATAAAGTATCAGTCCGTGGCGTTTTCAAATTCTCAATGGCTGTACGTTCGCCTTTTTTCTGTCTACACTCAATGAATAGCTATCGTTGTGACAGTCGATATGAACTCGATCATAACATTCCTGTCTCGTCTGACAAGCTAGCTGCTGCTGCTAGTAGGTGAGCTACACGTCATCAGCCCAAAACAGACGACTGAACACGTCACGGCAGCGCCTCTGCTCATTGGGCAGATGGGGGAATGTGGCCAACATGCGCCGCCTACATGCACGAGTAGCAATAACAGTTTCAGACATGCAGATGCAAGGACACAATCTACAATACATCATTTTTGAGTTGCTTATTTTTTAACAAATATCAACTGCCTGAGAAATGCTCCATGCTGGAGCTTTCCCTCCCTAAAGTAACTGTATTTGGAGTGTCAGTGTGGCAGACTCTATTTGACTCTTTTTTAGTGTACTGAAAGAAGAAGCAATTTCTGTATTTCCTGTTGAAACTGTGTCACTCTGATAAACCTATGGAGAGTATTCCCTAATTTGGTTCATATTTCTGTCACTCTGTCACTTGTCGCTCTCTGCATCCATGACTGCAGTAGACTCCTGCAGTAGAAAATAATGGATATCCAGTGGGGGTATTCCTGGATTTCAAAAAAACATTTAAGTAATATAGCTACTATTGATCATGGCTTATAATTACATTATAAAGGTATGGAATTAAAGGGGAGCGGCACATTAGTTAGCCACCTGGAGAATATATATCAATATGTTCAAATAAATAACTTTAATTCTCAGTTATTGAAGGTTACTTGTGGAGTTCACCAACGCTCAGTGTTAGGCCCACTATTTTTTATTTTGCACATAAATTAGAAATCGCTTACACCAAAATGGCGCCGCGGATGGCTGCATCGACGTGTTGGTGCTTATTTACGCCAGGATCCTGTTTGTGGACTTCAGCTCTGCCTTTAACACCATCATCCCGTCTCTGCTGTATGACCAGCTCTCCCAGCTGCACGTGTCCGATAACAGCACGTGAAGCTGGGAAAACACGTCTAAGCCTTCCAGACCATCAGCACCGGTCAACCCCAAGGCTGCGTTCTTTCCCCTCTGCTCTTCTCCCTGTACACCAACAGCTGCACCTCCAGTCACCAGTCCATCAAGCTCCTGAAGTTTACGGATGACACCACCCTCATTGGACTCATCTCTGGTGAGGATGAGTCCGCCTACAGGTGGGAGACTGACCATCTGGTGACCTGGTGCGGTCTGAACAAACTAGAGCTCAATGCTCTAAAGACAGTGGAGATGGTTGTGGATTTCCAGAAGAATGCAGCCATACCTGCCCCCATCACCGTGTGTGACTCCCCCGTTGACGCGGTGGAGTCCTTCCGCTTCCTGAGCTCCATCATATCCCAGGACCTCAAGTGGGAGCTGAACATCAGCTCCATCACCAAGAAGGCTCAGCAGAGGATGTACTTCCTGAGGCAGCTGAACAAATTCAACCTGCCAAAGACAATGATGGTGCACTTCTACATTTTTCACTTCTACAGCCATCATTGAGTCCATCCTCTGCTCCTCCATCACGGTCTGGTATGCTGCAGCCACTGCCAAGGACAAGGACAGGCTGCAGCGCATCATTCGCTCTGTTGAGAGGGTGATTGGCTGCAATCTGCCGTCCCTCCAAGACTTGTTCGTCTCAAGGTCCCTGAAGCGAGCAAGAGAGATTGTAGCCGACCCCTCTCACCCTGGACACAAACTGTTCGTGCCCCTTCCATCTGGCAGGAGGCTGCGGTCCATCAGGACCAAGACTTCACGACACATGAACAGTTTCTTCCCTTCTGCAGTTGGGCTCATTAACAAAGCCCGGGACCCCCACTGACTCTGTCATCCTCAGGACAATTTCCTACTGGTCACTCCCCGGCACATCCCCTCCATGTTTCTTTATTTAAATACACTTGACACTTTACATTACACCTACTGTACATCTCACTTGTTTATAATCCTGTTATCTGTTCGTTTGTGCACTTTATTTTATATTTCACTGTAAATTTTAAATTTTGATGTTTCTATTTCTTGCACTGTGTTGATTGTTTGTTATGCACCTCCCGTCATGTCAAATTCCTTGTATGTGCAACATACCGTGGCAAAAAATGGTTCTGATTCAGATTCTGATAAATGTGGGGTTTCCAAAACATTCAAACTCAAAGCCATAACTCAAGAATTGATTTGCTAATTGTGACAATTTCACACAAATGTCTAGAAGGATAAAATGATGAAGTGATGACATTTTGGACAGACTGCAACTTGACTGTTTGGCAGAGGCATAGAACTGCATGGTGGTCATTTCTGTTAGCTGCAAACTTCTTAGTCTTTGTCTAATTGTACACATGAGCAGGATGAATGAAGATATCAATTTGCTCCTAAACAATAACTATCCTGTAGTCAAATCATCATCCCATTTTAACACAGCTCTGAGTACAGTAGAGACATGATCTAATAACAATGGCATAAAACTCCAAATGGGCTGACGTTTGAAGATAATGTTATTTACTACCAATATAAGTTATTGATTATGATGAAGCACGGTGTTGTTTTTGCTCTGTTACCCAGATAACTTTTCACAATTTCCTTTATTTAAAAACAGTATGGTGACACAAAGAATAATGATCATAAAATAACTGATACCAAATCTGAAATTCACATAGAACATGTTAGGTTCCACAGGCTTAACAATACAGAAATGTCGAACAAATCGATATAGTCAAATTTTACATATCAACTCTCAGGTTTACATGTTTATTTATAAGATCACATGATAACACTAAGTGTATAAGTCTACTGAAATTGTTTGCTCTTGTTCAGAGCTTTATTATCTAACTCCCAGCTTTAATACATAACCATAACAAAATAAAGTACAACACTGCACCTGCAATTTGCTCTCTAGTAAAGAAAAATCCAGATTTATAAATATGAACATTTCTGTGTTATTTTAATCCTTTCTCTAAAACATTTGACCAACACAGTGATCCTGCTGAGTTGTAACTCCAATATCTCAGTGTGATTTAAGCTGCAGAATAACAGCATTAAATGTCTAAGTGGGAATAACAGTTGATAGATGGCACCAAGAAATGCACTGTAAATACTTCTAACTGTACAATACGAAATTCATATGGGAGCACAAGTGCTGATGCCACTGTCCCAGTTTGCATGTGTGCACTGAACAAATGGCTGCGTTCTTTTGGTTGTAATTTGCTTACAGGAAATAAGGTGTTGTTGTTCGAGGCGGAATGACCCTCTCAGAGTCAGGCACTGCTCTGAAGAGCTTTGGCTCTCTTGTGTTAGCGTCTTTGAAGACCATGATGGAGGCGATGTTGCCGCAGCGATAGCAGTAGTTAGGAGCCGACCACACTGTGACCAGCTTCTCGTCAAACATGAACTTGTAGCCTTCGTGGACAAGTTGATGCGCCCTGCAGATCAGCTTCAGGTTGTTGATGTGAACAAACTACAGGGTTTTTGTAAGATAGAGAGAAACAAAAGAGGGGGAGAAAGAGAAAAACTGAAAAACACAGCCAGTGAGAATACTCATCCCCTTATTTTCTTTGGTGACCCCAAATGACAGTGAGAGGCAATTGACCCTTCACTAAATCCCAATCTGGAACGCAGACCGGCCAATCACAGTGTAGCATTGGCCAGCTCTGACCAGGGTCCCACATCTGCACACACATCCCACAACAGCTCTGCTCCACAGACTCATCCATGATTTCAGATCTTCATCAGGCTAGTTTAGTGGATTTGGAGCTAGTCCTTGTTAAATGTTGTGTGATAGCAATACTTGTTACTCTGAGAGGTTGGAAATAGATATACGATTGTAAAACATAACATTTCTGTGGTATTTGTATGGAATACTAAATAGTATGGTAGTATGTGTATTGGAACGCACAATAAATGAATGCTCTACTATCGTTGTTAGGTTGCCATGTAGCTGTTGTCATGATAACACTGCTTGTTGTAATTGGCTGAATTCATGTCGATGCATGAGAACAACAAAAAAAAGAGAAAATCTACATTGGATCAAATAAAATAAATGCCCCTATTTAGCAGACTGAAATGTAACTGGTATGCAGTGTTTTATTCACTGATCATTGTTTTAGGAAGACAGCAAGTAAAAGTGCCTTTGCACTCATATTACAGAGATACTTTTACATAGAAATGTTGCCAAGTGCACTTTGGTACATACCGGTATGTATCTGGTCCACCGAGTGTCTCTGGACTTTACATGAGTACATGGGTAGTCTGAGTACATGTAAAGTAAAAGCAACCTACCTCGTTTGTGACCTTTGCACCAAAGAGCCAGCCAGCTCCTCTGGGGCTGATGGCCCAGGTGTCCACGTCTTCAGGGTCTGACCACACCAGATCACAAAATGCTCCTTTGTGGGGGATCTCCTGGTTCCGCTCAATGGTTCGAATTTGATCGAGAGTTTTTATGTCTGGGGAGAGGCCTCCGTGGACACACAGTATCTGCTCGTCCATCAGCTGACAACACATAACAGAAGAATCAGGGCATCACATACAAACTATTAATGTGTTTGGCCAATGGTTACAGACCTTACAAACCATATACAATAAAAACATTGGATTGTATACATAGTTACCTACACAACAACAGTAACTAAGGGGTGTGGGATTTTCAAGTTTTAAATGACAAACGTGGCTTGCTATGGAAAAGAAGTCTGCTGTCTGCTGAAAAACAGTGAAACGTTTGAAATGCCCAATGATGAGGTCAGAGATATGGACAAATATAACAGATCAAAGTGCCAGTCTAATGATGAGCTGTTACAGGAGATGTTGTTAAACCTACAGATGATAGAATACCAACAAATAGCAAACCGTGATCAGTGGTCACTACATATTTCAGCGGAAGAGTTAGGTAGTTAATTCTGTGAAAAAAGTGAATGTCATATTTGTGACGATTCATCGTTTGAGTGTATACAGCAGAACATGTGGCATGATTCTGAAAAATGTGGCGGTGGCATTAATGGAGTGAAACGTGAAGGTTAAGGATAACGATGGATGAATACTCACAACAGGCAACATTAAGTAGAGATCTACTTGTCATGTGCAAATAAAAAATAGTCCAACTCAAGAAATGTTGTGGTAGAATGTCCCAATTTTGCAATCTTTGCCATTTTCCATAAAATCCTAAGAGCTTAAAAATGGAACCCAAGTCAGGTCTGTCCTTCATTAGCGATGCTCGACAGATTTATGTACATAAGCAGCGCCACAATATTAGCGCTTTTGTACAGTACTTATTCTAAACAATGTGGAAATGATGGCCAAGCATCAGGTAGAGACTGTTCATGCCCTTTACCTAAAGCAGCTCAGACAGCATTGCACTATGCAATGAAGCTTTTAAAACCAGGGAAAGAAATAGCATTTCATCTGTATCATAACATCACAATTACCAAAAGCTGCTGCTCATAAGTAGTTCAGCTGCTCTCTACTCAGCAATAAATCAATATGAGCCTCATTCCAGGCTTTTAAAGAAGAACCGTCATTTATAAAGTCACTTCATGACAACAAATGAACACAAAGCCCAGTAACACTTCAATACTTACAGCTGCTACTGTTAACATATCAAACACTTTGGTACAATAACGCCAGGCATTTGCATTCCCATACTTGGTCTGGCACTCATCTGTAAGACAAAGAAGTGCTCACATATTTCAAACAGAAAGGTGGGATTATAGTGCAGGGAGTGAGGTCAGTGACGATGCAGTCATCATCTGACTGCTAGAAATCAAATCTCACCATAAAAGCCATAAACTTGAGTGATCTGTCGGCTCTCATGGTTTCCACGAAGAAGAGTGATGCGGTCAGGCCATTTGGCTTTCAGCACCAGCAGGTAGGTGAACGTCTCCAGACTGTAATATCCTCGGTCAACAAAGTCCCCCTGCAGATGACGGAGGTTTATGAACAACACTCTGCCAAAACATCACTTGAACAGAATGAATTAGGAGAGATGCAAAGTGCAAACTGGTTTCAATGTACCAACCATAAATATGTAATTTGTGTCCGGAACCTGGCCGCCAGTTCGGAAGAGTTCACAAAGATCATAGAACTAAAGGCACAGAGAGATAGAAATTGAGTGTAAGGCATTACATTGTATATGTACAACAGACCAATGTCTCACATGCTATGTAAACTGCAGGCCGTGTACAGCCATATCAGGGGAAACTAAATCTTTCTCTTTCTTTTATACCTGTCCATGTATGTCCCCACACACCGTTACAGGAGTGGAAACAGGCTGGACGTTGGATTCCTCCAGCAGAAGGTCACACACATAGTCACATAACCTCTGTAGAGATGAGAGACAAAACACAGTGAGTCAGTCATCACAACTGGCATTCAGTGTTGTTAAATTAGACAACTTTCAGGAAAATCTTCTTCTTTTCAGGGAAAAGCTTCTGAAACATTGTTTACTTTGTCACACTGTGACACCTGGACTATTACAGTTTCCTGCAATTGCCAAGACCCAAGAAGTGATACTTGTGGAACAACTATTGAAACCACTAACTCATGTAGCATTGAACCATTAACTTATTTGGCCAGATTGACTGCATTTGATAGTAGGTAATATTATAACAATGCAGTCAATATTAGAGTAAATGTGGCACTATGTGATGAATGAGTTACAAAGATCAATGCAGGTGTACTCACAGGCCAGTCACTTTGAAGTGTTCAGTCAGTGAGACTAGGGGTCAACTCTAACACTAAGAATTAGGATGACTTGAACAAAGCTAAATATCTCCAATTGCTTTTGGTCTCCTAAAATTGCAGGGTTATAGTTTTTGGCAATTGCCAAGACACAAAAGTTGGCACAGTTATTAAAAGCACTTACTCCTGTAGCCTATATATTGACCAGGTATGCTAAACCATAAACACATTGTCTGCTTTACACAAAGTTTAAAATTCTAAAACACGCTTTTCTCAACCATCGACCTCCTGCACCCACAATGCACCTGTGAAAACAATTGTAACCATTAACATCACTTAGAAATCAGAGCTTGAACCATACAGACTATGGCTTAAACACTGTAAATAGGATTCAGGGTTCTCTTTGGTGTGCACAACAACGGAGGCCAATCTTGGAGAGAGTTAGAAGACTATAATTACAATATACTGTGTACAAAACAGTACTATGTCATCTACAGTTAAAGACTTTGTGTATGATTCTGTTATGAGTTTATGAGAATAAACACACTATCTTCGGATATATTTACATCATGCTACAAAAGAGTCATTCATGAGCTCATTAATCACAATCCAGCTACTAACAGTAAATATGGTGTCACATTTACTCTAATATTGACTGCATTGTTATAATATTACCTACGATCACAAACTCTAATATTGACTGTATTGTTATAATATTACCTACGATCACATGCTATCACAAACTCTAATATTGACTGTGTTGTTATAATATTACCTACTATCACATGCTAACACAAACTCTAGTCAGAATCTGGCCAAAACATGTTAACGGTTCTATGCGTACTAACAAGAATATTCACATCTATATTGAGGAGTTTTCAGCAATAAGGGGTTTATATTATGGCGTAAAAGAGAAATACATTATTCTCTAAACTCCCTGAGCTACTTCTTTTTCTGTCATTAAATACGACTTTGTTAATTAACGCCAGCTTTATGGTGAATGTCTCAGTCTTTCAATGAAGAGAGAACTCTGTGGATAGTGGTAACTGCACCAGACTGATAACAGACTAATGTCATCCACCATCATGACACTCAGCATCATCAGCTCACTGAGCTATGGCTACATGTGTGCCCATTTAACGTCAGCTGGTAATGGCACACCACGTTAGCTCACTAGCATGTCTGCTTCGTAAGCACTTCATAATGTAGTTGTTTACCTGTTATTGCTAAACTGAACAAATCGTTTGAGCGGTTTTCACTTCCTGGCCAAGAGATGAAGTCAGCAGGCTAACGTTAATAGCTAGCTAACGTTACTAGCTAGCTAACAGTTATTTACGCTGTTACAACATACCGAATCAAACACATTTAAATAAAGTCACGTTTACCTTGAGGTCATTTTCGGGTAGATATTTACATTGTTTTGCAATCTCTGCATATTTGTCCAAATCCAGAGGCGCCATGGTGCCTAGCTAGCCGTCATGCGCAACTTCCTGCAACAATTGAACGAGTGTCACACTACTGCCATCTATCGTCTGTATTAACGAATAGAACTTAGTCGCAGTTTTTAATACATTTTAATTTATGTGAGCCAAACTATTGAAAACCAAGCTGCAACTTCAAAAGCACAAATTTAATGAATATATAAATGTCCCATGTCCTCTTTCTTCCCCATTCAAAGACATTAGAAGTATTATTTTGATTGTTCCCACTGGAAGTGTTGAGTCACTGTGATCATGTGTCCGACTGGAAAGTCAGTATGCCAGTTATCATAGCGTACAATAAAAGCAGAGTTGTATCAGATAGGGTTAAGAGGACAGAAAATCAATATAAGATGAAGAAATAATTATATTGTTGATTAAATAAAGAAACAGACTACACTACAATTCAAAATCAAACTACTTCCTTAAACAGAGATGCAACTTCACATTATGACCACCGGAGGGCACAATCCACCACGAACACATGTAGCTTATTTATGAACAGGCATGCTAAACCTCAAGCACATTTACAAATGCATACACACGGTTCTCTACATTAGACATGTCATTCAAAACCAAAAGCCTGTATGAGTTGTTTACGTCGTTGTTTCTTCTTCTTCTTCTTCTTTTAAGTTGTATGGCGGATGGCATCCAGTGAAAGGTGCATTCCCGCCACCTACCGTAGTGGAGTGTGGACCAGAGAACCCTATCCCCTTACAAAACAAAACAAAAAACAAACAAAACAAAACAAAAACAACAAAACAAAATAAAAACAACATAACAAAACAAAACAAAAAAGGGAGATCCATCATTTCAGTGATTTAAATTATATTGCTCAATCCTGTTTCTTTCACATATTGTAGTAAATGTCCTGCCCCCAAGTTTAATGCATCTGTTAGGTTTAGTTCCTCAACTCCCAGCTTCCTCTTCAACCTGTCTCGCTCGGACAATGACAAATGATATGGCCTACATATTCTGGTACTTGACAGTGCTCACATATTCCTGTTGGGTGTTTATTTATTAGATGCATTGTTTTGTTCAACCTTGTGTGCCCAATCCTCAGTCTGGTTAATATGTTTTCTTCTGTGGTGCTTTTTCTTCTAGATGGCCTCCCTTTGCCAACTTCACTCTGAACAGTGTTAGGTAAATAAATTTAATCAGAGCTTTATGTGCTAATTCGCGGAGTTGCGAGTTACAGGTTATGAAGGTTTAAAACTCCAAGCGGGGCGCTCTAGCACTCGCCTGTACAAAGGAATGAGAAAACTGTAACTCTGAAGGCCACGCTTGGGCAACTATACACTGATATCAAATCTTGGAGTAAACTGCCAGCTGAGAACAGTACGTACCACAGCTTGGGATAGCAAAACGTAGATTACACACTTTGGAGCCTGTTAGGCTAGGCTTTCACAACATACACACACACTGATGATGCATCGAGGAGGATCCCGGACGTGAGCCGGTGCGAGCGGATATGCTCGGAGCTCCAACCAGGCCGTCCCTCTGCTAAAATCGATCCCGCCTGCACCTTGACTTTGACCAATAGGCTCCTCTAAGGAGAACCTACAAAACTTACCGCGCTGCCGTGTCCAAGCGCCTTTTCACGTTGCTCTCAATCGGAGAGGAACTGTTAGGACCGTGCACGTTTAACTGCTCGGCTAATATCTCTGTGATAAATAAAACTATTGCTTGAATCTAAGTAAACGCCTCGAACTCAATTCGTTAAGTTGTTTTTTACACAACAACAGCATAAAGATGTCTTCCTGTTTCTCCTACATCTCAACTATGCTGCCATTCCTTAATAATTTTTCTTTTGATTATTGTACATCGTTGTTTTCTAAACTCCGTCATTGAAATACCATTCTCAATTATCAGTCCCCTGCACCCAGAATGCACCTGTGAAAACACCTGTAACCAATTAGATCACTGAGAAAGCTTAAACCCTATAAATAGGATTCAGGTTTGCTCTTTGGTGTGCCCAACAATGGAGGCCAATCTTGGAGAGAGGGTTGGGAATAGTAATTATAATATACTGTATAGAGTACACTACAGTAACTATGTTCATGTCATCTATAGGTAAAGTCTTTGTGTATTCTTTTGAGTATGAGAACAAACACATTGCGTATGTGTTCATTGTCTATATTTACAACATGCTACAAATGAAAATGCCAAAAATGCTATACAAAAGTGTTTTATACTCTGTGCAGTGGGCATGTAGTAAGAGCTATGTATATGTATTAAGTGTTTGTAAAACTGTGACGCAAAATACATATTTTAGAAGTTTATATCATTGTGAATGAGTGTCTGCTTTTGCAAGACCTAGTATTTTGTGCATATGTTTGAGGGATTGTGTGTGCGTATAGAGTAGACAAAGAGGGCCCTTGTTTCAGAAATTGTGATGCTATTTAAAAAAAAAGTATTTATCCAACAAACCTACCAAGAGACGTCATACTATCACTTTCGGCGAAGACATTCAAAATAAATGTTTTTAAAATATATTCTCAATTACGTAATGTGAAATGCGCTAAATGTGTTTTGAGGGTTTTGCCTATTTAACCGAACCGTCAATGAAAATGTATTACTTTTTTAAATGAGCGATTCCAGAATAGTTTCACAAAGATACTGGCGTGAAACCGTAGACCATTACATCTTTGGCGTTGCAAGCCTAGACAAAGATTATGGAGCCTTCACTGTACAATAATCCCACAAACTGCCACTGGGAAATCCCATATGGAGGATATACCTGGCCTGTTATGTGCACAGATATGACTATCACTAATAATCTTATCAGCACAATAACTAAATATACTTCCTCGAGTTGTTCAGTTAATAGAGCTGGTTATGTTTAGAAAATGTTCAGACGAGTGAGGACGTTTGATGCTTTCGTAAGATCCAGTGTTTCATAGGTGTCTATGACCGTCCAACCAGCGAGCGAACGAGCCCCCAAAGACATTCTTTCAGGGCCTCTATTGGCGGAGGAGGACGTCAGTCTCGGGCGGCTCATGGTAGGTTGCAGAGCAGGTGAAGTGTTGACTGTGGTTCATAGGGCAGCACACAGCAGCATCAATGGTGGAGTACGCGTCCATTCAGGGAAAGGTCTGAGAGAGACCACTGCTGGGGCTTACATGGAGAGCTGAAAGTGAATATGAGGTTAACGTCCTTAATGATGTACATATCTCCGGCTCTGCTATTTATTTTGTATGTATATATTGGATTTTCTGAAGCTGCTCCCCGCATCAGTCCCTACGATGCGTCGCCTATCCCCGGGAAGCCCGGCTCAGCCTCCGACACCTGGGAGACCTTCCACACCGACACGCCTCGTACTTTACCCGAGAGCAGGTTCGCTCTTGGGCCTCTAACCGAACTCACACCGTCGCCTACCATTGTTTCTGCCGGCCCGACCAACACCACTACTAGCCATATTACTAAAACTGCAACCACCTTCCAGCCTCCAACAACGGACCCGACGACCGCTACTGATACCGGAATCATTTCAGCCGTCAGAGAACAAATAACAGCGCCGATTTCCAGATTAACCGGCGCACGCAAACGATCCACCGATGCACAAACATCACTTTTTGCCCCGGAGAAAATGCTGCAGACCATGGTGTCCATGGTTTCCCAGCGCACAGCAAACGACGCCTGGGCAGCAGATGATATCGGCACATCGGTTACCTCAATAGAGAATAGTCAAGGTGAGTAACGTTACCTTCGAATAAAATAGCTACCAGGAACATGAAAAAGGGAAGCAATCTGATTTCTCTCAGCTCTTGTGAAAGACTCTGTGCAATACCGATGAGCTGCATGCTGTTTTTAGCACATTCATGTTCAGAATACGAGTCTGCGAAGAAGGAGACATCCATGTCTAATATAGACTGCCAGAAGGAGCAGGGTGGTCACACGGGGGTTTGACGCAGAGAACGAGCAAATACAGCAGATTGCAACAATGGCAGAGCCATCAGATCACACGGTGTACCTTTCAAACCATCGGGGAATCACCAGATCCTAATCTCAGAAATACACTATTTGTCCCATGTACATTTTGCGGTGTAGCCTCATGTTCCAGAGGATTTTTTTATTATAGGACGAGTGTGCACATATTACAGTGGGCTGGGAGAGGGGGTGCAAGGTTGATCCTGTTGTTGTTCAGTCAATTTATCCATCCGTCAGTGCACAGAGCGCCCATACAGAGCCGTGATCCGTTTGTGTTACACCCGACGTGTTTGATATTGACAGGGAGCTACAAGAAGCTGCTCAGATAGCTGCTTCCCCTCCATCCTCTATTGTTGTTTGTATGGCAAACACGGAACAAGGCCGTTCAACCAAGATGGCCAGGCTGGCCAAGCCATGAATGAGCAATGACAGAGGAGCCCCTCCTCTCACACCTCACACATCATGGTCTCCATGTGGATGTGTTGTTCTTAGGCTGTGGGGTCCTGTCCAAAATGGTGATTTGATGGGTGGGAAGGTCTGCTGAAGCCACATTGTTCCTATTGCTATCAGGAGATGGATCGTGTTCATTCTTCCTAAACTCGTAGATATAAAACCGGTGGTGTCCAAACGATTGGGATTGTGGGCCATATACAGAACAATGTTACCTTTTTTTGCACAAATCTATAAATAAGTACAGTTAATAATGGGCAAATATTGTTTTCTGTTTATTGGATAAGGGTCCACTTCAAATATTATGATGCAAACATAAGATATAAATCTGTAAGTCTGATATTAAGATGTAACAAACGGAACAGGCAGAAATGGTAAAATATTGGTTTCTGTGCCAACACCGATCATTTAATTGGATTTAGTTGATATTAAGCGTTTAGTTTCGGATGTGCAATGTAGATTAAGTGCAATGAATTAAAGATATGCTCAAACCCTATAGTTTAATTTAGAAAATTCACCATGTGCCCTTTTAAAAAGGGCATTGGCCACATATTGTTTGCTAAATCCATTTCTTCCCATTAAAAAGCCATGTTGTAGTTTTAACTTCATGATGCTCCTATAAGCCAGAACATAAAAACCCCATGGAGTCTGTTTTCGTTCATATTGTGACTGATACTGGCCCCTCACATCGGGGGTCCAGTGCAGTTATGTTTTTACAATGACCCTTTGTTCTCCCCACTGTGTGCCACCTTACTGTCGGCATTAATCTCAGTGATAGGAGGAGGATTAGCTTCTGCTCTGGTTGTAATGTTGAAGAGGGAGACGCAGCACCAATGTTCTGACTGATCTCCATGGTGAGGCGCTATGAAGGGAGCCGGTTAAAGATATCCAGATGTTCAGTGGAATATTTTTAAAGTCTGGTGTGATGCTTGTGAATATATTTTAATGAGATACTTTCTTTGTTGCTGACATCCTTCTGTACAGTTACATTTGGCATTTTTTCAATGTTCTGTTTAGTCGTTCAAGTTTTTTATTTTTTTATTTTTTTCTTGCAAAAATGCTCCTCAGTTGTGAAGATTTGGTGCTTTTCTTTGTCTATGTGACGGTGAACTCTCTGTTTGGGATTTGGACTGACAAGCAATAAGAAAACGTTCGGCTTAAGGGAAATGCGAAGACCGTTTTTTTTCTCCGTTTTATAGGCCAAACAAGAAAACCAGGGCAGTTTAATTAATAAGGAAAATAACAGTTTTTCACAGCCCTACTATCAATCTGCATACTTCAGTTAGTATTTTGGGTCAGTATTGCAGATGACTTGAGATAAATTGGCGGCGTGTTTCAGGCAGTTCCCTTCGTAAATCCCTTTGTGTTATTTATTCGTGTTCGTTTGGACCCCAACGTCAAAATGAGATCTCCACCCTTGTGTGAGATCATAGACGCTTCACCATTGTAGCTCAGCACCCTTCAGTGCTCTAGGGTGAATGTAAAAGCACATCAACAAAGGCGTCACCTGGTCCCAACGCCTCGCCAAGCTTCCAGCCCGCATTCTGTGACTTGTTCTGAACAGCCTGCTGCTGCCTGTGTCTGAATACCAGCAACGCTGCCACGTTCAATAGATCGGAGAGATCTCTTCTTCACACACAGGTCCAGTCCAATCCACATCAAACCTGTTTGTCTGTACACCTAGTGGAAGCCTGACTGCAGTGTGTGAGGTGATATGCATTCACCCGATCTCACACATTGTCAGGCGTGATCGGGCCCGACAGTTCTTCAGTGGAAGGGCCTGACAGTACACTCCACAGGCTCGCATAATCAGGCCTTTCTCAGTTACATAAAAGTCCAAGCATCAGTGAAAGAGGAGATGAATCAGGAATGCTTTAACATTCAGTCGTCCTTTTCTCTTTACTGAACTGCTACCTGAGGTTTTGTGTGCTATCTGTATGCATACGTACATGACAAGCATTTTTATTTACAGCTCTTGTCTGTCTGACTGCTGAGTACAGGGTGGAGACAGTCAGGCGTTCAGTCGTCACTCGCCACACCTAACCTGAGATCAGATGAATAATAGATAGCCACTCTGTACTCTACGGGGTCATTTACTTGTCTGTCATTGTATCCTCTGGTTTCTTTGAGCGCACCAGTTTGAGCTGTACAACATCTTCCATTGACAACGCAGCTGGACTCTGTTTGCCATCTTTGTTTTACACACAAATCTTCACGAGGGGAATTCATCATAAAACAAAATGACATCAAATAGTATAAGTGAGAGCTGCCAGTGTGGACCTTTCAGAAGCATTAAAGAGGTCCTATGATCAAGAAGTCATTTGCATTCCTTGTACACATACATTTGTAGTCTGGAGTTCCTACCAACCCACAAACTGACATAAGACCCACGCAAAACCCATTCAGTTAGGTGGGAACTGCCTGGATCAGGACACGCACACAAACATGTGACTCAACCAACTACTCAGATTTGGCTGTCCTTTCCTATGTCACATGCAGCCTCATTTACACTACCTTTGCAAAGGTGTGCCATATTTTTCCCGCGAGCCAATCAGAGCAGACTGGGCTGTATTGGAGGGAGGCTTAAAGAGACAGGCGCTAAAACAAGCAATTCAGACAAAGGGTGGAAACGGGTATATTCAAGTATGAACCTGAAAATGAGCATGATAGGTCTCCCTTAATTCATATACTGAAGAGGATAAAGGCCTAGAAGCTGGCTCATGGTGGCTTTTTTCTATTGATTGGTCAGAGGAATATGGACAAGGAAAGTGAATTAGAAACTCCCAGAGGCCAATGATACAAGAAGACGGAATGGAACAGGCATCTTTAAGTGAAGGATAGTGGAAGGCTGGATGCACTTGACAGCTTCTAGTGTTACTGCTTCTTGGTATGGTCACACTAGCCCACCCTCCAATGAGATTGCCCTGAAAGAGAATGTAATGTCACAACTCGGGTGACTTGACATTGAACATATTGAGTGACCGTAAGCATCTATTGGACCAATGCTGCAGTTTGTAGTATGATGGTGTCATCTTGTACTTTTAGAGAAGCAAGATGACTTCTCCAGTTTCAAACAGTGTGTCTCTGTTTCTATTATGCATAGAAGGAAGGTAAACCAGCCTGGACATCGCACCAAAACAGGAGACTGTGTCGAATTTGTCAGGCGTCTGTTTAGGCTTCAGTTAAAGTGAAACTATTTGCAGAGATTGATTCTGTGTTTCACATTCTAACTGTATAAACAGAATACTGAGCTGTGTTAACGCTCCCTGTTAATTGGGTTTCATTAAAGTGCTAAGAGACAACTTTTTAACTTTTGCCCTTTTTTAGTTTTTAAAGTGTCGTCAAGACAACAGCATGACTTTCCTTTCTGTTAGCCTCAGAAGCTAGCAACTTCCAACAGCACAGGACACCGTTAGTTTCCTCTACCGGAGATCGTAACTGAAGCTCTTCTGTTGATGCTCTTACACTGATAACTACCAGGGAAAACAAAACCACTCTCCTCTTCCTGTTTTGGTTGCCTAATGGTTGACGTACTTCCTTTGTGCCATGAATGAAGCCTTTATTTTAATAAGAACAAGTATTATTATATTGATATAGCACTTTTCATGCTTAAGCACAAAGGCTACGGATTAATTTAAAACAAAATCTGAAACCCTACAGACTACTACAGATGAAAAATAGCCTCTTGGCTAATTCTGGCGCATTTAAGGTGATATTTTATTAATCTACACTGTCCCTACCAAATAAATAAATAAAAAAATGTATGTCCTAAAATAATGAAGAACATGAGAGCACATTTATCGAGCTGCTCTGAGCCCATACTGTACATAAACACATGAACGTGCAGCAATATGTTCATATGGAAGTAAGTAAGATGTGGTTAAGATAAAACTTCTATAAAGCAGATAGCATGCAAATAAATGAACAAAGTCTTGAATTTAAAAGAAAAGAGTATTATTCAGTGTCCAATGCTATGCCCCTGTTGTTCAGCGGTATGTGACGATCCCTGGAGTGGTGCAGACACAGCATAGACACAGTCTCCTGGTGCACATGCAAATTGGTTTGATTCACGACCATTGATGCTGTATTTTTTTCTGACTTTATTAACAAAGTAGCGCAACACAGCGTCTTAAATAAAGTAATGTATCTTTTATCTTGTCATTTTTTGTTGGGATACATGCAAGGCTTTAGAAATGACAAAGTGATTTCGTATTGGCTGATGTACCCTGAATCTGATATTATGGCCAATGTTAGCCTATATAGATATATCTATATATAGATATATAGATATATCTATATATAGATATATCTATATATCTATATATCTATATGACCTCTGCTAGTCATCTTTGCAGTGTTTCTCATTTCTTGTCTCTCCCTTTCACTGTGACACCCCCATCCATCCACCAGAGGGTCTTTGTAACTGCAGCAGTGGTGGTGAGGGCATTTTGGATCCAGACGAGTGTGACCGGAGTACCGGTCAGTGTTCTTGTGTGTCGGGCTACACCGGTCTACAGTGCGAGGACTGCGAGGAGGGACACTTCACCAACGGCACCAGCGGCTGCCTGCCGTGCGCCTGCGACTCCTTCGGCGCAGTGAACCACCTCTGTGACAGGTCAGGCTGCTCTCCCTGCTTTCACCCTCTGGTAGCCATGTTGGACGTGTCGACGTACCTAAGTTCTGTGCTGTGTTTGGCTGGAAAGTGGTCATCTCAGCAGTAATAAATTGGATTGAATTTATATTTGGATTTGTTTGCCAGTTTATAGGTTTCTCTCACTGCATATTATTAGGCCTGCTATCCTTAGCCTCTTTTAACACACAGACTGTTGACCTGAGCCCAGAGTTATACGACTCATGGATGAGATGAGGTTACACGAGACAGATGTTATTCTCAGGAGATGGTGGAGACTAAAACGGAGCTGAAAGGAGAGTGAATACTGGACTTGTATTCTTTCAGTGGCCTGAAACAAATCCAAATAAAGGCTAATGTTATACTTAGTAAATTGACAACTGTTTGCTAACATAACTTAGTGCGGTAATAATACATCAATGCTACGAATAAAGCTTGATCCTGGCATATGACATAACCTTCCACACATTTCAATGAAATCTGACAAAAATGAAAATTACTATTTACTATTAAAAAAGAAAATTACTTTTTATTTTGAGAAGCAAGTTGGTACTGTTTGATTATGTTCCACAGCAGCCAGTACTGAGAGGACCAGCTATTGCAGCTGCGCTAGCAGTAGCTGTGGCTACTGGTCTGATGCGGGTCCCCTACACATCATGTGATTAGATGGATACAACAAAACTGTCTTCTTTGAATGCAAGTGCATGATTGGACAACACAGAACACGGGTGCACAAACACTGACTGTAGTAAATGAGAATGGGTTGACGGCAGATTCTGACTGACAGCCACCACAACAAGCTACTTGTGTGTCACTGTGATCTAAACTTGGAAACAAATCCTGTTTGTCAGACTATTGAGATTTATTTTGAGCATTACTGAATCATTTCATGTAATTCTCATCTATAGCCTGGCTGTATAGTGGATTTTCATTCCAAAGTTTGTGGGAGATATGTGATGTACCTGCAAAGTGTCTGCAGCTTCTTAAAGAAGGACTATCTTTAGCAGCAAGTGCTGTGGTCTACCAAGGCCAAACAGACTGTCCTGCTGTGAATGAGTGTTTGTCATCGCATAAAGACTGAGACTAGATGTTCTGGGGCTCAGCTTTGCTCAGACATTATGTTCATCATAACACCATAGCCCTGCAGAATCCTTATTCGAGGCCATCATCCCGCAGGCCTCCCTGAAGGCAGCTAAATGAACTTCAGACCCTCCTTCATTCTCAAATTCCAAGCCAGAAAACGCACGGCAGAGCTTGCACGCAGTTTCTCCGGAAGTCACAAAAGCTGTGACTGGAAAAGAAGCTGTGTGTGTGTGTGTGTGTGTGTGTGTGTGTGTGTGTGTGTGTGTGTGTGTGTGTGTGTGTGTGTGTGTGTGTGTGTGTGTGTGTGTGTGTGTGTGTGTGTGTGTGTGTGTGTGTGTGTGTGTGTGTGTGTGTGTGAGGAACATGGTAATAATAGCGACTGTACTTTCTGCCTCTACCCATGAACAGGAATGCTGCAGCTTTCGAAAGCTCGAGTCAACGTCCAATGTGTGGAGGATTTGTGTTGTCATGCTCTGGAAAAAATACGTCACAATGAAACGCGCAATGTCCGTTTCATGTTTATGACGCCTGTGTGTGGAGTTGAATGTGATGTAGGTGAAGGTGCAGGCAGCTTTCACACAGTGACGCACCTAATACAGTCCTTCTCAGACAGTCTGAGCCCAGCCTGCTCACTGCTAACCTTGCTAGCCTAGCACAGCCCCTTCAGGAGCTTATCACCGTAAGTTACACAGATTACCCAGCTTTCCAAACCCCCCCACCCTCCTGCTGCTTAGGAATCTTTTCCATTAAGTAATGAGCAATCCAGCCGAGGTTGAGCCAGGCATAGTGCTGTAGTTGTGTCCACAGCAACTCGATGCAATGACGGTGAAAATGGAACCAATAATGCAGTGATTTGTATCAAGCCAACCAGCTACAGACATCTTGGTGCTTGAGAAATTGAACAGAGTGGGTTTTACTGTCGTCGTCCTATCAGACAGATGCACACTGGGTAGACAAGCTTGTAGATATCATGAGGAAATGCCACAGTCAGCATATCATCAGGACATCTCGTCATACCTGGTGAATCTTCCAGGTCATCTCTCATTTCTATTGTTCCACAATATATTTAAGATACGGTGGCTTAGCCAAGAACTATGAAAACATAGAACATAAGACAGGATGCACAACGTGGCCATAAGTATGTGGACATTAGAACGAGGATGGCTCCTTCTTAGTTGGTTAGTGGATTTATCAGCCGTTTGGTCTTGGTCATCTTAGATTTATTAAATGAATTAGTTCTTTTTTTTAGGCTTTTTTCATGCTGAATAACTTATTTCCTAGACATTTATGAACACATCTCTGGTAAACGCAACATTTAAAGTGGTGCTTTTGTGTGATTCTTTGTGGTGAAACTTGGTGTGTTAGTTGACTAAGAATAGATTTGAAAATCATACCCAAAACCATTATAACCACCAAGATAATGTGCCACTGGTTGCATATACTGTAACTCCCCGAAACCCACTTTGGAACCTGGCTGAAGGCAGCTGCATCAGTGATGTCCAGCACTGATGTGAGGGGAGAAGGTGTGGCTCAACCCAAACGGGTTTGATGAGGTTGAGGTCGGTGCTCTGTGTAGGCCAGTTCTGCTCCAAACTGGGAAAAGCATTTGTTATGGAGCTGATGGGGTACATGTTGGGCATTGTCATGTTGAAACAAACAAAGTTTAAAGGGCACTATCATTAGCCATGTTTCCATTCACAGGCTATTATGCACATGTTGAAGTATGGCATTAGAAAAGCTGTATGGAAATGCCAAAATTCTATAAAATTGCTCAAAAATAAGTTTCTACGCTAGTTTGAGATGGTTTCTGCCTTTGTTACAAAAAAGGGTTGATGCGCTAAATTGAATATGGAAACATCTTTACAGAATAAATATTTAACTCGCATGATGATCAGCTGATGGAAAAGCACCTCATTTGCATTTCTTTTTAGTGACATTTCAAAAGTTTGTTTAATATTTGCTGGACAGTTGACCAGAATCGAGACTATTTTAAACTATAGCATTTCATTCTTCATTGGAACCAAACGTACACAGGGCCCGTAGCAGGTTAACACAGGGCCCGCAGCAGGTTAACACAGGGCCCGCAGCAGGTTAACACAGGGCCCGTAGCAGGTTAACACAGGGCCCGTAGCAGGTTAACACAGGGCCCGCAGCAGGTTAACACAGGGCCCGCAGCAGGTTAACACAGGGCCCGCAGCAGGTTAACACAGGGCCCGCAGCAGGTTAACACAGGGCCCGCAGCAGGTTAACACAGGGCCCGCAGCAGGTTAACACAGGGCCCGCAGCAGGTTAACACAGGGCCCGCAGCAGGTTAACACAGGGCCCGCAGCAGGTTAACACAGGGCCCGTAGCAGGTTAACACAGGGCCCGCAGCAGGTTAACACAGGGCCCGCAGCAGGTTAACACAGGGCCCGCAGCAGGTTAACAGGAGCAGGAGAGCAGCAGCGTCCAGAGCCTTTAGCTGCACCTATACTTTGCACTTTAGCTGCGGTTTTCTCGTGTCGTAGGATAAACAACAAACCCTCTAGTTTATTCTCAGAGAAGAGTTGACTGAGCCAGTGTGCTGTCATGATTACTCTTCATCATACTCATTTACAACCAGTGATGTCAGGAGCGCTGATTGGTTCACTTCCAGATACCTGACAGCTGACAGCGCAGCATGAGGGGAAAGCTGGAGAGTTCTGATTTGTATTCACAAAACCAAACAATCACACGTGTGCGACTCAGTGAGTTGTTAGGAAGTGTTTGCTGTAATCGTCCGAGGCAGCATTACTTAACTACTCATGGTGTAACAGACCGCCTCACGGTTTCGCACGCATGGGAACCGCAGATTAATTCCACAGTTTAACCATCACAGTGTGAAATAAAGTTTCACTGACGATCGTTATCCTCCAATATTCAGTAAAATATGCGACCAATACATCATCTATGCTTTTATAGTCGCCAATATCTGATTATGTTACTTTGTAAACAACCAATCTGTGTTTAGGTTTAAATTGACACGAAGAGAACTAAACTAAAGACGGTACCATTGGGCTACATTATGATGCATCAGGCTCTGTTCAGTGGATCTGTGCATAGATTCAGTTATGACGGGACTCCAACTCTGCTACACGTGCTGAGCACTGTTAAGACTGTCGCTGCTGTTGTGTGGTGGTGCATTTGTCTGGATAGGCCAAATATAGATGACATGACATCACAAGGAGATATTTCCAGAATACTTATTTTCAGCTATCTAAAACATCAACGTTAACGTCAGAATCAAAGAGCAAGAACCTCTCTCTAGTGGAAATATTGTGCAAACTTATTGAGCAATATCATACGAGGAGAAATGCCCGATTGAAGATCAATTTGTCCTCAAACTACAGATCAGACTTGATTTACTCATCAATAAATCCCACTTTGCATTTAGACCAGTTCTTCTCAGTGTTGGAATTAGAAGTTAAGGTTCTTTAACAGCAGACATTCCGGTGGGTTCATCCAACAAGGAAACAGACATCCATCAGAACAAAGGAGCTTATTTCAGGTTGTTGATGATCTCACCTTTCACCAGAGTGGCTGATAATGACGTGACCTGTGCCATAGGGGAACTGTACTGAGCATCTGGCAAAGACAAGCGTGTGCTATGAACACACTTAACAGGTATTGCAATTGCCAAGGCACAAAAACGGGTACTTGACACCGTTATTGAAACTCATGCAGCTCATCCATCGATGAGGGATGCTGAACCACGAACACATTAGCTGCTTTACACAACGATTGAAATCCTAAAACACACTTTTTGCAAATAACTACACACGGTTAACTACATTAGACACATCATTCAAATCTAAAAGCCTGTGTGTGTTGTTTGCTAAACCATCAATGACCTTCACATAGAATGCACCTGTGAAAAAGTCAGAGCTTGAACACTATAAGGTTTGCTCTTTGGTGTCAGAAATTGTGTCTTAGCATTTGCAAAAACCTGTATTATGCAGCCTTGTCTCTGGGACAAATATCAAAGGCTCAAGTGGGTTTTTTTGGCAGTCCACATGTGTTGATTTGTTGCTAAATATGAGTGTATTTCTCGCAGCACTCATGCTATTTGAGTGAATGGAATCCATACAAATACAGAACAAGAATAAGGGCCGGGCAACGTGCGAATGTGTTGTCCGACCACATTGGAACTCAAAAGTCCACACGCAAAGGCGGGGTGAAGAGCCAGCAGCCATGGAGAGGAGGAGACGCATATTGTTTTAATATGGGAGATATGGGGCATACATTTTCAGACAATGGATGAGAAATAGATTTATAATGGATGAA
Source organism: Pholis gunnellus (assembly GCF_910591455.1). NCBI lineage: Eukaryota > Metazoa > Chordata > Actinopteri > Perciformes > Pholidae > Pholis > Pholis gunnellus. The sequence goes on from NC_136532.1 coordinate 3,108,909, forward strand.
TAAACAGTGCTTGAAGTTAAAAGTTGTGAGGGGAGGGGCTTTCCAAAGTACGGCCATCTAACAAGCTTTTCTGATGAGCATATGAGCCTTAATATTAATAATGTATTTATATACTATAGTGTACTATACTTTTAAAAGAGATGTTCAAAGTACTTCACAAGAAAATAAAATCAAGATAAACAAATAAAAATAACATCAAGAGGCTACAGTCATGCTAGCAGGTGGATGTGTGACCAGGCACAGTGATGCTAAGAGCTAAATGCTAACCACAGCGTACTAAGATGCTATAAATGACAACGTAACCATGCTGATGTTTCACGTATTGGACACATGTAATTTTTCCCAGATGTTGGAGCTTGACGTAAAGTCAACCAAGTCATTAGGATTCATCCTCTGGGGACCATGTACATAATGTGATGGTAGTCCAGTACTTTGTTAAAGGTCGTAAACTCTATATTTAGAGCATTTTTTTTAAAGCAACAAACAACTATTATCTTTGTTCAAATATATTGCAGTCATTTTTACCTGAGCAGAGGATGAAGTCTCTCTCCCTCCTTGTGTGTTGTGATCAGAACTTCTTCCTGGTTTGTTAATGTGGCCGGCCACACATCGTCTTTTAGTGCACGTGAGCGTGCCCCACTGGCTAGCTCATTGCCACTGCTCTCACAGCTGATTACCAGCCCTCCGGTTCCCCCTGAGGTAATCGCTCTTACCTCAGTCAGCACTGTTGTTGTTGTTTGCATTGTTAGCGCTGTTAGCTTCTAGCTGCTGGCTCAGCTATCGCAGCGTTGAGAGCCGTGTGGAGGCAATGGATATGCTCTGAATTTTAAATTGAGCACCTTAACACATTTTAGAATTTCAACCTTAAAAAGCCTGATGACTTGATAATTCATTAGCATTATCCCAATGAATGAATGAATGAATGAATGAAATGTAACTGCATCCTTGTTCAATGTTCTTAACAACCCTAATGAGATGTCTCCTCTTGTTCTGCCTGCAGTTCTTCTGCAAATCATGTGATGTAAAATGGACACACACCGTTCGGTCGAGTCGATATTTGACAAGAGATCTGTATTAACCACTTAATTCTGCCATAACGTGTGTCAGCACTGTATTTGGGTCAGCTCCTGTGGACGTTGCCTGTAAGGCATTCCTTTTTACAATGTGGTATGGAAGGCGTCACAGTCTGTAATGAAATATTGATTTTAGGTGCAGATGTTTCCGCCTCTGCATCATGTGTCACAGCAGTGGATGCATCGTTGCCGTCAATGTATTTTGACTCTGTGTCTGTTTGATTTGCTGAACAGTAATATGAGGACTGGTTTGCAGTTTTAAACTGTGAAGCAACAGTATCTGTCTCATTCATGCATTTAGGAAGTTGCAAATCAATTTATATTCTGAGCTCTTGTTTTTCTTATGAAAACACACAGAACACCAATATTACACGTCAACAAGGTGATGATTCTTCTGAGCATTTGCACGGCGAATAAAGGCCTCAACCAATGACGTAGTAGTTTGTTAGATTTTCTAAGGAAGTTATATTGTCATAATATATATTTCTATAACAATATTAAAACAAGTATTGTATGATGGGGGATTTGATCCATAGTATACACTCCTCGAGGCAGTGTGTGGCTGAAGGTGTTGAAATGCTGTTTGTTGAAGATCAGTTGTTTCTCAGTTGAACGCTGTAAAAGAGAACTTTTATGAACTAAAAAGACACTGAAAGGTTTTAGTAGTTAACACTATATATATATATATATATATATATATATATATATATATATATATATATATATTTATATTTAATGTACAACAAGCAGTGACTGGATGCAGCATCACACAGAAGGGATGCTAGGTTTCAGATTCGTTGTAACTCTACTGTCAACGAAACCCAACTGACTCCTGACTGGATTTGTAAATAGCACACTGGCATGATACAACATGTAAACCAGACCGGTTTAAACATGTAGGAAGAGTTAAATCCACTCAGCAGTTCTCTATTGCTTCCAGTCTGTGTGCTAAGCTAGGCTAAGCTCGTACTGGATGAAGAGAGATGAAACTGACCAGGTCTTTTTCATTTATCATTTTATTTTTCATCACTTGCCTTGTAAAGTCGACACATACTATAAGCCGTAACCTCTGACTCTGGTTAAGATGTTAAACAAGCCTTTTTCCCAAACCTTTAGATGTGATGCTCCCCGGGCGCTTTTCAGCAGCCCACTGCTCCCTATAAGGGTTGGGTTAAATGCAGAGGTCAAATGTTGTTTATGTGTAAATGTATATGACAATAAAAAGACATTATTATTATTATTATTATTATTATTATTATTGTTCATTTGAAGAACCATTTTTGTAGTTTTTCAGCGTCACGTCAACATTTGTCAAACGTGGCTCTAACCCGGTGACCTGCACTGTACTTGATGTTTCACCAAGCTCCGCCCATAAATCCATTATATAATGATGAGGAGTAAACTAGAGAACCTACCAGATTTCTCTGTGACTCCATGACTTGGAACGTGACAACTGAAAACTATGCGGCCGTGTCTGTGCATGCAGAGCTGGAGCCAGGATAGCGGAGAAGAGATCCCAGTCCTGCTGCTGTTGTTGCTTAACACACCCTGTCAGGATGTGACCGCACACCCAGCAATGCAACTAAACCTGCTCGGTGTACTTCTGATTCTTTTTGCCAAACATTTTCCTCTTGGTGATCACTTCCCTTCTGCAGGGAGGATGTTTGTGACTGTCTGCTGTTATCCAACACATGTTGTAGCCGATGGCCTGCGTTCCCGCAGCAGCCACAGAATGGGGTTAAGCTTTGTCATCCATGTAATACTGACCTACTTAACATGTACATCTGATGCAGAGTGCAGTGAAATCACTCCAAAACAATAACAACCCCCTCCTCCTGACCAAGACGGCCCAAATGAACAGCAGGATTACTGATCAGTGAGGCCTCATCTCTGTGCTCCGCCTCTACTGGGGCAGCAGTGGACCTGCTGGGTTTGCTGGCTGCACATTAGATGACAAACTTGTGAAAAGAAACAGCCTCACTTTTTGAGCTGCTCACAGACTAATATGAAGGCTCTGAATGATTTGGTGTCTGCTCATTTCCTGCATTAAAGCCTGAACACATCGGTGGAGGGTTTATTTTTGTGCCATTGATTCACAAATCAATTTATATTCTGAGCTCTTGTTTTTCTCATGAAAACTTTCACACAGATTCACCAATATTACACGTCAAAAAGGTGATGATTTGTCTGAGTATTTGCAGGGCGAATAAAGGCCTCAACCAATGACCTAGTGAGGAACGGACACATTCAAAACTCTCTCACTCCTTTCAACCTTTGCATGAATGTAATCATGCACCTTGATTTATCACACATTTCATTTTCTAAATCTCATGTCTGCTTCATTTTGATCCATAAACAGTCTGTTAGATTTTCTAAGGAAGTTACATTGTCATAATATATATTTCTATAACAATATTAAAACAAGTATTTTATGATGGGGGCAGTGTGTGGTTGAAGGTGTTGAAATGCTGTTTATTGAAGATCAGTTGTGTCAGCACGTACTAGAAAAAAGGAAGCATTATAGACGGTGTCAATACTCTGACATTATTATTATTACTATTATAATGATGCTGTACGTCATCATTCCTGCCAGTCTGTTTGAGTGTGAGACTGTGCAGTGACAGGCCATGTGCTTAGCAACTTAGTTCCACTGCAACATGTGGAGCTTCCTTTTCTTATCACACTAGCCTGGTGAAGAAGCCCCGCCCACCGGCGTTGTGTCTGTTGGGCTTTGGAGCGCACCCCGAGATAAACCATTGCAGCTGCAAACTGCTACAAGCGGCTGAAACGTTACATCTTCCTGCATCAATCATTCTTTTTCACAAAAGGCCTCTAGTTGTCAACAAAGATGGAGATGTTGGGGTGTTTTTTTTAAAAATAAACTATAATATGGCTTGAGCATATCCCTAATAAATTGCACTTAGGGGCGTGGCTTAGGTATGAAACGACAAGGAGAGGCGACTGTTCGTTGTAAACAACAATGGTGACTACTGAACAGTTTAGCTTAGAGCAGGGGTCGGCAACCCGCGGCTCTTCAGCCCGTCTGTTGCGGCTCCCTGAGGCTACATCCACTACTGCTGGAGTGGAGTTTGGAGTTTTAAAACGAAAACGATCTCCGTACACACGGCGTTTCAGCATCGTATTCGAGATGATCTCCAGCCAGACTACCACGCCTGAAAACTAATATCACGTGACTACACACGGACACTGGGTGCCGGTGTAAACAGGATGTAGATTGGTTGCTTAGTTAAAATAATACACAGAGTAATAAAGGAGTCTTTAATAATGAAAGGTCGTGCTTGATACTTTGCTCTGCTGGTGACTGAAGTCTCTGTCGTTCTGGAGAGCAATCAATGTTTTGTTCCTTTACAGTTTATGTGTGTGGACTTCACAATAGTTGTGCAGAACAAAATAAGCATTCATAAGGAAGGGAAAGTCCTGTTTTGTGTTCGTCCTCCTCAAAGCCGCTAACCGTGACTTCAGACGGCCGCTCCGTAGGGCTGATATCACCGCTGGACATGCTGCCAACAATAAAACATGTTTTAATAGTTTGTCAACTAAAATGTGCGCCACATCCTATTACGCCTTTCCCTGCAGGTGGCCAATCATATATTATTTGCAGACCTCCGCCCTCGGTAAACTATTTTAAATGATGTTGAGCACGTTAAGAGCTCTCTAAGAAGCAGTGTTCCTGTGTATGTGTTTGGTGCTTTTATTGTGATGGATGAAACGGAAAAAGAAGAAGAGGTTCTGGTGAAGTGTGGGAAAAGTTATTATTATCATAAAGTATTGGCGCAACATTAACCCTCTGTAAACTATCAATGGATAAATCCCCAGAAAAGAAAAGTCACGGAGGAAAATAGAGAGTTTGATTCTGCATGGACGTATTCATTTGCTTTCATTGCCAACGGTGCTGGTTTACCTGTATGCTTGAAATGTGGCGAGAAATTAGCAAACAACAAAACATGTAATGTTGAATGTCACTCCAAGAACAAGCACACAGCATTTGATGAAAAGTATCACGCTGGAGATGAGCGAAAAAGAGCGATTCCTCAACTGCTGCAGCAAACTGAGCAAGTTGTTTTCTCCTCTTCATAAGAGTTTGATATTATTATAACGGGTAAAATGTCAAGAATTGTCTTTATTCTTGTTCTATAATTTCACAAATACAACAAACTATAGTTTTGTATGTATAATATAACTATATATAAAACTTTATAAGCTGTGATATCAAATAGCTTTTGCGGCTCCAGACACATTTTATTTGGTGCAAAATGGCTCTTTGGCTTGTAAAGGTTGCCGACCCCTGGCTTAGAGGAAACAATAGCATTATATATATATATATATATATATATATATATATATATATATATATATATATATATATATATATATATATATATATAGCATATTTCTTCACTGAAAGAAGAACAAATGACGACACTTAAGGATTTTTTCATGGAAGAAATGTATTCTGTCTTCTCCCGACTGGCTTGGCAAGAGTTTGATTGACAGATGGTTCATCCAATCACCTGCCAAGTATTGTTTGAAAGTCCCTGTCGTTTTCCAAACATTTTCCAATAAGGGCTTCTCAGATGGTTTTGTGTAACAAACCATCTGCCGGGTTCAGGTCCCAATCACGTAATAGAGGGGTGGTGGTGTTGGTTAGCAAGAGGGGCCGGGTTCTGCTGCTTCCTCCCACAGTCCAAAGACAGTGAAGTGTGAATGGTTGTCTGTCTCCGTGTGTTCAGCCCTGTGATAGCCTGGAAGACTGTCCAGGGTGAACCCTGCCTTCGTCCAATGTCAGCTCGGATCGGCTTCAGCCCCCCCCCCCCCCCCCCCCGCTCTGAATAGATAAGACAATAGAGGATTTTCGATATCAACATTTTAAATAATCCGGCAAAATTTCTGATGCCCAATATGTCCTTTTCTTTGTTACTTCTTTTAGAATTTTATGAATTTTGTGAAAAAAGCATAAGCAAAATGAAATACATGCTGAAGAATATTGCTAAACTGACCTGGTCTCAAGACCTCCTCTTTATTTTTATCTTTCACCTCTTTATGGGGCGACCATGGGGTAGAGAGGGTTGCTCCTCGGTTACTACATGTGCTGTGCCGAAGTGTCCCTGAGCAAGACACTAAACCCCTAACTGCTCCCCGGGTGCTTCTCCCTGCTCCCTATATATATTCTAGGGATGGGTCAAATGCAGAGAACACATTTCCCCACTGCGGGACTAATAAGGGATTGATTCATCTTTCACTGGGAGTGAGTGGAGTTATTTCTCTGTGACCGTTGGACATTCTCTCTCTGACTGACTGCATTGCATTAGGGTCATGATGCTGCTTGTAGATATTTTGTGTTATTGTTGATTGTGTGTGTGTGTGTGTGTGTGTGTGTGTGTGTGTGTGTGTGTGTGTGTGTGTGTGTGTGTGTGTGTGTGTGTGTGTGTGTGTGTGTGTGTGTGTGTGTGTGTGTGTGTGTGTGTGTGTGTTTCGCTGGAAGAAAGAGGGCCGTTGATCTCCCAGCAGGCCCACGCCCCACTGAGCATCGCCGTGGGCCTCTTCATTTGCATTAAGTGCAGTTGTTTTAACAAAGCCCAGATTGTATGTAGACCCACGCACACACGCTCATGGAAAGTGCTCCCAGTCACTCTTGATTTGCTTCAATTGTTTGCTTCAATTGTATTCAGATTATGTTTGAGTCCATTGTCTGGGTTCGAGGGCTGACCAGGCTTGATTTAGTGCTGTACTTTTCCTCGGAGATTACCTTGAATATCAGAGAACCGTGGATGAATTCTCACTCAGAAATAAAGCCTCACTGCAACTCACTATTCCCTCATGTATAAATGAGCATGCATGTAGTGGGTGTAACAGCCCGAAACAGGGTGATGAGAGTTCAGATCCAGCCTGAGGAAGACACATTAGCAAATGAAACAAGTTATTTAAGTGTGTATTGGATTTAATGTTTCTGGAGCATTCTGAGAGCACTCGTACTGTTATGTAAAACACATGAATTAAGATGCTGATAATGATACTCATCCATATTTGAGAGTGTAAAAAAAATAGAACTATATTTCACCAGAAAATTATAAACAATAAACAAAATGAGTGAACTCAGTGCAGATGTCCGCCAGGTGTGTCTGCAACATCCACTGCTCTGTCTGATTAAATGACTATAAACCACGACTGTCTAACCGCTCCTCTAGACTGGAAGCGTATCAGACACGTCTTTCACTCACACTTCTCACACAACTGATGCGCTCTCATTTGAATCTATACAGCTGCCTTGCTTGTCCAAACTGAAGCAGTTGTTGTTCACTTGCAGCCGGCTGAGAGAAGTGAGGAGTCAGCGGTCAGTGAGCGTCACTGACCGCTGACTCCTCACAGTAAAACAGTTAATTCAATGCAACCACAAGAGGACCGTGATACAGTCATACATGAGCACAAAGGATATTCGGCTGTATGTGTGAATAACTATGGACAGATGGACAGACAGAGATGCACACAGAGCAAATGTATAACAATCTTGATATGGACCGTAGTTGTTATTTTTTTATGTATTGTGACCACAATACATACTTACAATTTGCAGTGTTAAAATCGACTTGCTCTCTTGTTCATACATTATGTAAAAGTGACACTTTTCTAAATTATTTAAAACCTAGATTGTCATTTTTGTGCAGCAATTTCTCGTTGTCAGCTGACATATACAGCAATATCGACATACGTGCAATAAGCAGTCTTCAGACCACTCAAAGCGCTTTGAACCATACATCATGTCATCATTCAGCCATTCACACTGATGAACGGGCGACCATGCAAGGTACCACCTGCCCATCAGGACTCTAGTTCTAATCCCCCATCACACCCATTCAGAGCTGACAGCACAGCCCTCTGCAGACATGTGAGGGGACACATAGACGTGAGCTGGAGGAGCTGGGGATCAAACTGCCCATCTTTTGATTGGAAGACGACCCGCTCCATCTCTGCTGCCACACACAGATCCAAGACATTTTATTAACTTTATATTGTATTATAAGAAAGAGACTCTGGTCCCATATGGGTGGTAACTGACAAAAATGCAGTTTAGTTACAACAGTAACCGTTTAGACAGCTAGCTAAAAACTATTTGTGTACTAACACAAACACATGAAAGACCGGCATAAAAGCAGTCGACACCTTTTGTTACAGTGTGTTGAAATCACTGGAGCGGCTTTCTTCCTGTCGCTTTAATGTGACAGAGAGACAGATGGTGGATTTCAGCTGCCATCGCTATACTGTAGGAGCAATTCCACAGATTGCTCACTTACATTGTTAAAATTGAGATGAGTAAATATTACATGTGCATCTTGGAGAGACTGATGCGTTTACACCTTTTCAACACTGTAGTCTGTCTCCAATCCTTTTAGCGACTCGGGAAGCCATCTGATCAAGATGCACGCTGTGGTTAATGGGCTGTATTTCTTCTCTATAAAGTACAAATGAAAACTGTGCGGCGTGGTTTGTGTATTATCCATTATGTATCTGCAACATTGTTTATGGAGGGAAACACTCATAGAATCATAGGTGAGCTGATGTTTTTGGTAGTTTTGGTAGACCGATCCTTTACAGTCAAAAAGACATATTAAAGAATCACAAGGGGGGACACAGGCTGCGTACAGTGTGGTGCTGGACACATGTTCAACACGTGTTGCTGGAGGCATTGATGTGAGCAGTGTGGATGGCTCTGAAATGTAAGCGATGTAAGGTGCTCCCCACATGCTTCAGACCTGGAACAGAGTTCTAGAACGCAGATGGGCGAATAGGAGAACCTACAGGAAGTCAAGTGTGGACATCAGATGCCATGACATCACAACTCTGGCTCGGTGTTCTGAAATGGGACTGTGTTTTCTGATTGCTTCTCTTCTGTTCTGCCCCTTTCAGCTCAGGGTTATGTGTGTGCAAGACGGGAGTGTACGGGCCAAAGTGTGATGAATGCCACCCGGGTTTCTTCCACTTCAGCAGCACTGGCTGCCGGCCCTGCCAGTGTCAGAACCACACCAACTATTGCCATCCACAGTCTGGTGAGTCTGTTTGAAAGTGTTCCATAATATGAGTCACAGGATTAATAAGGATAAATAACTAAAAGGATAATGCCGCAGCAGGTCCAGGAAGAAACATACACATTACCTTTTAATATGTGTCCTCAATTTAAGCTCAGTCGCCCCAAACAAATCTTTTATTTACGTTTTGTATCAAAACTTTTCTTCTTCTTTTCTTCGATTGTTAGTTGTCAATGAATCTCTGTGGTTTAGTTGGCTAAAGCACCTGTTATATCCTGGTTTCAAATCCAGGGAGACACGTGTTGGAAAGTAAGTCACACTACTTAAAGAGGACATGTAATGAAGAACTGTGAGAAATCCAATGTTTTGGAACATTAAAACATGTAAACATGTTCTGGTAGGAACCCAAAATACAAGTATGAACCTGAAAATGGGCATGATATGTACCCTTTAAGTACAGCTTATACATCCTTGAACATGAGTATTTTTCATTTGATGCTACTTCATACTTCTACTTCTCTCCATTTCAGGGGACAGTGTTGTACCTTTTACTCCACTACTTTTATGGGATGGCAGCTGTATCTGCTCCTCTCAGCATGCAGTTCCTTTGCAAATAGGCTCTGCATGAGAAAGCTGAAGCTTAACAGTCCAGAAAGGAAATGATCATGAAGTTCTCCATACATGTACCTCTTGAGTTTTGTGCAAGTTGATGCCACTGATGCACTTGGTGAACTGAAGGGTTTAATTAGAGACTTTGGCAGCACACAAACCCTCCGGTTTGTCTCGGGTAAATATTTACTGTGGAATAAGGAAGAAGGAACTTAAGGAGACCAGGAAACATGCTGAATCAGCAGCAGACTCACCGTAAAATGTAGAATATCATAAACCCAATTTTCCGTCTGATTTGTGTGATTTAAGGTGGATTCATCCTTCTCATCACATGTAAAGGAGGATTATTGCTCAGCTCCATGCAGTCAGGCTGGGGGTGTGTTCCCATTATAATGCAGGGGCAGATGGAGTGGGGCTCAGTGCTCACAGTGCTGTGGATTACATTGCTCAGGCTTGACAGCTTGTTTTAAAGACTGGCCCTGGCCTTCCCCACTTACACACAAATTATACAGCGTCCCAAACATGACGGGGACAGAGACCGCTTGTTTCAACTGAAATAATGTATCAAGGCTGAATCACAGAATGCAGAGATAAAAGCAGTTTATCATCAAGAACATCTTTCTTTTCTTTTTACGATACATTATTCACCTCTAAACCTTGAGTGCACTTGTTTAAAGCCTGAAGTCCACGTGGCTTCAATTTATCATAATGAACATAAAGTTAAACCCATAATTTATCAACAGCGTCAATCAATCAGCAGCTGATTTAACTTATCACTGGCTCCTCTGTTGGCGCTGTGGTAAGTGCATGGTTGGAAGACTCTCACACAGCTCATGGTTGAAACCAATGTTATGCAAAGATTTAGCAAGCTCTGCAGTCTGTGGACCGCTTTAGTCACGTCTGTAACCTCTGATTATTATCATGGAGGCTCAACTACAAACAGCACAATAGTGGTAACACCTACACTAATATTTATAATAATAACAATTAATAACTTTGTTGTGGGAATTTCAAGTAATGACGAAAATGCAAATGTCCACATTACCTTCATCTGATCCAAACAGACTTTCATTAAGTACATGCAGCCATGTTGAATGCGCTTAATGAAAATTGCAAGAATCGCACAAGTACATCAGCTGCATCAAATAATAACTACCTCAAGTGCTACATTTAGAGACAGTAAGATATAAAGAGTTTATTTTTCTATCTTTTTATGGGTCAAGGTACAGACCGAACAGATGAGTCGACAGTCTGCGATGGAAGATGTGTAGAGTTCCTGATGTCAAGAGGGAATATAAAGGCAAAGTTCACCCAAAATGACAATCATTAAAACAATTTCTCACTTCCCGTTACCTTGAGTTCTTGTCGTTTTTCTCGCATGCCCGCTCGCTAAACGGAGAATCAAAGAACGGAGAGAAGTCTTGATGAACTGAAGTAAATGGGGTCAACGGCAAAACTTTATCAAAACATCCATTTAAAAACTCTCAATGCATATTGAGACGTGTTACAAGAAACAAAATGATCACAAGGCTGTGACTATGCTAACGTCATGTGATATACAAAGCCAGAACTAACGCTGAACACTCACATGTCTGAGTGTCCTTGAATGCACCGTCAAGATTTGCGAATCAAAATAGGGGCCTAATAAAGTATTTCCACCTCCTCTGCATGTCTGAAATAATCATGTCATCTAAATCTTTGTTTACAGTTAGTGTTCTCCTACAAATATGCTCAAATTAAACGCCGAGCAAAGATACGTGAGCAGGTTTCTATCGAGGACACTAAATATGATTTTAAATGATTTTAACTCATTTATTTGTGCTGCCATTATTTTATAAATAGCACAACACGTGTATATATATATACATGTATATACACGTAAATGTAACTAGCGTTTCCTTTATTTTGTCTCTCTGACTGCTGAAAGTCTGTGCTTTTTTGTGACCGGCTCTGTTTTTGTATGTCTTCTTTTGTTTTGGTGTGCTGTACTCTGGCCTCTCTTTTCAAAAGTCTCAACATGATTCAGTGATTAAGTAAAGGTTAGAATGAGTCAAAAGATGAGCAGGAAATGATGTGCATTCACGTAAACATTTTGATCAGGAGTTGTCCTTCCTTAAAAATCTGATCCCGTCCGCTCGGTGTGATTATCCTCTGAAATGACAGATGTAATGTGGTTTGGTTGCTTTCTTTGTACTGCTATAGCAATGCTTTCTATCTTGAGACAATTCTCCTGCATCATGTAATTGATGAAACACAGCAGCGTGTAGCGATATACAAAAATGAGGTCAGCCTGATGAATGCCATGCCACGTAAAGCTGATTCTGATTCATAGAGGAGCTTTTACTTTGATATGAAATGCAATTCAACACTTTGTAAAAGTTTCTGCTATTAGCACCACCAGCACAAAAACAATTAAAAAAACATACTGTGCAATGACGTGTCAGTGACCAAACTAAGATTAAGAGTTATACAACCAACTTCTCTCACTTTCTGTGTTGTGTACAGTGTACAGATCGAGGAACTATTCCTCTAATCATGTGTGACCTTTATCCTCCAGGAGTGTGTCTGAACTGTGAGGGCAACACACAGGGATCCAACTGTGAGGAGTGTAATCCTGGTTCCTACCGCAGCCCTGGAGCCGCCCTGACCGCAGCCTGTGCACCATGTCCCTGCTCCAACTCCACCTCTACTGGCACCTGTCACACCGGTCAGTGCTCACTGCTCACAACCACACATCAATCAGGGAATTGGCTAAGCTCCGCCCCCTGTGCTACTCTGTGGGAGCTGTCACAGCTACCACGGAGCCACACTGTCACTCACTGTACGGTCTGAGTAAATATTATCTATGGGGAGTTTGCCTGTTCTTCCTGTATTACCCTGGGTTTTCTCAGAGTTCTCTGTCTTCCTCCCACACTGCAAAGACATGCACCTTAGGTTAATTGAGGACTCTAAAGCTCCGGTTTCCAAAGCATCTAAAAATGAATTGGCCTTCTTTGTGAAATTCTGATCGAGACAGAAGACAATGAAATGAAGGAACAGCAAATACATTGAGAAATTGTTAGAAGTAAATAAACTCTTGTAATTTAAAGAGCAGCTTTCTGTGATTACTTTGTGCATGTGTATTGTGATTATAGCTGGATAGTTGTCAGACCCTGGATGATGCTACGCTATGATTGGCCAGTCTGAATATCTCAATGTGACGGCACGTCGTCTACTTTTGTCCAGTTATCCAAAGTAATAAGAGGCATGCAGCTAAAGGGAGATGACATGAAAAGCAGAGGAGCCGACACGTTTAACCTGGTGTGTTTACGTGACGTCAGTCTGACTCACGTACTGTATTTAGGGTCAAGATGAGCACTACATGTAGACAAGTAAGAAATGATTAGTGGGTAAACAAACACAAAAACAGAAGCTGCACCTTGTGTGTGTCGCAGTAGCCATAAAAACACTTGATATTTCTTATTGCAATGTCAATATTGGTAAGATAAATAAATATCACAATTAAACATACTCTTCAAATCACATTGTAATGCAGCGCAAACAAACAATAATGGTAATATTACTGCTACCAACTGCCATGTATTGTTTTCAAGTGTTTATTTGATTTTAAAGAAAATGTTGATGTTGTGACTGAACTGAATGTTAGCAGGGTTTCTCATGAAACTAAAAACAGCTGCTTTATGTCATGATCAGAAAACTGTTTGACATGCCCGGGAGGTGGATTTTGTTATCAGGCTAGCTGTTTCTCTGCTTCCAGTATTGGTGCTAAGCTGCTTGCTGTAGTTTATATTACTGGACAGGTGTAGTATATTTAAATTCATTACTTTTCTTTTAAACGGGTCACATGATGAAGAACTCACTTGTTTAGTGGTTGTGCACTGAAGTCCCTTCCAATCCACAAACTGTGAAATAAGACAACCCTGTCAGTTTATTGTGGGATGCCTATCAGAAAACATGTGATTCAACCAACCAATTAGATTAGGATCCCCTTTAAAGTTTGTAAAAGTCCACAGTCAGAGACCACAGAGTTCATGTCAGATGTGCTCGGTTAACCCCATTTGTTCAGAGTGACTTGAAAACACAGAGTGAAAAAAACTGAAATAAAATGTGGCTTCTATTAAAGATGTTTGCTCATCTATTGCCAGGTGTGCTAAACCAGAAACACGTCTGCGTTACACTAAGTTTGGAATTCTAAAACAAGAACTACACACAGTTATCTACATTAGACACATCATCAAAACTAAAACCATGTGTGTGTTGTTTTCTAAACTCTGCAATGGAAAACCACACTATTATCAATCACCTGCACCCAGAATGCACCTGAGAAATCAGCTGTTACCAATTACATAATTTAGAAATCAGAGTTTAAACACTATAAATAGGATTCAGGTTTGCTTTTTGGTGTGAAAAACAATGGAGGCCAATCTTGGAGAGGGAATTAGAGGATAGTAAGTAAAATATACTGTATTTTGTTTACAGTACCATACAGTAACTATGTTCGTGTCATCTTCAATTAAAGTCATTTGATCTGATACTGTTATGATTTTGTGAGCATGAATTTGTGTTCATAGTTTATATTTACAACATGCTCCAAGTGAAAATGACAGTCTGTGGATAAGTGTTTTATACTCAACGGTGTGCAGATGCCGTGTGTTTTTACCTTTATCAAGTATTTGTTCAGTTGTTATGCAAAACTGAAGTGTTTGCTTTTGTAAGAGATGTGAGATAATTAGTTGTATGTTTATAGACCTTCAACAAAATGGGGCCAGGTTTCAGAAATTGTGTTCTAGCAAAGAAATAATCCAGAACCGTAAACTGGAGTTCTTTCGATCTCTGTTCCCAGACAGTCTGACAGATCAACAGTGACCTTCCTTCCACTTCTGTCACCTCCAGGCTGCTGCTGCCCTACTTACACAACACACCCAAACGTCTCTGTTGGGTTGAGATCTGGGTTGAACTACAGTCACTACCATATTCCTAAACCACCTCAATTCAGCCTCAAATTTCATTTCAAAACCGCTCAACTAACCCTAAAGGATGCAGCTGGTCCACTTTAATGCTTGAGGTACCAAAGGAGCTTAATGTAAGTCAGTTAGTACACCATGGGCTTGTGCTGTGTGAGGTATGCCATTAACGTTTGGTTGAGGAAACCAGTATGATGCTAACCGCTGGTTGGACTACAAAAATACGTCATCCCAGCCACGCTTTTGTACAGTTTGTCACTATACTCATTCTCTGTGTGTGATAAATAGATAAAAAATAGTCTAAGTGCAGTCAGATTCTCTGAGCACCATATAAGTCCTTTATAAGTCCTCGTGAGTTCTCCTTCTCCATTCTCTTCGACCTCATAACGTTTTCTATCAAGGTCGAGGAAAAGTGGTTAGGAAAAGACTATTTGATGGCAGCCTTGGTGAGGAAATGCCCACGATGCTCCCTCCACTTCAAGCTTCCACCGGCTGTGAGTGAACTGCCCCTCTGCAGACAGCTCATTTACTGATCTGGTGTCAGTACGTGTCAACCAGTTATTTTTGTTAACACTATGGTTTCTATTCAGCCACACATGTCGGATCAAATCTACGCACCGACTATATTTCTACACCCAAAGATCACCCAGTTATCAAGTAACCTAGTTCCTGGAGTGTTCATGTGAAGTGGACTTCATTAGGCGTTCTGATTACTCTGGTAATAAATGGAAACCACATTCTCATTATTATTCATTCTACTTTTTTATTATTAGATAAAGAAAAAATATTTGTCTAAGATAAGATAAGATAATCCTTTATTAGTCCCGCAGTCTATAAAATATCAACAACGTAAATGTTCCCGTGCAATATTTTTAGAGCCCAAATGCTGATCTCACAAAAACCCGAAGGTGCCGATCTGGTGCAATTAACGATTATTTTCTTGATTATTTGATTAATTGTTTGGTCTTCACTCTGCTCAGCTCTTCCTCTCACCTTGCCCGTCCCCCTTTCTGGACCAATCATTAACAGCATGTCCATGTGCTGACGTGACGACCCGCCATTGGCGGTGGCCTGCATGGCAACACGTATAGATGCACTTTAGGCTGTCGGGTTATGTTTGCCCCTGCCAGGGGCCGCAGTGGACGTTGTGTAACGTGGGAGGGAGGGGACGGTACACACACCAGGCTGAGCTGAGCCTGGACAGCATGAGCACAGCTGGGCCATTTCAGCGCCAGTCAGGCAGCAACAGACCGGGGGGATGGGCAGCATCACGGTCTCTGTTCAGACAGCAACACTGTAGAGCTGCGCTAGAGGAAATGATCAGAAACATGCTGCTCTTATGTTAATAGTGTGTGTGTGTGGCTGTGAAGGATGTTTTAGAGTAGAGGTTGTCCTGGCAACAGTGACAAATGACAAGATGCCACAATGCCGTATCATTGCTTCACACCGGAGGAGAGATGCTTTCCTAATGTGCTGATGAGGCCTGTTGCAGTAAATAAATAGCCCTCCACACTGACACACAAAGAGGTGAAATGGAGCATTGCACCAGTTCAGAATGTGGGTCACACATATTAAATCATCCATGTATGATTACATCTTTACTCATTCAGTTCAGCCTGAGGTTCATCAAATATTTGTATTCAGGTTTTAATTTGTCTTTCACTCTCTGTGAGTGTGTGTCAGAGAAGTGGAGGATGATGGTGAACATGCAGGTCAGGTCCTCTGGCCCGTGCAGTGCAGAGCAGATCACGTTTCCTCCTGGTTACATAACCCAGCAGGCCGGCTGCCTTTGAACCCTCAGCAGAGGTTAATTCAAGCTTATCAGGAGAAGCCAGTACAGTCCTGGAATACAACACAGTCACATGGGCCCCAGCCAGGCTTCTCTCTGCTCCAGGAGGGGGCACTGGTTTCCCTAATCCAAGTGAGGTGACTATATCTTGTTTTGACCTCGATATACGGGCCTTCAAAAGCTTTCCTATGGGAGCTATAACCCTCAACAACATCCATTGCTGCTTCCTTGTATTAAAAGGGAGTAGTTGAGGTGGTTTGGGCACCATGAATGCCGTCCTGTGGAGGTATTTTAGGTACGTCCCAATGGGAGGGGAGCTCTGTGCAAACCTAAAACATGCTGGAGAGGGATTGTATGTCCCATCTGGAACTGGGAACACCCTGAGATCCCCCAGGAAGAGCTGGAGGACATAACTGGTGATAAAGGCACCTCTATTCTGGATGGATGCCTTCGTTTTCACATTGTACTTAAACCTATCATGTATAGGTCTATATGTTTGCTCCAGGTGAACACATGTTTAAATCAATCCGTTTTTAGAAAAGTATACAGATTGATGACAGGAAACCGATATAAAGTAAGGTGTTCCACCGCGAGCCTCCAGAACAGCTTCAGTGGTCCCTGTCAGGGATTCTCCAGGTGTGTGGAATTCTACTGGACGGGTGATCAGCATTCTTCCAAAACACATTCCCTCATTTGGTGTTGTGATGGTGGTGAGCGCTATCTGACACGTCTCCTCCAAAATCTACCACAGGTGTTCAATTGGGATTCAGATTCAGATCAACTTTATTATCCCACACGGGGAAATTAGTTTGGTGCAGTGCTCCAGACATGAGGACTCCATAAAGTCCACAGTAACAAACATAGAATCACATACCCAATGAGACCACAACACATTTAGACTGAGACCGAATAAACCGTCAATCCACTTTAAAATCCAATATGATGTGAACGTGCATAACATTGTCATACTCATCAAACCATTCAGTGAGCACTCCTGCCATGTGAAGACCCCGCTCATCAAGATAGAAATGTTTCATTCCAGCAGAAAGGCGACCAGAATAACTGACCCATTCCTGCAGTAATCTATGGATGCATCTGTATTTGCTACGGTTCTCCACTCATCTTTTTTAGGCTCTTCCTTAAATCTGGTCCCCATCTGGATGTATACTCACTTCTCACATACCGTGTGTAGCACTAACCCTGTCAGTCCAGCCTCAGTGTTCTAGTATAGGGCCAGGGTACGCCATGACCTCCTGAGATCAAACAGCAGAGATCTACAGAGCAAACACAGGGAAGCTAGAGTGGAGACGCCAAGATCTCTCCCAGATCTATACGCTGTCATCCTGAGCCACCTAGTGGCGCAGTGTTAGCTGCTGCATTTGGGATTGCCTAATTAAAGAGAAGAGCATGCACATTTGAAACAAAATGCTAGAATTGAACATTTAAACTATCTTTGACTCATCCAACTAAAGTTAACTTATTTTGCATTAACTTTATCTTACTTTTATTGTTATTCTATCAGGCACTGATGTAATTATTTCTTCTTAAATCCTTTGTATTTTTACTCTTGTTTTTATTTTCATGTTGTAATGTTCTTACTTATTTTGCCAAATGTATCTCACTCCTCTATTTTGCACTGGTGTTGATATTACTCCTTTTTCTTTTAAATTGTTGTTATGTTGTTGTCTTTTTTTTGCAATCTCTTGCACAAGAATGTTGATGAATAATCTAGAAAAGACAGGAACCATCAGGGACTTGAACAGATGTCTTCCTTCACTGGAAAGCAGCAGCGTATATTGTCTGATTTGTTGTCCTTGCATTATGTGGAATATAGCGTCCACCACAACTCCAACAATCCGCCGGTTATGGTCGAGTTCTGGAACGTCTTTTCAAGGCCTCCCTTGTAGCTACGTCATGAGCAGTGCTCAGGTCTGATGGTCTGGTCTCATGTGGATCTTTGCCTGTTCCTGTGCAGATCCCAGTGGCTCCCCAGCGTGTGACCAGTGCCTTCCTCGGTACGGCGGCCCGCAGTGTGACGAGTGCAGCGCCGGCTTCTACAAAGCATCTGGGCTTTGTGTTCCATGTGACTGCAGTGGGAACGCAGATCCTCAGGGCCCCCCCCAGCTCTGTCACCCCGACACCGGCCAGTGCCTCCGCTGCATCAACAACACCACCGGGCCCCAGTGCCAGCACTGTGCTCCGGGCTTCATAGGGGACGCCCCAGCACATAACTGCACCCGCCCAAGTAAGACCAAAGCACAATGTATGATTTCACTACATACTTAATATCTTCTCTATATGCGGCACATTTGCATATCCTTTGTGAGGAAATATAACTACGTGAAGATCATCATGGACTAATTCTAACTGTTGTTTGATTCGTACACATGCCAGCCTACAGACTACAATCCCTAGATTTCTGTGTGAGGTGTTGTTGGAGCTACTTAACGCTGTAAAAAAAGGAACATTGTGTGCTGGTTCTGGCTCCGATTTTTTAAAGAAGCAAAAGACCTTTTGCCAGGGAGATGTCAATAAAGCACACCTACACAGTGCTGAGAAGCTGCTGTTATTACAAGCTTATAATACGATTGTAGTACAAAGAAATCCCCCCAAAGAATGTTGTGAACAGCCCTTTCCAGTACTTTCACAAATACTGAAACATTAGTAAATAAGAACTAATAAAAATAACAATGACAACATCCCATGTGAGTGGATCAGGCAAAAGTAACTAGACTAAAGTCCTAAATCACTCCTTATTTACTCTACTGTTGTACACAGCACCGATATAGTGTCCACACGACTTTCTACAACAATCCTACAATGTAATGCATTGCTTTTTATAGATCTGTCAAAATAACAATAACGACAGTTTTTGCCAATTGCCAAGACACAAAAACTGTTTTTTGTGACACAGAAAGCAGGAACTCATGCAGCTGATCTCTTGATCAGGAACCATGAACACATTGTCTGCTTTACACGTTTACAACTTTGTAAACAAGGTCTTTGCAAATCACAACACAGTGTGTGTAAACTATCAATCACCTGCACCCAGAATGCACCTGTGAAAACAATTGGAACCAGTAACATCACTTCAAATCACAGCTTGAACTCTATAAATAGGATTCAGGTTTGCTCTTTGGTGTGAACAACAAATACTGTATTTTTTTTACAGTACAACACAGCACTATGTTCATGTGTGTGTGTGTGTGTGTGTGTGTGTGTGTGTGTGTGTGTGTGTGTGTGTGTGTGTGTGTGTGTATATATATATATATATATATATATATATATATATATATATATATATATATATACATAAGAAAAAAAACATTAAAAACGATATCCTATCGTAAGAAAATAATAATAACAATTCAAGTAGTAATTAATAAATAATTAAAAATAATAATAAGTTAGTTAGTTAATTAATTAGTAATTATTTAAATAGATCATGAAAAAATACATTAATAAATAAATAGAAATAAGAAATTAATAATCTTTACACAATGTCAGTTCTATGTCTGACCAGGAGTTGTCAGATTGGGATTTGTCCATTTGTGAATGTATTGATGAGGAATGAATTAATGGAAAAGGTTTTTTGTGTATGACGTAATTTTTTTGTGAGGCACTTTGTAACTCTGATTTTGCAAGGCGCTATAGAAATAAAGCTTGTCATTATTATTATCATAAAGAGAAATTGATAGTTATGTCTTTCTACCACAAGGTGTCACTAGTTACTTTACTTTCATTAGCAAACCAGCATTCTGCTCCATATTCAGTGATCACAGGCCTTCCTTACGTTGGCCTATGAGGGTTGTGAAATAAAATGTTCACTCATGCTTTTCTCTCCTCAGCACCCCGGCTCCTTCCCACACCAGCAGATACGACCACTTCAGTGGCCCCTACGTCGAGTACATCTTCCCCGTCCACCACCACCACCACCACCAGCACCACTTTGACCTCCGCCACAGCAAGAGGCGTCCCAGCTTCCACGTCCAGCAGCAACACAAGCACCGCACTGAGCACTGCTGCCACCACACAGGCGTTGTTGACCAGTCTGAGCAGCCCCACTGACAACACCACAGCGGCCCTGACGGAAGTCTCCTGGACGCAGTTCAACATCATCATCCTGGCCGTCATTATTCTGGTGGTGCTGGTGCTGCTGGGCTTTGTCGGAGGCGTGTACACCTACAGAGAGTACCAGAACCGCAAACTCAACGCCCCCTTCTGGACCATTGAACTGAAAGAGGACAACATCAGCTTCAGCAGCTACCACGACAGCATCCCCAACGCTGACGTGTCAGGCTTACTGGAGGACGAGGCCAATGAGGTGGCACCCAACGGCCAGCTGGCACTCACCACACAGGGCAACTGCTACAAGGCTTAGCTCTCCATCCACGCCCAAACTTTACTGATGACACAAAAGCTGCTGGAAAGTACCAAATCCAAAGCTCCTTCATGTATGCCTGCTTGTTGTTACCCTGCTGGTCCGCGGCACTTCACAACACAGTGAGATCTAGCAGATTCGATCAAAGATATGGAAAAGAAACGCAGAGTTTTCACTTGAAACGTGTCCCCTGTTTGATATGATTTAGTGTGGAATGGGTGATCAGTGAAAAGGATCCAAAGAAAAACAGTGTTTGGTAGAGTTGTGGCTGCAGAGAGCACTGGTGTGCAGATCAGTGAGGTAATTGGCGTGGCGTGACGCCTGTTGGCTGAAACAATGATCCTGACACCGGTTAGAGGACTTACAGGAGCCGAGCATTTCAGATATTTTTTTAAATGGACTCTTGACTGTTTAAGTTATAACCGGATCACATGAACAGTGATCTAAAACTGAGACAATGATTGTTATTTAATTCCTTTTTATTCCGTTCTTATTTATTGGTTGACGTTTCATTCTTGGGAGAAATGCTGCACATGTGTGGTGTGTTTATTCATGGTGTTTGATCTTGTGTGCTGTCGAATGGTAATTTGAATTGCCCAATATGTTTCCATGTATAGTTTGTGTGTTTCGGAGAGAATCATGGGGGAAGATGAAGGGTGCTGGCACAAAGCATTTTAATGACCTCACCTTTTGTTCATAGCTTCCTGTTTGTTAAAGCGTGCCAGCTCACCTGCGTATCTACGAGGAGTGTTTCTTTTGACGCAACTATTTAAAAACTCTTGCTACCTGCCACTACTGCATGGTAGTGACTCAGGCTGGGCTCACATAAACCACCATAATCTGCTTGGGATCTTATCTGCTCTTTGCTACCAGCCTCAACGAAACGTTGAACAAAGCATTTGAAAAATGTTTCACATTTATGTCGAGGCAGGTTCTGTGTTTAAAACATCAACAGTATTCTATTATTCATACTGTTTGTTTTGGAGTGAAACCAGCCTGCACATGGTCCTCATCCGACTGGTCTTTGTTATCACCTACAATCCAGTTCCATCAGCTGAAATGGCGAGCGGCTTTAAAAGTTGATGCACTTCAACGCGTCACACCTGAGCCCATGTTTCCTGTGTTGTTTAGGCTACCATTGGTTGGGTGCACTTCATTTTACCACGGATATGAGTAAAGCTAATTACTGAACTAACTCCTCAGGTACTGGCTCTTTCCCTAATGTGATCACTGTAAATATGATTATTGTACAGATGAATGTGAATAGTAGCACTATTATTGTACAGGTAGAATACTGTGTGTACAATGTCACTCAACAAGCTCCCACCTTTCACTCTCCAGGGTGTGATTCTGCAGTCAGCCCACAGCTTTTTGTATTTTTATTTCTTTTTCTCAGTGGACTTTGCCATAAACGCAGCTGCGGGACTAACATGCACCCCCCAGAACTCAAAACAAAGAATAAAATGATGTAAATAATACCCCACAATCAGAGGTCAACTCTCAAATAAAAATGGTTTTAACTGTTGTCTTTGTGTTTCTCACTTACAAACCATAAATCACTGCCACATGTTAAGGTTCCCCTCCAGAGATATTTGAAGATATGTAAAAAAATACTCTGCTCTGAATAATGGTAACAGTCTGATCTTGGACCTTGATAACTTCGAGTTAGATGTGATGTCACAAATCTTGCTGGATAGCAGACTTCTAGTGTCAAACTACATCATTCTGTTCGGTGAAGCTCACACGTCCAAGTAACAATAAGCGACACACATTTTAACGCTCAATGATGTATTCATTATTCTGCCTCACCTATTGGATCTGCAGACTACTCATTTCTACCGTGTTGCCTCTCTCTTGTTAACACTTTATTTGATGCTCCATAGCAAGACTTGCAGCAGGATGAGCACTGCCAACGTCTCTGAAACATCCTGGCTGTTACACTTCCCTCCATCTCCCATCCACAGTGCAGCTGCTGTGTTTATTGAATGCATTTTTGTTTAGATACCTGAAAAAGGTCTGAGTTTAACACCTGCTTTAACCTTTAACCTTTTTTTCTATGATATAAAATAGGTCAGTGAATACAGAGTTCTAGTGAGGAGAACACTAGTCCTCCTGTAGCTTAGTGGTGGAGACATGAAGTCATGTGACCATGTTGTGTAGTTGGGGCCTAACCCAGATTGTATTCACGTTTCAAAAATCATAAAAGTGGCGTTCACTTTGTGAAGATAATTTGGCTGAACAAAACGTGTATTTGTTTGCCACAGAGATTATTTTCTGAAATTACCCAAAATGGAATGAAAGAATCCGATTGGCTTCTCACATCTGGGTTGGCCTCCAGAAAGACATCCTCCCTGCAGCCCTCGTGTTAGTCTGATGCTCACCTCATCATTTCCTCTGAAGTCCTGCCTTTCACCCGACTGCAGCCTGCCGATCGCTTGACACACAAACACACTCTTCTTGTTGCTGTACATGCAATGATGAAAAAGGAGGGATCTTTAACACTTTTCTTATTAATATTACGGCAATTTCTGTTTCCAAAGTGGTCTGAATTATCTGGCCACTTGCACAACTAATGCTGGAGGAATATTTGCTCGTTTGTTTTTTTGCGACTTGCCAAGACGTCGTGTGAATTTGAGAATGACAGGTGTTTTAGAAGTGGACACTTCTTTCTACATAATGTAAATTGATTATATAGAGATGCATTAATACATTTTATTTAAAATATAAGAAAAAAAAGATCAGTTATAAAGGCCCTGCATGACTCCAAGAGACCGGCCGAGAATTCTTTCTCAAAAGCCCAGAATCTTTTAGTTTTTTTAAATATCTCCAACTCTGCATCATTCCTTCAGTCCCTCTGATTTCTGGGTAAATGTCCGCCCTAACATTCTCATGGGAGGTTGTTCTATGTAACGATACCACTACTACTACTATGCTATCAAAATCTAATCTAATCCAGTAAATGTTCTTCTGTTGACCTAATATTCAGTTCAGAGTATTGAAGACTTCAGGTACAAGACATTGTTGGGGATCCTCGATTCAAGATCAGTAATGCTGTAGATCAGGGGTCTTCAACTTTTGTCAGGCCAAGGACCCCCAAACTGATAGAGATGGAGCAGGGACCCCCGACTATATATGTTGTATAAGATTGTGTTTAATATTAAACTGGGCCTAGTGCCATGTATAAACATACCTCTTTATTGTGCATTCAATACTAAGCTATTCAAATAATACACAGGTTGATATATTCATGTTGTTATTTTAAACATGTGAAGGTACAGTGAGTAGGGGGGCCTTGCCACTGACATTTAGAAACATACCTTCAACTCATACCAATGCCAATATCAACATTGTCTGTTAATTGCATGATAATCATTCACACAAGCTATTCAAATGTATGTTTTTATTTTAAACATAAATGTGGAAATGAAAAATGAGTGATGGCCTATTAGTGCCACTGCCATGCATTAACATACCTGTTATCTTGCATTCAATACTGAACTATTAAAATAATGGACACATTCACGTTTAGGGCAAAACATTTTTTTTTTTTAATTGTCTAATCAACCAAAACTTTCGCGGACCCCTGTTGAAGACCTCTGCTGTAGGTAATTCCTACCTATGTATGTAACGTAACCACATATTAGTAACATCAGACAGCTGCTGTCTCCTTCTAGGAGGTAGGAGTGAAAATGAGTCCTCGTCAACATTTGTTGTGTTATGGTTTTAGAATGATGAAGACATTTGGATAATTACATTTTTCAATAACTTACATTTATCTTTTATAGCCCCAAATCACAAATTTGCCTCAGAGGGCTTTACAATCTGTACAATCCGACATCCCCTGTCCCGGGACGCTCACATCGGAACAGGTAGAACTCCCCTCCCCTTTAACGGGACAAAAGAGGAAGAGACCTGAGAGCAACAGAGGAGGGCCTTCTATCAGGATGGACAGAAGTGTGACAGATGTAATGTGTACAGAACGAACAACATAACAGAGTTACAACACATTCAATGCATATGACAGAACCACGGCAGGAGGCCAGACCAGGGTCCAGGTATAACCAGGATCCCCGGAAACCTGCGAAAAACAATAGTCAGCCCTGTCTCCTAAAAATGATGTTCCCATTCAAAATATGTAGTCGTGGATTGCGTTTGCTTTTGATGTAACACAAAGTTTCAAATGAGAAGATCACAGGACCTTCACCTAGACGGCTGTGAATGGGGGTAAACAGGTGTGAACTGCCTTTACAGCTTAAACTAATGCGAAACCAATTCGAGTGGGAGTATGAAGGTGTGTTCACCGTAATCATGTCGTGTATGTAGTCTCCGAAAGATAACCTTACAAAGAGGAAGTTCGTGTTTGGGTCACAACACTGAGTGAAACTCGGTAAAATACTTCTACCAATGCACTGGTTTCCACGTGGGCGACACCACGCTCATAAATAGAGATGGTCGGCGGCTGATCCGTCACCGGGACGCCGTCTGCATGGAGGAAGAGGGCCGCTACAGCTGCTGCTGCAGCGGAGGGGAAGCAGGACTACACCGGCAGGACATGTTGATTGCAATTCTCCGCCAGAAAGAGACGCGACATCGGCGAATGACTCTGCTTTTAGCCGTGCCGCTCCTACTGCTGCTTTCAGGAGCTCTGGCTCTGCTCGTCCCGGTTGTGTTCGGAGGGCGAGGCCAGCGGCCACCGGACAGCCAGGTAACTTTGAACGTTCCATACCTGAACCGTCCCTCCGCTAACAGGTGCTGCTGGGACTAGTGTTGTTTAGGAATTACTGACGTTTCTGTCCAATTATAAATGACCAGTTTATTTAAGTAAGACAAAAGGTATCTATATCTTTTGAATGTGCTGCTCTAAATGAAAAATGTTCTGCTAACATAACGTTGGGATATTCGACCGTAGTTATAATTCTATATGCTTACTAAATAGTTCAATGTGCATTTCCTGTTGGAGTGTTTGCCAAAGTTGCTAAGTCCACTGAAATAAACCGTAGGCTAGTTTATAACGCTTCTTTTTCAGCGCCTGCGCATTACAGCAAAGCAGGTGGTCCCGCCGCTTTACTGGCCGTGTTAAATCAACAACTCACAGGTGTTGACCACAATGACCACAGCCTGCATGCTAACTCATGTAGCCTACCAATCCCCTCAACCAACAATGCTAAAATAGACACTCAGATTACAGTAACATTCTCTAACATTTGGTCCAATCTTCATGAATAACATCTGTTGTGTGCCATTTCTAATGCTAAACTTACATTTCCTACTATCCATTCTGACTCCTATGGGCAAATAGACTACATGTTGCACACTTGTTCCATTAGTAATCAGAGCTTCAGCTTCAGTAAAAAGTTTCGTTCACCTAATCGCTCAGTGCTTGACCGGAGCTCCAACTGCACTGCGCTCAGTAACAAATAATAGTTTCAGAAAGAAAACGCAATTTGCATTTTTATCACTGTCCCATTTTCTTTTCTGGGTATGTTTTTTTAAGCAAACTATGTGTAAATTCCATTCTCACATTTCTTGCCTAAAGGGCTCAGGGGAACATCTAAAAAATGTAATCTCTATTCATAAAGTCTCTATTGGCTGAGTATTTGCTTTCTTGTACACAACACAACCTGCAATTGAAGGACTCGAATCACTCACTCTAGACGGGCCTCCTGTGTGGAGTTTGCATGTTTGAAAGTTCTCCTCGTGTCAGCGTGGGTTCTCTCCGGCTTCCTCCCACAGTCCAAAGACATACAGCTGTGGTTGATCTGCCCTGCGATAGTCTGGCAGTGAACTGCCTTCACCAAATGTCAGCTGGGATCAGCTCCAGCCTGAAGAGGATCATGATCATATTTAATAAATATATGATTTCATCACGATATGATTTAATTGAAAGATGAATTATCATATTGAAATATTGCCCAGCCCTAGGGTGAAGTAAATCGGATGAACGGTTGTCGAGAGAATCAAAGGACAGAACAGAATGATGCCTGTTAGATTCTTACCTGCCCATCATGTAGCCTCTTGACCTAGAGACAGTTCCTTCATTAGTACCACATGAGCAGTATCAGCCGGCGTGTGATATTACCATTTACTGTATGTTTAAATCCTATGTTCTCATAAATATTGTCATATAATAATTATAATACTACTGTTCTGCTACGAAAATGTCTTAGCAACATTTAACTGTGTTAAAATATTGTAATATACTGTATAATTAGCAATAGCAGTTGGGGGTCAGTTCATATTTTATAATTGTGTTTGTTTCCTTACAGCCGATGATGCAGCCTTACAGGCATTCATCAGGTAAACATCTTGTTCAATGTTCTATGTTGATTTCTGGTCAGGAAAGATAAAAGGTGCAAATCATTCATCGATGTGTTGAACAACACTTTGAATCTCTCTCGTAGAGGTCAGCGTCAAACAGCAGCAACAGAAAGACTTCAAGAATCCAAGCGTCATGCTAACAGGTAAAACAACATGGAGCCAGGGTCACTGTTCTTTCCTAGAGAGTTACTAATGGTTGCTCACTGCGGTTGCACCGGCTAATTATGCCAATTATGCATGCCAATTATGGCATGCATAATTGGCATGCATAATTGGCATAATTAGCCGCACAGTTGTGCGGTAAACACATGCAAACACTTTCAACATATACAGCATAGATTGCAGTAGTCTGTAAAACTTCTGTTGGTGTTACATACGATATAAACTATATGAATTTAGAAATCATAATGCTGTAATATGAACTTTGTAATTCTACTATAGAGACTGTACGAAGCATTTTTTGCTTTTCACCAAAAGCTATTAAACAGAGGCAGTATTGGGGCAAACAAAGCAGACAGATGATAATAGTAAGACAGTAAGCGATAGTGAAGCAGTGGCTAGAATGGTAGAGCTGGAGGAAGAAAGGTAGAAGCACTTTATGGGTTGCATCCAGCAGAACTTGGGTTCTGAACGTCACTGGTTGAGATGGACTCACTTATATCAAGAGTGTCTGTAGGTTTTCATTTGAACCAAAGACTACATCAGCAGGTTTCACAGATCTTGTGGTCCTCCTCTGTGACCGATGCCATGTTAATCAGTCAGAACATGCACTGTAGAGGTTGGTTGTAATAACAACGTACGCGCGTTCAGCTTTTACTGTCAAATAGTTGTCCTCCTGTGCTTTAGCATGTTCACAGCTTTACTTTTAGGGAAACGTTCTGCCACCTTCTATGTGAATGTCTAATCAGAGCAGATGGTAAATGTAGTATTTCCCAGAAGGTTCTATAACGACAGAGAACGCTGGTCTCTGCTGACTGTGCGTTTATATACCAGGATGCAGACAGAAAAATACAACTGTATACCTTATGAATTTAAGTTTCTCTCCTACACTTTAACAAAGACAAGCTTAGTTGGCTCATCGTAAAACACACATCATTCTAACTGGACAGAAACAAATGAAAAGTCACAAAACCTGTTTTGGTTAGTCTTTCCACTCTTCAGTGAAAATAAATCTGTAATTCACCAAGTAAGGTGTTCAAATATGCCGTCTCTA
The DNA here is from genome assembly GCF_910591455.1 of Pholis gunnellus. Classification (NCBI taxonomy): domain Eukaryota; kingdom Metazoa; phylum Chordata; class Actinopteri; order Perciformes; family Pholidae; genus Pholis; species Pholis gunnellus. The sequence goes on from NC_136532.1 coordinate 3,137,298, forward strand.
CACACTGTTTTTCCGCTGCTGTATCTCTCTCTCTGTAAAACATTTACACATAGCAACACTCATGCATCTAGCTCTCTTGGGGTTGTCATCGATGACAGTATCCAACAAAACAAAAACTGCCCACTCTGACATTCATTACAGCAGAATCATTCTGTTCCTGTTGGCCTAGGAGGGCAATTTGAGCAAAGGCTCCACCAGTCAGTGTTTGATCTCTGCAGGTCAGATTCTGGAAGTTACCCGCTGCAGCTGCAGCCTAAAGCCGCCTCTCTATATCTCAATACTGCTGAACTTAGAAGTCAGCCACAACACTGTAAAATCTTTGTCCATGACTTAGTCTGCACTCATATTTTTGGGATTCCAATTTCGCTGTTGGAAAAGTAACACAAGCAAAGAAGAAACAAGCAAGTGTTTGAGCGGCATTGCGCCCCACAGCTACCAAAGCTGAATTAGCACACGATAGTTCTTCCTCCCACCATCCCTGTCACTGGATGAAGGAAGAACAACAGATTTTTGCAGCTGCGCCCCAGAAACATTGAGAACATGGGCAGGAATAGCCGTTTTCACACTTTATCCCTAACTCAGATAGATAGAGATGAAGTTGAAAATAAACCCTGCCTTTCCCTTAAAAAATGTGACACATTTCATGTTATGTAGAAATGATACGGAAGCAGGAACTCTTATAACCTTATTTTATCCCTCTGCTCTCATCCTTAGCTCCTGCCGGCAACAACGTTATTGGGAAATATCTTGAATGGGAGAGTGAGGTTGGAAATGCTTTCTGTCATGGAGGTTTCAACTACTCCGGTGGGAACCTTTTGGTGCCCAGGAACGGCATCTACAGAGTCTTCCTGCAGATCACTTATGAGAGCCGGGACAACCTTAAGTGTGATGACAAGCTGACACTCACCAACTCTGTGTTTGTTATCCGGGATACCTACAATACCGACGTGCCTCTCCTGTCATCAGTGGACTCGGTGAGTTGCAGTATGGAACAGTGGAGTAAAGCCCTCTACACGGCCGGCTTGTTCTCCCTAGAGGCTAACGACCGACTACGCGTGACGTCATCCCGCCCGGACCTTATTGTGAAGTCAGAATGCAAGGTGTTCTTCGGTGCTGAACTTCTGCCTCAGTAGTCAGCTAGAATCCCCTGATTCTGATCTTGAATTTGTTTGCACCTTCAACTCCATGGAAATTTGAGGGTAGTTCCCATTGTAGTTTTATGGTTTCCTTTAACTATTACGGCTCTTGAAAAATCTAAACCCACTGTTGAATTAGCAACATTACTTGTATCTGCTCGACTATAGGTTTGCTTTCTCTCATTGAAGTTATAAGCTGCTTAGTTTTTATATCGTTATTATCAGCTCACAGAGACATACTAATGGCTTAAACCTTAAAGGCAATATTGGAGAAACCTGCAAGAGTACACTAGATATCCAACGTAAAAACCCAGCCCAGTGTTGCAAACTGTTTTCTAATGAAGGTAGCTAGCAGCACTAGCCCCAAAAGTTGCTAAATCTAGCAAGATAATCGCCAAGTCGGCAATAATGACAGCCTGTCCCTTCAGACCTCCCTCAAAACCTCCTCCCCCAAAATTATCATTATGAACATCAACAACTAACAGCTATTATTAGTAGTCACAGCTGTCAAGCTAGCAGCTTGTGGAGGACCCTGGTGACATGCACGGGCAATTGCTACTTGCCAACCTCGAGACCTAAAAAAGGGGTAGTATTTCAAAACCAAAGGGGGGGGGGGTCTCAAAAGTTTGAGTTTTAGGGTGCTTTTCATAGACAGTATAAAATATGGACCAAGTCTCCGTGAGGTCACCCAGAGTCATTGAGAAGCTAAAGCGACCGTCTCCGACCGTCGCCATCTCGGCAGTGACGACTCGTGGCTAATCCAAAAATGGGCAACGAGATGAATTGTCGGTGGAGCTGAGGCGGCCCAGGTGACACAGCAGGGCAGACTATAGCAGCTAGCTGGTACGGTACCCACTTGTCACTCAAAGAGGCCACGCCCTCAAATTAAGCCTAACTTTAAGCCTTTATGTAATTTAAACAGGTGAGTTACATAGAAATTCACCCCCGTACAGTTGTCATGAGCGGGGAAATGTTTCTGTACCAGGCTGTAGACATGTTTATTTCTTCTGTAGAGTTTGTCCTTCTAACATGGGGGTCTATGGGGATTGACTTGCTTTTGGAGCCAGATTCAAGTGGCCATTTGAAGAACTGCAGTTGTAGGCACTTCTGAGTTGGCTTCATTTAGCAGCTTGGTGCTTTCACACTTGTAGTTGGGTTCATTCGGTCTGCACCAAGAGACAAAAATTATACATTTTAGTTCCTGGGGCCAGTTCACAGTGACGTTTTACAAACAAACCAAGAGGAGAAAACATGACGTTATACAGACTGACAAGTGACTTTTAGCGATGGTCATCCTGCATTATCAGGACCCACGAAGGGAATTATTAGTATTATTAGAGTCCAACTGGAATTTGACAAAAGCTCACAGTTGACTGGTGCGAACATCGGGGAGCGCACAGACTGGATGATATTATATATCAAACCCGGTCCACCTAAATACTTTTTTATGGTTCGTCTGAATATGTTATGGTTTATTTAGTAATAAAGAGATCAAATGCAGAACTACTTTCGCCACTGCAACTAGATTAAAGTAGATGCAATAAAGTAGATGCAATGTGCGAACCAGCACAGTATGATCAGCTCTGTCTGAAAGGTGAGCTCACAACAGGCTACATGTCTGACTCCAGATGCTTGAGCAATGTCAGAGTAGTTGCTGTAGATCTGCTGATGGATTTAAAAGGGATCATTACACGCCTGCTGTATTGATGCATTTGGCTTCTGTACCCGATGGGACTGTAAGCTGATAAGAATGTATGGAAATGGTTTTCTCTGTTATTTATCACATGCAATGTGCTGTTGATCAAGTATGCTTACATAGGCACATTTAACAAGGGTAAAGATGTGTTTTTGATTTATCATTTAGTTCATTGTTTGCGGGGCACTGTGTACTCTAAGTTGGTGCTATGCAAATTGACATTTTCCTGCTTTGACAGACACATTTTTTGTGATCATTCATGTTTGTATGTGTGCTGTAAAAGAAAAGTTAAAAATAAAAAGGTAAATGACAAAACACCACTCTTTTTCCTTCTTTCAGTGGGGAGTTTTCGATTTTTCTTTCTTTTACTTCTCTCCACTAGCTCAATAAGCTGCTGTTACCATACAGTTTCAATCTTTGTTGTTATTCCTCGGGTTTAAAGTATCCAGTTTAGCAATGTAATGTAATGAAAACAAAGACACGTGATATTACTGTAAATCACTCTTGCCAAATTTGTCACAAACAGTCTGAATATCCTGAGGAACATCCTATGACTCAGACAATGGTTAATCAGCAGCCAGAATAGGAGGAGCAAAGTCAGAGCAACATGCCAAACCGTAGTTCATGTTGATGACTAAATGCTCTTGGCAAGCCTAAAGGCAGCCGTTCTACAACAATATTATGGTTGTAACTAGGTTGGGAAGTCACAGTGATTATGATTACAACGGTTATCTCACAGCAGGTGCAACCAAACAATAAATCATCCCTCTGTGTTTGTTCACAGCTTTGTCAGGACAAGAACATTAGGAAGCCATATATTTCCCATTTCTCAGACTCATGCTTGGCTTCTCCTTTAACTCTAGAGCCGTTTGGCTTTTGGGAAGAAACACTCTCCACTCATTGTCACAGAAATATTCCTTTATTCATTCATTACAGAGCCTGAGGGCGGCAGAAATCCCCAAACTGAGTTAAAGTATTAAAAGATAAAAAAAGCAAAAATACAAATATATATAATATATATATAAACTGTGTATATATATATATATACTAATAAATACAATACTCATTGAATAATGACACATATATCAGATGCGAGGTGGACACAGTGCAAGTAGTACAAAATGAAATGCAAAGTATACTGTAAAGTTTCGGATCAGAGAATTCAAACAAGGTGAAAGTATGAGTCCAGCGTTAGATTGTTTGTTATCCTAAATGTGTTAAAGGGGAGTGTGAGGCTCCACCTCCCGACCTCCCTGTCCTGACCCAGAGGATAATGGTTGTACGGAGAGAGGGCAGCTTGCAGGAAGGAGCTCCTGTAGCAGAGCTGGATCTGCCTCTCACTTGAAGTGTTACATTATTTACTAGGAGGTAGTAATTAGGATTTCAGGTGTTTTCCATGACCACTAACTCTAACGACTCCAGGGTGGTTCCCAGACCCAACAGTCTGTTTTGGTCGCCAGCTCTGATGCCACGGCCTCAGCACATTGAGAACAAGAGACTGGTTAAAGAGCTGCAACAAAGATCTGTACACATTAAAGGACCTGCGTTTTCTCAGGAAGTAAAGTCTGCTCTGTCCTTTCCTGTTAACAGCTTCAATGTTATGTCTGCTGTCCAGTCTGTTGTCAAAGTGAATTGATAGATACTTGTACTTGTCCACCACCTCCAGCAGTGGCGGAGCCAGACGTTGTAAACATCCGGGGCTCAGGCCAAACACAGAAGGGAGATTTATTTCTCCATTTACAACAGTTATACGCAAGACATTTCTAGCCATTTAAGAGATAAAATAAGATAATCCTTCATTAGTCCTGCAGCGGCGAAATTTACAATTATTAATAGAATGCCTAAAAATCTGAACATCATTTGGGAAAAACATGGTTGGCAATGGAAAAATCACCCTTTCGGGCCTCAATTCTATTTTGTATGACATCAAACCACAACAGATGTTGAGAATGACAAATTTTACATTTGAAGTCTTTTGAGAAAACATTGGGAGCAGAAGACCCAGAATGACCCCGCCCCCTCGCTGACATCCACCTCCTCTCCCAGAATGTTCATGGATCAGCAGCAGTTCTTGTTCTCCTGAAGTCCATGACCAGCTTGGATTGTTGATTTTCATAGCTGTAGAATCCAGCTGGTCCGAGTAGCACATCACTCTCTGGAATAATGACCACATGCACAGGCTCCCCCAGGGATGTGTTTTATCATCTTTATTGTTTATCTTATACACCAACAATTAGCACTTACCCTAATAGATTTCCTGAATACACTAAATATGACGAGTACAGTGGGGACTTCTGTGATTGTGTTTTGATGAAATATCTTGTGATTGTGCTGCAAACCAATTTCCCCACAATGACAAATAAAGTATTTATCTATCTATTCTATCGCCTTGGTTTTGGTAATGTTCAGGAGTAGGTGGTTCCCTCTGCACCACTCAGTGAAGGCCCTGTACTCAACTCCCATCCACCTTTGATACACCTAACTACTACAGAGCCATCCAAGAATGTACGCAGATGACAGGAGTGTGGGTTGTACTAAACGTCTGAGGTGGCCTGCGGTGCTCCTGTGTTGCTCATCACCACGTCCGACACTCAGTTCTACAACAGCACAGACTGCGGCCTGCGTCCCGTGAAGCTTCTCACTCAACAGCTGGGGCTGGGTTGTTGAAGGCACTTGAGAAGTCAAAAAGCATGATCCTTTAAGTGTCTGTTCATGTGTAACACTGGTGAAGGGCCCATTTACACTTGCATATCATACAACCGGAATAATATTCAAGTGATGTAACTACTGTTCTAAATCAGTGAGTACGGAAGCTTTCTTTTCTATCTGCTACATGGTGTTATGTATGTAGAGCATACAGCAGGAAGTTTGTGGGCTACGCCTCAGGGTCTGTATTTGTGTTCCTAATCTCTTACAGTTTACGTTTTTTGATTTCCCTACTGTAAAGCGCTAATGCACAGATGTACATTTGGTCTTGTTTTTTCACGAGATTGTGTGAAGGTAATTAATCGAATATTTGCCAGTAACACAATTCATTATTAATTGGAAACATGTAAAAAGTTAGCAACTGATAAAAGATTTGGAGCATCTTCCTTAATTAAACATGGGCATCCTATTAAGATAGGAGAGAGGGCAGAGTGCACCCAAGTGCACCCAAGGACAGACTGGCTCGAGGAATTCAGTCAGAGAGTGGATTGGCAAGATATGGTGACGCTGGAATTTGTGAATGAAAGGAACTTTGACAGCAAGAGAGCACAGATGAGAGGAAGGATAACAATTGGGGCAACAGCCTAAATTCAACAGAGGAATGGAGGCAAAATATCTTCACTGTTAGTGAGCATGTACATTTAATCTCACAAATTGAATGTGATTAGTGCTGCAGGACAACATGGGTTATTTAGTGCACAGCAAGTAACTTGAATAACATGATGTACTGTAATACAAGACAAGGCTGATGTAATCTGTGGCACAACAGTGGGTTTGATAAGGAAAGGTTCAAGAATAGTGCAGTGCAGTTACCGGCAGACACACAAATCTGGCCCACGCCCACACACTGCTGCTGTCATGATCACATTTTATGGTTATCAAGAAGTAAAGATTAAAATGCAGAACTTCTTTAACCAATGCAAAGGACAAAACAGTTTTTTTGTACAGTTTTAAGTTGAGTTATTGGTGTCAATAGGCATGCTTCGCGTGATGCTGGAAAATGTTATGTTGCGCTCAACTGTTCAAAGTGATTGATAATCATTTCATTTAAAACAGCAGTATGTCCTACGGGAAGTGTGTAGTTGACCCACACATGGTGTCAAAATGAAGGGATAACTAATATAATTTGTTCAAGTCTCTCAATTCATTGAAGTTATATTATTATTATATTGATATTATAATTACCATTGTTGTGAAACTAGCCTATGAAATAGAATGAGCCAGCAATGTAAACTAGACATAAGTTCAGAATTTTGAAAAAATATTTAAATATATAAAGATATTTTAAACCTTGAGATCATCTTGTGAAGGGATCACACCAGCAGCAAAGCAAAACAGAGCCTGGGCTGTAAATGCTGAGGGACCACACTCATCTTCAAACACAACCTTCATTTTTATATCCCCTTCACACGGGTCAACAGTGCGCTCACCTTTGTACATGCAGTGAAAAGCTGCAGGAGAAGAAAGAAAACGGGCCGTGCGCTTGTCAGCGCAGGTTTTCCACACCGCAACCAGGAATATGTCTTTCCAACATGCGTTCAGTGCAACAAACTGGACGAACATCAGCCACTGCAGGAAAAGCAGAGATGTTTCTTCATCCTCCTTTCTGTGCTTCACTGAGAGATACTGTGTGTGGAGCGGACCAACCTGCATACAGGCACAAATTAAAGCTCTGTAAACCTGTTGTGAGGAAATCAAAGCAGTGGACCGGTGAAGCTCTGGAGGATCTTTGGGCGTGCTTGGACTGTACAGACTGGGATGTCAGAACTACTACCAACAGTCTGGATGAGCACACAGAGGTTGTGACGTCATACATCAGCTTCTGTAAAGACAGCTGTGCACCATCATGCAACAGGGTGAGTTATAACAATAACAATACATTTTATTTGCATAGCGCACTCAAAGGCACTTTACATGGTCAAAACAGAAACTATAAAAGCAATAACAATAGAAACAAACATACATTATTAACTTCACACGTTGAAAGCAGATTTGAGTTTTAAGAAAAAATAAGATAATCCTTTATTATTATCCCCGCAGCGGGGACATTTACAGGATTACAGCAGCAATGTGGACAGTGCAAACAAGGTACATAGTAAAAAAAAACAAGATCAAAACAAGTACTATTAATAAGTAAATAAGTAATAAACAGTAATGAATATTAACTAAGTAAAAAAATTTACTGCACGGTGTATTTACATTGTATAGATTTTTTGTGTTGTGTGGTCTACTGGGAGCACAGCTGGTTGTGCAGCCTGAAAGCAGCAGGCTGCAGGTTGGAAGGACCTGCGGTACCTCTCCCTCACACACCGGGGGCTGAAGGAGCTGCACAGAGCTGCCAGGGCGTCCCGCATGGGGTGGGAGGTGTTGTTCATCAGGGATGATAGCTTAGCCATCATCCTCCTGTCTCCCACCACCTCCACCGTATCCAGTGGACACCCCAGCACACTGCTGGCCTTCCTGTCAGCTGTTGAGATGCTGCTGCCCCAGCAGACCACTCCATAAAAAATGGCTGATGCCACCACAGAGTCAAAGAAGGTCCTCAGGAGTGCTCCCTGCACTATAGATAGAGTCAGCTCTGACCCTTTTTATAGAGTGCATTTGTGTGATTAGTCCAATCCAGTTTATTGTTCAAGTGAACACCCAGGTACTTATAAAATCTCACAATCTCAATGTCCATTCCCTGGATGTTCACTGGTACCAGAGGAGAGTGTTTACCCCGGCGGAAGTCCACCAGCAGCTCTTTGGTTTTACCAGAGTTGAGCTGGAGGCGGTAACGCTGGTAGCGTCCTATAAAGTCCTGGTTCAGTTCCCTGTATTCCCTGTTATCACCGGCAGAAATGAGGCAAACGATTGCAGAGTCATCAGAGAACCTTTGCAGGTGGCAGTTATCAGAGTTGTATTTGAAGTCCGAGGTGTAGAAGGTGAAGAAGAATGGAGCTAGAACTGTTCCTTTTGGGGCCGCCGTGCTGCAGGACACCAGGTTGGACTCACACTCCCGTAACCGCACATACTGTAGACGGTTGGTGAGGTAGTCCAAGATCCATGCAGTGAGGTGGTGGTCCACCCCGGTCTGCTCCAGCTTGTCCCCCAGAAGCAAAGGCTGGATGATGTTGAAGGCAATAGAGAAATAAAAAAACATGACTCTCTTCGTAATTAACGGACAATGCATATAGTCCAAATCAATGTAATTAACACAATGACAAGAACAACTCACAAGAACCAGTCGCATATATTTATATGACAACAAAGCAACAAATCAATCCAGCAACACTGCAGCGCTAGAGCACGAGCCATTCATATTATTCATAAATAGACAAATGAACACAGTAGAAACGGTACTGCAGATGTAAAAATACAAAAGCAGTTGACTTACCACAGCTGCTGTTCACTTAAAGACAAAGTCCATCCTCCTTTCTTTGTTAACAAAGAGTTTAATATCGCGGTTGTTCAGAACATCGGTGCAGGTCAGTTCCAGCCAGAGTCCTCCTGCGAACGTGTTCGTTGAGTTGTAAATCCACTCAGGTCTCTCCAAAAGTTTTCAAAAGCACGTAGCTTGTGCGTGTCCTGTCGTGTAGCTGCCTTGGTTAGCATAGCGTAGCTCCAATCACCAAGAGCTCAGTTGCAAATGAAACGCATTCTTAGCCATAAAATGTGCAACGCTTCTCCAACGCTGTCAGCCAGAAATACCGTTCGTACAAATCTTTTTCCATCCTGGGTTAGGGCTGCTAGCTGTGGGGTTGACCGACCCTTTGATACGATGTCCAGTTTTTCTGGAAATGTCCTCCAGAAATCCATTTCTCCGCCTTCAGCCAATGAGTGTTAAAAAAACACAACTAGGTAAAAAAAAAAGGAATCTACACCAAGCAAAACGCTAAAAATGTCATAACTTCTCTTACATGTTTCAACCTGAACTCTTACTAAACACTAAGATCTGCTAGCTAGCTTTCTGTTTGACAAATGTCACGCTGGCCCACTGACCAATCACGGCGCACGTTAATACAGACGTACTTAGGAGGCTACCTGGGTGGCACTGGCACGTCAAAGAATACGCCCAACATGTCAAACTAAAGATCTGATTGGTTGAAGACTATGATAATCAACAATATCGTCCCCATTTACTTTAATCTGCAAAGGCTCTCTAGAGGACATCGGGCCTCTCTTACATAGAGACATAGGGGCTGAATCTGATTGGATAAAAGCTCTACTTAAAACAAGCTGTGCTGGAAGCAGAGCAACAGAGGAAGACAGAAGCTGTGCAATGAGAAAATAAGATAATGGGAAAGTAAAATACATGTACATAAAAATTATTACATTATAAAATAGCTATAACTTTGTGATTCTGTTTAGGCCAGCAGAGAAGGCTGAGCTGGCCCTGACGGCCCACCACTGACTACTACTACTACTGCTACTGCTACTACTACTACTTCTACTACTACTACTGTTATTACTGCTACTACTACTACTGTTATTTTAACTACTACGACCACTACTACAGCTATTACTATGACTACTGATACTACTTCTTCTAATGTTACTAATACTTATAGTACCACTTCTCCTACTAAAGCCTGGTGCACTTCCTGGGGGCATAGGCATTAGCTTCAGCTTTCGACCGTGGTGGTTGGTGTATTTATGGTGTACATTAGCTGTGAAAAAGACCATGAATTCAAATAAATCTTACATTTTATTAAATCCCATACGTTTCATTCATTCAGCATGGTTAAGCAACAGGCAATACATATTTGGACAAAGTATATAATAATAATACAAGATGAGGTAAACAGAGTTACAACAGAATAAATACATTTTCAAAGATTGTGCTCATTTTACAAAAACTCACAAGGCTGGTAAAAGAAAAAAAAAAAGAGTGCATGCATGTACTACATATGTTGGATGTGAGAGAGCACATTATCTTTTGTGGAAACATATTGGTGCTCCAGTTCTGCTACAAACAGACTTAGCTACATCATAACCTCGTATACACACGCTCATGTCCAACAGGACAGGCTACTAGCCGTAGCACATGCAGCACGAAGACTGAAGACACTTTTTGTTATTGACAGACAGAACAGCGTAAATTCAAAAAACAATTAAAGGCAAACCAAAAATCACACAAACAAGCACACGATTAAAAGGAGTTGCAGTCTTGCATGCTGTTATGTGTTCTCTGGACATTTTGTTATGAAGAGCACATTCTCATCATTTTAAGGCAGTTAGGACAGGAGTGTTTATGTGTATTTGCTGCACAGGCGTTCATATTGTTCAAAGGGACATCTTCAGTGCCGAGGAAAGTCTGGGAAAGTCTAATCAAGACAAGTGAGTGACATGAATTAATCAAGCAAAGTTCCATCCTGCTCTCCTTAAAATGTTATTGTCGCTTTGAATAACACTTGAGTTACATTCTTTCATTAGCATTTAAGGCAAATCTGCTTCCCAGATTTGAGGATGATTGAACGATAAAGCAGATGAAAAACTTGATTTGCTGTTTTATAACTTAGGAAGCTAATGTTTGTCATATTTAATGGATAAGAAATGCAATTATGTTCATGTAGTATTGGAAGACAATGGAAGGGGAACCTGCAGCAAAACTAGGAAGCAGCCGCATCTTTCATTTTTATTAATATATATCAGCACAACATAATGGTATTTGTCATGATGTGGCACACTGATCCGTTGTCTGTTAGCCCATGTTTGTTTTCTGTCATACAGAGATAAACTGTACTGACCTGACTTAATTGAAGGGCAAAGCTTCATCACTCTTTGATCGGGAGAACCAAGGAGGCATGGTTATTGCATGCTTGTGTTATCCATACGGCTGTCTTCTAAAGACACTATGAACACCTCTAAGAGACAATTAAGAGACACTTTTTAAAAACAAATCAGATCAACAGACATTTGATGGAAATACCTCTGCAGACAATGTGGAAGGTCTACCTGAACCATTGGGATGCACAACAATAAATAAGTAATAAATAGGCAAAGAAAACATCCTAATAATCCACCAACCATATCTAAAAGTAATATTAACCATTCATGGGGATTTCCCTGCTCTCATTGTAACAATGTCTCCATTATCACTTCTGCCAGTGCCATGTGAATATAGTTCAGTGGGATTTGAGGAGCACACAGCTGAGTGTGTGTTTAACGTAACACTTTTACGAATGCTTACTTTGGAGGAATGCTATGGAACGTTACAGGTTAGTGGAAGAGTGTGAAATTGAATGAAGCGAATGAAAAATCCTCATGGCTTCAGTAGTTATCAACGGACGTGTGTTCTTTAGCTGAGAAGCTCCAGGTATGTGACAGGCACTTTTCCTTTTTGGTTTCCTCTCTCTCCAATCAGCCAGTCAGAGTCCATTCCCGGCACTGTGTAAACTGTAATGAGCTGCAACACAGAGCACATGGACATTTGTAAGTCAAACATTGAAATCGGAGTCTCTATTTGTATACGGGTGAGAATAGTCACATGGCTACTATGCGGCTTTGTAGTGGATGAAGAGGACAAACAGAAGACTTTCACTCAGCAGACTGGGGTTTGTGTCCTGTGAGAAGCCTATTGTTACACTTAGAAGACCTATTATCTCACCTTTCTAAGTATTTCCAGTTTGCCATCACAGTTTGGTTAGGTTTAGGCAACCAAACTGTGTGCTAATAGCATTGCTGTAGTCATCATAACAGGGGTAAAGGAGGCTTTAGAACATTAAACAATTAGGACAAGAATTTGACATAACAAGACAATGGCCTGGAAAAGGTGGGGGTATTTGAGGTCATGATTCTTAAAATGTTCACGAGGGTCCCTGGGTCATCATGGACACTGCTGACTTAATCCGGGGTTTATAACAGAGGGAGACACATCAAGTAAAGACCGACTCCACTATCATAAGAAAAGCTGTATACAATTAGAAAATAAAACATTAACCTTTTAGGAAAAGGCCCGACGCATTACTTGAATCAGCAAATACCACAACGAGGCTCGTCTTTAGACTTCGACCTCGAGCGATTTCTGGTCAATGGCCAATATTCAACCACCAGCTGCAGGTTGATGATGAAACCTTACCTCATCAGCTAAAAGTGAGAGCTCACTGGAGTCAGCAGCATCGTAATCGTAAAGGACTTTGGCCTTGCGGGTTCCCGTAGCTGGTGCCTGAACTTCCTCAATCTTCAGTGTGTCTGTCTCCACAGGGCTGCTGGGGCCTTCTGATGCAGAGCCGGCGGTCGCTATGGACTGAGTGTTCAGTGCAAATGCATTGGGAAGCCTGAGGGAAAGCAGGCAGATGATGCAGTGATGATCAGAACATGCATATAAAATACAAACACACAAAAACAGTATCAGCACACAACTGGAAACCAAACATACCATGAGTTATACATGACAAATCATGATTTGTCATGAATTAGTAAAACGGTTCCAAAGACAAAGCTCTTTATAAATGTTCCATGTTTAATGCATTCACAAGAAACGTTCAAGTCTGGCCAGAAAACTACAGTCGAACACAATTAGGGCGTTATCTAAACTGTGGAGCCCACCTGCTATTTTGGTTTATGGCTGTACAGCAGCACACATACAATATGGAATATGGACCAGAGGGTGTGGTGATTAATAAACACACTCAGCCAATCAAATCACTGGTCTTATAGCTCTAATACAACTATGCCAAATCAAAGTGAAGTATGAAAACAACAAGTCAAGAAATGGAAAGATGGGGACACACAGGAGCAAACATGTTGGCTTTAATTAGCTATTAATGTTAATTAGCAAAATGCAGAATGGGAATAAGTTATACAAATTTGTCTGGTTAAGCTGTTGATCATTGATCGCTCAATTCAAGTCATAAAGAAATCTCATGATGTAAATTGTCGCATCATATTGTAAAATGCTATAACAGCAGTGTTTGCACTCTAATGCATTTCAAGAACAAAACACAAGAAAAAAATGCAAAAAAGTTGGAAAGAAGGCCATGATGCACAGGATCCATGAGGTCATCCGTTGTCTCCTGCATGAACAGCAGAATATTGAGTGACAAGCGATCAGGCGGATGAGTCTAGAGGTGTGTGTGGTTGTTCGGCTCTGCTCTGAAACGGCAGATTTGTCAACTGTATGAAAAACTACAGTTCATAAATAGTTCGTCTACATTTTAAAGGGCCAGTGTGCAACATTTAGGTGGATCTATAGGTAGAAATGGATTAGAATATTAACAACTACTAAAATAAAATGCGTTGCATTTTTGTTTCCTTAGACGAGTGGTTTATATTTACATACGGAGCAGATGTTTTGCACCACCATGTTTCTACGGTAACCAGGGACGTAGTGGACTGATGTTGCACCAGAAGCAGATGTGCTTATGAGACATCTAAACATTTCCCCCCCAAAAACCAACAACTCTACATGCACTGCCTCATCTGAATGAACCTCCCTGGAGAACAACACAGGTGGCCAAAGTGAATTTCACGGTCCAGAAAATACCAATTTGCAGCATTTACTAATTTAAATACAAAAGGGATTTAGGAGGCATCGGAAAGCGAGCACGTGTGGGTCAGAACATACACACAAAGAGAAAGATCATTGGCATCAGCACACAAAAAGACAAGCCATACTCACACGTCCTCATCAGAGCTGAGGGCATGAGACAATGAAAGTGATTCATCATGACTTGACCACAAACAACAAGACCAGCCAGGCATCCATCAGACCTAATCCATGGTGTCTTTTTCAATCTTGTATTCAAAATAATCCATTTATCAAATACAAGTATTTATGGAGCATTAAACAAAGAATAACTTAATTCATATTCATATTACATATGCATCTGAATGCCTTTTCACAATATGTAATATGAGGATTTAGATGCAATGTTTTCTTTAGCAAGTTGATTATCAAGAATTAACGGATCATTTAAAAATACTAAATTACAAAATGCATATTGTTCCTTCATGAATCTTATTCAATATAGCATGAGTACATTATATACACTGAAGTCATTTATCTGATTCAGAAAAGTTACGATCATTAAATATTTCAATCATTTCAATGATATTCCTGCTCTGCCTGTTGTTGCAAAATTCAAAAGATTATAAAAAAAGACATAATAAAATCATACAGTAATAATGCAGAGCCACTCTTTACTAGAGGACATGCATCAGATGGGGTCAAAGACAGTTCATGTGAAACTTAGATTATTCTTCTATCAGCTAAACAGAAGGCAGCCTACAACTGCAGATAGCAAGATACCAAAATAGTAAATAGCAAAATAACCAGCAGCCACGGTGAGCTAGACAGACGAAGAGCAGCAGGCAACAGATGCCCAGTGCATTCTGGGTGAACTCAAACACCTGTCACCATGGCATTTCAGTGGAACAGAAAAGCACTCAAGCTGCACCTGCACCATGGCTCTGATTTGGGTAGTTCACAGTACACAATGAATGGTTTATACTACTTTTAGATATGGTTGGTTGATTTACGTTATCTCAACACAGCAATTCTGACGCTGAAAATAACTGCAACCCAGGAATGTGCATCTTTGGTTAATATATTCTTGATTGATCACTAATCGTTAAGATGTTTCGGGTTGGCATACAGCTTGAGCACTTACAGACCTGCAACTTGTAGATATGCAACACTGTTATTTAGTCATTTGATACCAGCAGCAGTTAGCTTATTTTCACTGCGTACTGTTTGAAGTACAGAATGGCGACCCCTTTAAAAGCGCAGTGAAACTTAACCACTTCATCGCTCATCTTCTCACCTTCCCAGCTCTTTCTGTAGTTCTTGCATGTGGAAGTGACACTGCTTATAGTAAGCTGCTTGGGCCTCCACAAACTCATGCAGGCAGCGCAAGTGGTTCACCTGCAGACAAGCAACAACACAATAGCCATTGTTAAAGAAACATCTTGAGCTCATCTCCATGAAGAAGTACTCAGATCCTTTACTTCCAGGGGACATATGATGAAGAAGTCACTTGTTCAGTGCTTGTATCTGTGTATCTGTGGCTACAACTCATTCAGTGTATTGTGAACATGTGATCCAACATTCATATGTGGCTCTCCTTCCTATGGCATATGCAGCCTCATTAGAATATACCGCCCACAGCTTGAGAACTACGACGGAGCACCATATTGTTTTTACAAGCCAATCAGCTGACACGGAGCGTCTCAGGCAAGGTGAGTACAAGTGTAGTCAGACGTATGAGAAAATAGTTTAAAAAGTGTTTTGAACATCAAAACATGTAAAGAGAATCTAGTAGAAACACAAAATACAAGTATGAACCTGAAACTGAGTGTGATATGTCCCCTTTAAATAGAAGTAGTGCCACAATGAGAAGAATACACCTCAAGCTAAAGGTGTTGTATACTCTACGTACTTTATTATTTATACTGATGCATTCATATGTAGGCAGCCTACGGTATTACTTGTGTGTTTGGTCATGGTGGAGCTAATTTGAACTATTCTATACACTGTGTATATACTGTATTTCATTAGGTCCTAACCTTACTTTCTTAAGACAAGGGAAACGTGTTAGTGCTGTAAAAAGAAGAGGCTGCAGCTTGAAACAAGGGAAAAGGAGGCAATCATAAAGAAATACCTGAAACAGCTCATTCTTACACCGTGAGAAAATAAGCACTTGATTAAGGACTAAAACCACTTGATGAGGAGATTTTGTGCACTGGTTAATGTATGTCACAGTGTAACTTGTAACTATAGTGTGAAAACCATTTTAGGATCCCAATATCACCATGACAACAGTGTGTACAAACAGAACAGCAAAATAAACAATATATCTGAAAACATTTGTATTGTATAGTGTATTTACCTTGTCGTATGCTCATTCAACTGATAGAATTTAAACTATCCAATTTGCGTTACTTACTAACTTAATCTCACTGAATGCTAAAAATGTAAATACTATTTTTAAATGTTACAGTTTAAAACAAACCAAATTAAATAGTGACTTCACTGCAAACTTTTGAAAACAACTTTGAAGGACGTGTTTTTTTTTAACGTCCCACAGGTCAAAAGAAAAGCAAAGATAGAAATGAATAAACACAGTCACCACAAATGCAACTTGGTGTGAGAGTGAGAGTGTGAAAGTGAGAGTGAGAGTGAAAGTGAGAGTGAGAGTGACTGATAGAAGTAGTGGAGGGTGTATGGCTGACCTACATGTGTACTACTGATGCCCTCCAAAAGCAGCCGTGTAACCTCTGCTTGCCGGTCAAACTCTGTTTGGGCCACTCGGAGCTCGTGTTCAGCCTGAAACAACAGGAAGAGTATTAGTGACACATTTCCTTCATGTCCCTTGGGATACTTGAATCTGGAGACATGCTAAAACATGACTGGTACTGAGTAATGAGTAAGCCTGGTGATTTAACTGTTACACAAACAACATTGCCATACTTACTTTTTCCACTTCCTCACTCCAAAGCTGAGAGGCCAAAGCACACAGCAAAAGAAGCAGAGAGAAATATGCAGTAAGTTATAACAAGGATTTCCCAGAAGACCTTCACTAGTGAGATGTACAACTAGCGCCTAACCTCGTTACTAAATGCCAACGCCATTGTTTAAGACATCCCCTCAGTAGTGGAAGGAGTGAAACTTTGGAGAACGTATGTTCATGGTTAAGGCTGGGTAAATGTCGGAAGAAATGAGTTTTGCTCGAACCAATCACTGAAGTATGCAGCTGCCGGTCACTGCGTGTCCTTTTTCTGTCCATGCATTCTTGAGCTTGTGTTTTGGGGCTTGAGACAGAATCTATGCTGACTAATGTTGCTTTTGTAATTTGATTCTGACCATTTCAGACATCTTTGTTTGGCAGGCTTAGTTCCTAGGAATGACTTCCTATTTTGGGGTGTGCATTCAAACTCTAGTCAGTGCTGACTCAGTGCTGGAAGTTCCCATCCTAGTTCCATGGAATGTTAAAAATGTGGAATGTTAAAAATGTCATTGTTTGAAATACCGCGCTAATTGAATCAGTATCGATGCATCGCAAGTTTTTTTTTTTCATATGTGCATTCCCTCCCAAAACCCCAAAAGCCCATCAAATAAGGAAAAATAACCTCACATTAGTCATTATATCCTCAGAAGGATAGTGTTGTGTGTGTGTGTGTGTGTGTGTGTGTGTGTGTGTGTGTGTGTGTGTGTGTGTGTGTGTGTGTGTGAGCACACGATAGACTGACATAGCAAACTTTTATTTTATATGTTAGCCTAGACTACAGTCTATTTATTTTTTCATTTGTTCATAGGGCTACATATGAGCAGATTTGTTTTACGGGCTATTGCTGTAATTCATTTGATGTGATTAGTGCACATTTTGATCTCAAATAAAAGTCAAATTGTTGCCCTCATCTCTCATTAGACAATAATAGCAGCGTGAATGTGCCAAATTCGTTCTTGACAAAGAAAAGATGTCCAAAAAAGGTGGCCAAAATGACCGGGAAAATCCAACAGACCTATGAAACGTGGCTTTCGATTAGAGCTACTCCAATATATTGGCCAATATTAGCTCACTGCAGATATGTTGGTATTGGTATATACTGTATGTTGGCCAATAAATAACAAGTACCAAAATGCTGAAGCAGTTTTGAAGTAATTTAGAAACAGTGTCAACAAGGTGATTTTTACACTGTAAAATGTGCCGCTCAGTATTTTGGCCACATTTCTTTCTAAAACCAATCAAGAAACTGCTTCTGATTGGAGGACGACCGGCTCTACATCTGAGCCCCACAAACATACACAGGAGGCCATGACACAGTCAGAACAGCTAGTTCTAGAGGACGACAGCATTGACAAGCTTCCAGGACGGACACTAGCTTCTCTCTTAGCTAAACACACCGCTTTAGTGTTCCGGATCACTTCTTAATATCTCTTATGGCTCTGAAGCTCTGCCACAAGTAGTGCACTGAACAATGACGAAACAATTTGTCAGAAAAACACTGAGCATATGCATCATTGAGAAGTTCCTCTGGACAACATGGTGCCAGTGTGTTTTGTTGTTGTTGCTTTGACTCTAAACTGACTACAACTGCCGCTCTCTGCAAAGGAGCAGAGGATGCACACATTCATAGCATATCTCATGTAACACTTGAAACACACTGCTTTTCAGGATTAGTATACATGAACATTGCATTAAGAACCACAATGAAGAGCCATAATAAAAAGGTTTGGGATTTTCCCACCCACTCCAGGTGACCTTTCACAGCCAATGACCTCATTCTAAGAACCTCAGTTTTAAAGCACTCGGTTCCTGACTGAACGGTGCGTACACAGAACCTGAGAAGGTTCCAGTATCTTTAAGGGATGATTGTACATGCCCAGCTTTGTTTAGTGAAACATAATTGTCTCCTTACCGCAGAGGCACTGGCAGAAAGCACATAGTTGCGTGGTCTGGTCTCCTGAAAATCTGGTGCCATCTACGGAAACAGTAAGGTGATTTAACATTTATGCTACATGGCAACCATACTCCAGAACACACTGTGTATCAAGAGTGCAGACACAACAATCACAAAGCACAGCAGATATACAACCATGACGTTGCCGAGTTACACTTTAAGCTACACAACAGCCCTTATAACTGTGAAATGGTCAATCTGTGTATTAATATCAGGGATGATAATTCAGTTTTTTGCAATTGCCAAGACACAAAAACTTGTGGCACATTTACTGACAGCTCTAACTCATGTAGCCCATCTATTTATCAGGTAAACACATTATCGGCTTTACACCAAGTTTGAAATCCCAAAACACAATAACTACACACAGTTATCTACATGAGATAAGACATTCAAAACTAAAAAAAGCATGCGTGTGTTGTTTTCTAAACTCCGTCATTGAAATACCATTCTCAATTATCAGTCCCCTGCACCCAGGATGCACCTGTGAAAACACCTGTAACCAATTAGATCACTGAGAAAGCTTAAACCCTATAAATAGGATTCAGGTTTGCTCTTTGGTGTTTCCCAACAATGGAGGCCAATCTTGGAGAGAGGGTTGGGAATAGTAATTATAATATACTGTATAGAGTACACTACAGTAACTATGTTCATGTTATCTTCAGGTAAAGTCTTTGTGTATGATTCTTTTAGGAGTATGAGAACAAACACATTGCGTATGTGTTCATTGTCTATATTTACAACATGCTACAAATGAAAATGCCAAAGACGCTATACAAAAGTGTTTTATACTCTGCGCAGTGGGCATGTGGTAAGAGCTATGTATATGTATTAAGTGTTTGAGTGTAAAGTTGTGATGTGTTTGCTTTTGCAAGAGACGTATTGGAGATATTTAGTATTTTGTGCTTATTTGGTTTTTGATTGTAGGAATTCGTCAAAGAGGGCCCTTGTTTCAGAAATTGTGAGTTTGCAATTGCATAAAACTAAAGAGTTATCCCGACCTGTTGCAAAGACGGGAGAGGTGGATTGCAGCATTAGGCGTGTCTGCTGAGCTCATAAAAGAAAAGGTGCAGAGAGGTGATGCAACACAACTGTATCTAAACATCCTCTCCAGCAACATAACGAGTGACTAATCTGTCCACTGACCTGATTAATCCACTGTAGATAGGAGTGGTTAATATTACAAGCTTTAAGCAGCAGTTTATCATGCGCATGCTAACATGCATACAGGTGGCAAAAGTCTGACATTGTCAGTCAACGAAATGTGTGAGTTTTTTCAAACTG
Source organism: Pholis gunnellus (assembly GCF_910591455.1). Lineage (NCBI taxonomy): Eukaryota > Metazoa > Chordata > Actinopteri > Perciformes > Pholidae > Pholis > Pholis gunnellus. Next base: position 3,157,503 of record NC_136532.1, read on the forward strand.
AAAACAAAAGTTCTGATAAAAGTCAGACTTTCATTCTGTTGAACAGTGAAATAAAAAAAGCAGAGTGAAGGCACAACCACTCACAGAACAAAGTGAAATGGGGAAGGAACCTTATAAATTAGGATTTCTATTTCAGGACTATGACTTCATTTGTACTCGAGCAGTAGAAACAGTTGCATAATTCACAACAGTCAGACTTGAGCACAACATGGTTGGGCCTCTGGCTGACAGAGCTGCACAACCACCTGCTGGCAAAACACAATACCATGTTGTCAGTTTGAAGCTGGTTCTTGGTCTAATGGTTTCTTTGTACCCATTTTCCAGAGAAGAAAGGAAGAATTTGTTTTGGTACAAGGCCACATTTCTATTATTCTACAAGTCCACCAATTCTTGAGTAGTAAAGCCCTGATGAATGGAGTACTGTTGTCAATCTGTATTTAACAAAATGTCACATTCAGTCCAAAACATGAGCATTAATCAGAAGGAGGCTGAATCTTGAAAAAAAAAAAGATTGCCATTGTCTTTATCCTTTGTCTGTCTCCTAAGGCCTGTCATTAACAAAGAGTTTTACCATCAAGGTTTCATTTAATCTAAGATTAGTTATATTCAGAGTTCAGCAAAACTAGATTTAAAAATGAGTACATCTAGATTGTATTAAGCACAGAGCTTTTACACAATTCAAAACTCATCTCCGTTTAGTAAATCATAGTTTAAACCAAAATGAAATCGTGTTTACTCAATATGGATATAACATGGAGATGCTTGCTTATAAATAAAATACATAAATAAATACATTTGCGTGCTAGTAATTCAGCAGCAGCATCACAAAACTCCGTTTCATGAGTTCTTCCTTAAACTCTCTTCAAGGAACTTCATTACTTTGCTCAGTCCATTTTAAACGTTCAACCTCCTTCAGTGTAAGTTTAAAGTTAATACTGGGTCACATCTAAAATTACAGTTTAAAGTTTGGTGCAATGGAATCAAATTGAAAGTAAGTTTAGAGCAACAACTAAACTAAAGTTTAAAGAGATTTAAATGCAATCTTTAAGATAATTTTAAAAGCTTGGTACTTATACAGTGAACGTTTTTGCTGAGACATTAACCTTGTTGTGATGCAAGAGTTAAATAAACCATTAGACCCCTAGTGACTTGTTGAAAACTAAATAAAAACTATTAGAATAGAATCTCACGAGCCCAATATTTTGCTAAATTTGTTCAATGGCTGCTGTTAATTTCCCATCATATTGTTGAATATGCCACGGTTTCACAGTTTCAAGCTTTCTCTGCAAAGAGTCAACTTTGGGTCAAACTTGTTTTTCCAGTCCATTGCTGAGCTTTTTTTAAACCAATGATGAATAGTTTATTGTCACCAATTACTGAATGGCACAACAAATGTACTCAAAGCCAGTGAGACAGGAAAAACTGCCCAATACTACTGAAAGTCTTTAGAATTATGTAATACTCACTTCACCATCGCACTGCAAAGGTTATGAATACACAGACAGTTAGTCATGGTCAATGGCAGCGCCACCAAATGTGTTGTTACATTGTGGCTGTGGGTTGGGAGGCACAACAGGACTCACCGCAGCCTTGGCCTCAGCCACCTTGGCCTTCTTCAGACGGGCTTTACAGGCATCCAGGTCCAAGCGAAGGTTCTCCAGAAGACGTCTTTCTTTCTGAAATACAGACAATGACCCAGGGGGAAGCGAAGCTGAGAGCATCCACGACCACGTAACTCACAGCAATAAAAGCAGGCTGTAACGGGCCCATGGAGACACGGCTGAACACAGTGTCATGTTAAGCAGCCATGCTGACCTCTGGTGGTTATGTTCACATTTTATGGAGAAAAGGTTCGAATTCTTATTCTTTTCACTTGTGGGCTGTAAACTGTTGAATTCAATATTTAAGAATATTGCAGGTTCTAAACCTCTAAAGTGGATTTATACTTTCTACATGCTCGATAGCTACGTCACAACTCATTAAGACAAATCTACACTCTTGTCTTCACACTCTGCTAGATCCCAAAGTTTCCACAGAAGCATCTTTGTAAATGTATAAAAACAAAACCCATGCTCCCCTACATGGCCCACACTCCGACTTAAACCAAATCAATTCACAGGCACAGACGTGCACGTGACGTGTTCACGTCAGAGTGGCATTACAGTTGAAATGTCATTATATTAAAGATAATTAATTCGGTCTTGTCAGAGGGTGAAATACCATCTTCATGAAGAAAAGTAACTTTATCCATCATACCAAAACCTAAACAAAGATAAGTTGGACTGTACAAACTATAGACCAGGAAGTGTCCTAACTCCAGGCTACAAACGTGTCACTTCCCTCCTGCTTAAAAGAATAGAAAAGGTTATGGCTCAAATTATGAACCTCCTAGACCAAACAGGATTCATTTAAATTAGAAGAAGACTACAGATAATCGAATCTGAGAACAAAATGCAGGCTTTAGTAGCCCAACTACGGCCATTAATACTGTGAAGCTAGAGGGAAAGATAACAATATCCCATGGGTTAGTAGTTCACTACAGATGTGGAGGGTCACACTTCAACAGTTCCATGTGAAGAAGGCAGCTGACTTTTAAAGTGTTTGCATATGAGCCAGCTTTTGGCCTCCGCTGGTCTCAATGCCTACTGTCATGATACAATGTTACAAGTTGTTTTTTTGTCATTGTACAACAGGGTTGCACAACGAAATGCAGATTGTAGTCACATTTTGATACATAGGAAAAATACAAAAAGCACTATATTATATATGGAGGGTGGAGGATGAATTAAGAAGTCTCAGAGCCAGAAGAAAGAAGCCTGAGGACTGAGGACTTTACAGGAGCTTAAGAACAGATTCAGTGAAAGACCATTTTATACATTAACAAAGCAACGGCAAAAAGTAACAAAAGTGTGACAGTAGAACATTAGCTAGTCCAGATGTTTAACAGAGAACATAAAGACATTTTAATAAGGACATTTCTAATCTATACTTAAGCCTTCATCAACTTAATAAGGACAATAAATTGAGCATTAAAACAAAATGGGAAACAGAGGGTGATCTGTCAATCTCACGAGAGAAGTTGGAGGATATATTGAGACAACAGTGGAAAACAACAAGCTCTCCGTATTGAAGACTTTAGCTGGAAGAATGTTACAGTAATACATCATTGTCATGTATTTTAGAGTTGTCCTTCAGTGGCTTCATTTTGGACTGAAATCATCCTGGAAACTGTCTTCTTAACCCAAATATCTTTTGAGCTGAAGTACCTGATTAAACTGGTGCAATCTGTTGAGAATACTATTGGTGGTTGTAAGAAATCACTATTTAGAAATAGCTAGTGCTGAAGAATGGATTGGCATGGTTTACAATATTTATGTAATGAGAGAATGACTTTTACCTTGAGAACCCATACATTTGCTGTAGTGATGTACAGATTACAGTTACAACCACAGGCATGCGCTTAATCTGCGGATAGGACGGGTCACCAATATATGCAATTAACAGCGAGGGAATCACAGCCTATTTGTAATATGTCATCACTCTTACATATACCCCACAGAGGCCGCTAGAGGGGAAGCGTCCAAGTGCAGCTCTAATCCCTTTGTGTGGGTGACAGGTGGATAAAACTGAGCCTTGACTAATAACTGCTGCCACAGAACAGTCTGCAGGACAGTCAGCAGACAACAGCTTTGTACTAAAACATCAAATGAAATGATGACTTCAACATGTCTACCGTTAGTAAAGTGGATGTAGTGTTTCAGACTCACTGAAATGGTCCTCCAGTCGCCTTCCAGAAAATTCCTGAGCGGAGTGAGAAAGCTTATAGCGGACGTCTGGAGGAACTCCCGCTCTGCTGCTCCTAATCTTCTCTCACATTCCCCCACCTCGATCAAAGTACTCCCTGCAAGAAACAGATTAGATCAATTCACCACAGGCCTTAAAATGTCTTCTGCAGGTGCAGTATAGGTATAGATACTCTAGTCTACGTTTATGCCTTTCTATGAGACAAGGCCCTGAAGTAGCACCTGGCTGCCGTACCTCAACTACTTCTTCATTACAGTCGGGTTTTTTTTATCCAAAGCGATTTACAATTCAGATTATATCACATTCACACCGTAGGCACAGCTACGGGAGCAATTTTTGGGGTTAAGTGTCTTGCTCAAGGACACATTGACATGCGACTAGTGGAGCCGGGGATCGAACCGCCGATCCTCTGACTGAAGGACGGCCCTGCTCTCCACCTAGCCACAATCTTCTGTCTGTAGCACACATCTGATGTGCTACGACCGCCAAACGACTCAACACCATGTTGGGATGTGGCTTCACCATGTGCTCTGAGACAAAGGGATCTGGGCCTGCCGATTCTGCAGGCAAGGTTCATCCTGATTTGGGTCTTGTGATAAGAGCAATGTCAATGCGAAAGCAATAAAACATGCAACACTGCGATCTAATTGGCCGAGGGCCACAAACACCCCAGGACCCCTGTGGTTCTGGCCCCTGTTTCTATAAAACAGCCTTGTCCTCCCCTTCTCTACGCTTTTCCTCGATCTCGGTCGACAAGGAAGCACACGCAAAGTTGCTCTCCTTAAAAAGCTTTGTTTCTGTAGCTGAGAGGACAATCTTCCGTACTCCACCACGGCGGAGAGGATCTTAATCTGTTTTTGGAGGACCCCTTTTGTTTTGTCTGCTTTCTCTCTTCTTTTACTAACACACACACATATAGCTTTAAGCTAATGTAGCTCCAGGGTCTGCGCTAACGGCTTCAGACAAGTGTCGATACGAGATCTCTATTGTCTACATTGTAGAGTCTCGCGTCATCTTTGTGGTCTCGTGAGAGACGTCGCCACGTTTCAGATTACGTCATACGTTGTCTGAGCTGTTCTCTCGCTCCTACACACCCACTGGATGCACACACACACACACACACACACACACACACACACACACACACACACACACACACACACACACACACACACACACACACACACACACACACACACACACACACACACACACACACACACACACACACACCCTCTTTACATAGTTTGTTGATTTTAGATAGCGTGCACGTAAATGTATAGTTGATGTTAGTTTTAGATATTAGTTGACTAGATCATTATTATTGGAACTTAATAAACTCTGTTATACTTTAAAGAGCAGTGTCTGTGATTACTTTGTGCATGTATTGTGATAATAGCTGATATGAGGTCTGTTGCTCGAACTTAAACCTTCACTTTCACTCTGAATGTGTAACAGTACTCAGACTGTTGACATTGTGAGTGAACACGAATTATGAGACTTAGTTTATAGTTTGGTTATTGGTCCCTGTTCTCAGGGTGGTGCCCCTTATTATTAATAATCATTAATAATCTTACTGACATTAATAATTCTATTGATGTCAATAATTTAGTTTTCTTAAATGCTGATAACTCAAACACGCTCCTTTTCGTTCCCAACAACTATGTTACGCAACTACTTTGTGTTTGATACAATCAGAATCAGCTTTATTGGCCATTCTGATTCAGATTTTTTTTTTAAATTTAGTACTTGTTACAATTTAACAATATGATACTGATCTTAAAATGATTTGTCAATATAATGGTTGTTTTTAGAATTTAAAAAAAGATGTCACATTGGTTCCCATAGTCATGTGACACAGGCCAGCTGAATATGTCAGGGCTGTTTTGGCACAAACGTAGTGTAAACATTTGGAAGTGATGCACCCCAAAATTGTATTTTTTCAAAAAGAAACTGACATCCTCTGGCAGACAACCACAAAGCTGATGGATGCGCAAAGGGGATATGAAGCGATTGACAGGCGGTCAAATGAAACGGAATGTTACCTTGATTAAAATTACGGATTTCTCTGGGTTTGAAAATTGTTGGAAACATTTGGACTAATGCAAGTACACAACTTCACAAAACATACAACATAGGTCTACTCCTTTCAAGACATTGTAATGCATCAAAGTATACATTATACCTGGATGCATACTTACCATATGGAGTTCCAGGACCAAACTCCTTTGATGCATCCAGCATATATTGACCCAGCAGCTCTCCATTGGTAACTCTGGATGGTGCCTTCCTGTCCAACTTTTCATAGAGAAACTCTTCGATTCTGGCACCTACAGAGAAAGTCAAGAAGAGTTTAATATATGGCACAGCAGTGAAAGAAAGAAGCGCTTGAAACTTTTAGTTAATTTATCCCTCATGTTGATTCAATAAGAACTATACACATACATAATAACTTATGTGTCATGTCTATGGCTGTGAATGCAGGTGTGACCTTGCATGGTAGCCCCTGTCATCAGGGTATGAAAGGGTGTGAATGGGTGAATGATGACATGTAGTGTTAAAGAGCTTTGAGTGGACGGAAGACTAGAAAAGAGAAATACAAGTACAGCCATTTACCATGTTCTACTCCTCAGTAGAGTGTTAGAACTCAGCTCTGCTCTATGAAACTTTTTTGCATTGTTTTGAATTCATGGCTTATTTTTTTTACACATGAATAAATATAATATAATAGTTGAGTCTGAGCCACTCCTGCACCCTGGACACAGAAAACAGAGCTAAAAGGAGGCACATTTTGGACTTCTTTCCACCGGAGGCCCGGTCCATAAAACAAGCTAAAAAGTGGGCCTTAATGTCCAAAACTTGACTTGAATGAACCTAATAAATCAGGCTAAAGCAGTACCACGAAATCAGACTAATTCAAGGCGGGTTCAAGTATGAAAATGATAGAGCATGCACACTATTCTTACGCAACAGATGATGTGGAACACTGTGATTACTTTATAGAAATCACATCAAATAAGATGACAGTAACTATAGATCTAGATACCCTAGAAAAGAAACCATCACTTGACCCGTCTGACGTCAAGAACTTCAGACCGGTTTCTCTTCTACCCTTTCTATCCAAAACACTTGAGCGTGCTGTCTTCAACCAACTGTCTTCCTATCTCCATCAGAACAGCCTCTTGGACCCCCGCCAGTCCGGGTTCAAAGTGGGTCACTCGACTGAAACAGCCCTCCTTGCGGTGACGGAGTCCCTTCACACCGCAAGAGCTAACTCTCTCTCCTCTGTCCTGATTCTCCTGGACCTATCTGCAGCATTTGACACTGTGAACCACCAGATCCTCCTCTCCACCCTCAAGGGGATGGGCGTCTCAGGCTCTGCACTCTCCCTGTTTGCATCCTACCTGACAGGTCGATCCTACCAGGTGACATGGAGGGGGACCGTGTCGGAACCACGCTTGCTGACTACGGGGGTTCCACAAGGTTCAGTCCTGGGCCCCCTTCTCTTCTCGCTCTACACAACATCTCTGAGTTCTGTTATTCGCTCACATGACTTTTCTTACCATTGTTATGCCGATGACACCCAGCTGGTCTTGTCATTTCCTCCTGGTGACACTCAAGTGGAGGTACGCATAGCTGCGTGCTTGGCTGACATCTCGAAGTGGATGACGACACACCACCTCAAGCTCAACCTCGACAAAACCGAGCTACTGTTCCTCCCGGGAAAGGGTTGCCCGCACCGAGACCTGTCCATCACCATGGACGATACCGTGGTGAGGCCAACTCGGACTGCGAGGAACCTGGGTGTGACCCTGGATGACCAACTGTCGTTCTCAGCAAACATCTCATCGGTTACACGCTCCTGCAGATTCCTGCTCTACAACATCAGGAGGATTCGCCCCTTCCTCACTGAGGAGACAGCGCAGGTGCTCATCCAGGCTCTTGTCATCTCCCGCCTGGACTACTGCAACTCTCTACTTGCCGAAGCCACGGCGTCGGCCATCAGACCGCTGGAGCTTGTCCAGAAAGCTGCAGCTCGTCTGGTGTTCGAGCGCCCCAAGTTCTCCCACACAACTTCCCTTCTCCGTTCTCTACAGTGGCTACCTGTATGAGCTCGCATCCAGTTTAAGACTCTGGTGCTAGCCTACAAGGCAGTGAAAGGTACAGCTCCTTCCTATCTCCAGGCCATGGTCAAGCCCTACACCCCCGCACGACCACTTCGCTCTGCTGCATCAGGGCGACTGGTTCCCCCGTCGCTCAGAGGTCCCTGTGGCCGATCTACCCGGTCACGGCTGTTTTCTGTCCTGGCCCCACAGTGGTGGAATGAACTTCCCACTGACGTCAGGACAGCGGAGTCGCTGCCCATCTTTCGGCGCAGGCTGAAAACTCACCTCTTCAAGAAGTACTACCCTGACCCTTCCACTTAGCACTTATTTTATTCGTATTAGTTCGTTGCACTTATTGTATTGCGGGTGTGCTCGTTGCACTTATTGTATGTTTGTTTCTGCACTGTACGTTTGCCCTGGTTTATGCTCTTAGATACTTGTTTAGCAAAGGATATGCACTTATGACTTCTGGTGACTAGTAGTTCTCTTGAATACCGATGTTGAATACACTTCTTGTAAGTCGCTTTGGATAAAACCGTCTGCTAAATGACTGTAATGTAATGTAGAAAAGCTATGTCCATTGGCATGGTTGGGTGATCTGAACGGGTTCAAATGTAATAATATATAATTAAATCTTGGGCACAAAAGACCCTTTTACAGTTTTGTAAATATTGACGTATGTAAGTGTGCACAC